>NC_133338.1:37273857-37607190 GCF_030506205.2 Paramisgurnus dabryanus
TATTAAGATGTGTTTTTGATCAGATCACAAGTGGACGAGAGAGACCTATCACGTTTACACCTGGTATTTAAATCCGTCTCTTTTGTCCACTTTCGACCGCTTCTGTGCTGAATACTGTGAGGGGTGGTCTGTCGAGACAGTGGGCGAGTCTTTCCGCTGTCATTTGAACGCCAGCGGGAGTAATTATGAGTTTATATGGACGCAAACTAATATTATGTCCACTGCTTGTTTAGCAAGTAAACATGCTGCACAGTATTTTCTACATGTATATGTTAAAGCTTTCTCTGAATTTTCAGCGCAATTGATGAAATAAGATCGCGCAACTTTCACACGCTTGCAAAATGAAACTGCGGAGATCACCCGCTTTAGTTTATCAATGAAAGGCTAAAAATAGCACTGTTCACCTTGTGTCAGAAAAGTCAGAAAAGACGTAAAACATTGTGATCCGATCGATAAAAACGCATGTTAATGACAAGTGTAAACAGCCTCTAGTAAATCCATCTTTTTCTCCAACTCTCGTCTTAACTAGTGTTTTCTCCTGCTACACTCCTCACGCGGCGCTCATCCTCCTCAGTACGCCTACTGTGATAGGCTACGCCAGGAGTCCCCCCTCCCCACACAGATCATGCGACTGACAAATGACTGACGAGGGTTCACTCCTTGTCACTCGTTGCACGGAGCGGTCATCCAGTCTCTTTGGTAGAGAGAGAGAGACAAGGAAAACAAACAAGCATGCAAATGTGAATTATCGCGGCCTAAAAAAATGATCGAGCTCATTTTATTTACCGTGCGATTAATCGATTTATCGTTTATCGCGACAGGCCTATTTGAAACATTAGAAAAAACAGAAATTTAAAATAAAAATGAAATGTCATTATGTTTTACAAAGATAAATGACAAAATAAGTTTGCAGTTACATATTAATGAGGTCATAGTCATGTATAATTAATACAAACAAGTCTAAAACAAAAATCTATCTTGTTCTGTTGTGTTACTTTTGACCCACCTGTGTGTTACTTTCATCCCAGCTGACAGGGTCAAAAGTAACAATGCACAACTTATGTTTAAAGTGAAATTATACTGAAGTCGTTTTACATTTGTTCAAATTTCCACCTGGTATTGATAGATCACACCTGTGAGTTTTTGACCACAGCAAAAATATATCTCTCTCTAAAAAATTATCTTTTGAAATTACGTTTTTCTGAAAAATTTTACTTTCGCCCCTGCTCACCCCTACTGAAACAGTAGCTTTTAAACTTTGTTGCTAGATTAAAAAGAATGTGTGATGACTGACTTTAAATTAAACCAATATACCTTTCTATGTAACATACTTAAAACAGGTATGATCAGTCTTGAAAAAAAAATGCATGACCAACTTTTAAGACTAGTCTTAAAGGTTTATGCAACTGGCCACAGAAGAAGGAATGGACTTTTTATTCATTTAAATAAAATGTTCTATATAAATACAATCTAATATAAAACAGAAGGATAGTTTTATCCTATGACCTTGTACTTACTGAAATTACTGAAGTCTAGCTACAGTACATTACATTTTCCTTCGGTGTAGTAAGGGGAAAAATGCCATTTAACCGAATTATGGAAATGCAAAAGTAATAAGCCTGACATATTACTGGCATTAGCCTTTAGGTGGCTATTGGCTGCTATTATACTACGCTACACACTAATTGCTTATTTTGTAGGTCTTTCTAATTCTCGTAGTCACCACAGCATTGAAAAGAGTGAGGTGTGGATTATAAATGGATAATTTTGTCTTCATTTTTACAGTATATTGTGAACTGGTGGGGTGCAATGTAATTAGAAAAGTCTTTTGAGTTTTCAGACCTTCACATCTTAATGTTCTAGTACTGAATTACCATCAGTGGTACAGTATATTAGTCCACTACATTAGCAGTGCAATGTTTGATTAAGTATTAATAACCATTTTCACATCAGAGTTTGTACGATTGGAAAGTAATATTTTACTCGTACAATCAGAATCCACACACCAAAGTGCTATTTTCTTCCTAAGTTCTTTTTTTATTAATTAACTCAGAGCCATGTTGTTTGAGGTTTCCCCAGGTTGCAATATCTCTTGTTTTCACAGCACGTACACGTAGTAACAGAGGAGAAGAGAAATGACTCACAAAGGCTTGCAGCGGAGGTCCCTTGGACAACATTACATCTCTGTAAGAAGCATTTGTCAGACCGCAGCCTATTTCTTCTCACCTGCCACAGTCATTGGCTGTGTGTTCCAAAAAGTGATCAATGTAGCCTACATATACCAGCAAGATGAATTTCATAGACTACACGGTCTCTTGATCCCTGTATAACATATCAGGAGACCACATGGCTCATTAAGCATTTTAAATTAATGAAACTACTAAGAAACTCAAATTAGCACATTTCATGCTAATTGTTACAGATTCATTTTTTAATTCAGTGTCTATGAGAAAGTGTAAAAACAAGATTTTTACTTACTTCAGTCTCATTAGAGATTCTGCTGTGCATATTACCTATGCTTTAGAGATTTGGCTTCACTCGAATGGATGGATCAAATGTATTTATCTTTTGTTATGGGTTGATGGTGGCGATAATGAGAGATCTCGGGCTGACCGCTAAGCTGGGATGTAGAGCATTATTCATCCTATTGATCCAGTAGAAAAGATAACACCTCAAATCCTCAACTGCATGATTAAATGAATGATGAAAGTAAGGGCTCTGGGGACATAAAGTAGCACATTGTGTTTTTAAATATAGACAACAACAGTGCAACACAAATAGTTTCAAAGCCACAGGGATGTTATCATCGATAATGCGTTTTAAATCTAAAACAGAAACTGAACAGTACCGTAAGATTCATATGCTTAAGAGTGTGATTAGGAGAAGGACTGCCTTGATGGCTTTGAATTTCAAGATAGATTCATTTTATTTTCGAGCATCTGTTTTAAGATGACAACCAAGTAATTTGTCTTTATGAGTTTGGACACCCATTTTTATTTCTACACGCTGCATTTGCGTAAATGCCTGGATGCTCATTTCTTTGTTGCACTGATTCAAAGTAGTAAATAAGTTTTTGTTTGGAACCATCTTGGATGTTTAGGGAATTCTTGTTTATAACAGAACCTGACAATTTATTCTAGACAGCTGCACCTCTGACAGGCTATCATTAGCTCCAAATTCTTGGGAGATGTTTTGTTCCCCAAAGACTGAGACAGATTGCAGAATATCTAGAAATTACATGATATAATTAAGGTTTACCTTTCATTAAAAAGAGCGTCTCAGTGAGAGAGATGATCTGTGTCAAGCTTTTTTAAGTCTCCTGTTGATGCCCATCATTGTCAGAGTCTTCTTTTGATATACAGTATGACTTTAACTAATTACAGCATTTCTTGATTTATCTTCATCCCAATTTCAAATGTGACAGATTGTTAAAATAAAAAAACGAGTATAGGCAGTACAGTAATTTATGGTTAGAGTAGATGTTGACATTTAAACTCATTGTAATCTTTTACAACGGTCATACAATCCGTCCAGCACTCCATAAAGCAGCACTACAGTAACTTCCAGCAATATTGACTAGATGATAAATAACTTTGTGATAGCTTCCAAACTTTTTGCAGTTGTAATAGTTGTCATTGTTGAGTTCCTAATGCATTCTGCAGATGTGCAGGACCTAATGATGAGACTCTTAATGGGGTAATTATCATTCATTGATATCCCAGTCCAATTACGATCTATAAAGAATTTTTTCCCTCCTGATTCTCACAGTCGTTTAAGTAAGAAACTCACTTAAACCGCTGGGGCAGGTGGTAGTCCTGACAGTCTTTGAACAAAAGGAGGCTCAATAACAAAAGAGGCAGTGAGAAGGGAAAAACTGCCATTATTATCACGGCTGACGGCTTTGTAGTTTTCCAACTATGTCAGAGTGAGAAGTTACATCCACGAATTATAAAGACAGGTAGAGGGGGAGGGGTTGAAGAAACAGACAGGCATGAAAAGCAGAAAAGAAAGAAGAAAGTTCTTTGTGACCGAATATCAAACAGTCTTCTTTTTTGATTGACAGACTAACTTGGTTTTATATTTTCAGGTTTTTTTTAGACTTTGTTAGTAATTTTGGTGCCTTTTTGCCACCACACTGAATATTTTGTGTATTATAACATGCTGTGTATATAGACGTGTATGTACAATTTGTGTAAAAGCAAAAAATCTGAATTTCAGAGGTGTGTTATAATCATTAATCAAATTAATATCACTTGTGTGTATACAGTATATATATATATCCTGGTCAAGACAATCTCCTGAACTCTGAATTGGATGTCAAAATGGGAAAGAAAGGTGATTTAAGCAATTTTGAGCCTGGCATGGTTGTTGGTGCCAGACGGGCCGGTCTGAGTATTTCACAATGTGCTCAGTTACTGGGATTGTCATGCACAACCATTTGTAGGGTTTACAATGAATGGTGTGAAAAGGGAAAAACTTCCAGTATGCGGCAGTCCTGTGGGCGAAAATGCCTTGTTGATGCTAGAGGTCAGAAGAGAATGGGCAGACTGATTCAAGCTGATAGAAGAGCAACTTTGAGTGAAATAACCACTCGTTACAATCGAGGTATGCAGCAAAGCATTTGTAAAGCCACAACACACACAACCTTGAAGCGGATGGGCTACAACAGCAGAAGACCCCACCGGGTTCCACTCATCTCCACTAAAAATAGGAAAAAGAGGCTACAATTTGCACAAGCTCACCAAAATTGGACAGTTGAAGACTGGAAAAATGTTGCCTGGTTTGATGAGTTTTGATTTCTGTTGAGACATTCAGAGGGTAGAGTCAAAATTTGGCGTAAACAGAATGAGAACATGGATCCATCATGCCTTGTTACCACTATGCAGTCTGGTGGTGGTGGTGTAATGGTGTGGGGGACACTTGGCACACTTTAGGCCCCTTAGTGCCAATTGGGCATCGTTTAAATGCCACGGCCTACCTGAGCATTGTTTCTGACCATGTCCATACCTTTATGACCACCATGTACCCATCCTCTGATGGCTACTTCAAGCTGGATAATGCACCATGTCACAATGCTTGAATCATTTCAAATTGGTTTCTTGAACATGACAATGAGTTCACTGTACTAAAATGGCCCCAACAGTCACCAGATCTCAACCCAATAGAGTATCTTTGGGATGTGGTGGAACGGAAGCTTTGTGCCCTGGATGTGCATCTCACAAATCTCCATCAACTGCAAGATGCTATCCTATCAATATGGGCCAACATTTCTAAAGAATGCTTTCAGCACCTTGTTGAATCAATGCCATTTTTTATATCAACAACATTAACAAAAATTAATAAATGCTGATAAACTATACTGCTCATTGTTAGTTCATGTTAGCTAACACGTTTCTATTTTACGTGTACGCGAACGCACAAGCATGGTCAAATGCACAGCCTTGTAAAATGTAGTTTTTGACTTGTACATGTACACAGACATTCAACAAAATGCAATGCATCTCCTGGGCTACATACTACATTCTCCTGTACACTGTAAAACATTTCAAGCTGGTTAAATGTAGAAACAAAGGTTTACCTGATGCCTAAAAATGTAAGTTAAATAAACTTGGAGATGCGCTTTGTTTCAACTCACAAGTAGTTGAGACAATGTGTAACTTTACGTTTATCTTTTTGGAAACTTAGAAACTTAAGTTAAACAGGGTTTCTGTTGTGTCTTAAACAGTCTAAAATTCAGAAATATAACTAGTTTTAACAAACATGTCTTTCTAAAAACATTACTTGTGTGCATTTTGAGGAAAACAAAGGGCAGTGATGTATTTTAAGATAGTCAGTGCAAGTTGTTTTCAGTTTGGAGTCTGGACAGCTCTTACTTTCTGGAACTAGTCTAATCCCTGTATGGGAAACCGCCCCTATAAGCTTACATACTACACAGTGTGATGCATTTTAAAGCTTTAAAGTCATATGAGGCAGTGTAAAACATGATACAGTAACATGGCACAAAACATTAGCTGACCATACTAATCTTATAACATACTAATAGTCATATTAGTGGATTTTATTTGTCAAAAAACATTGTTGATAGATTTGTATAAAATAATTGTTAAGGAAAACCCTAGATTGTTTAAAACATTTTAAAATTTTGTGATGTCATTTAAATTAAAGACGTCGTAAATTAAAGATTGTCGTCTTATTTCCGTGAACCCAGTCTCATGTATAGTTTTGTTTTGCGTAGTGTCTCGTCCCACCCCGAGAAAATACATCTTTGTTTTTTGTCATAAAAAATAAAAGGTCTTAAAACCACATGGACGTTGGCACACAGGACTATAAAATTTCATTTCATTGTCGTGATATAGGTCTTAAATTTTATTCATAATGGTCTTAAAAAGTCTTAAATTTGACTTGGTGGAACCTGCAGAAACCCTGTTAAATATACTGTGCCTTAAATGTATACCTTTTGCTGCTGTATGTGTTTTTTTGGGAATCAATCTTATGATCTTGGTTTGGCTGCTGCCATATTCTAGTTGACCTACATAAAGAAGCTCTACTAGTCTAGTAAGAAAGAAGAGTAGCTATCCAATTGTTTTGTTTGTGAGTTGGCTAGCTAAAGAAATGTTTGATTTATCAAGAACCCGTTAGAGAGGGTGAAGTAGAAAAAAAGCTATTAACTGGATATACAGACAGATAGGAGAACGGAGAACACGCAGAGCCAGACCAAAGCCAGGCTTTCCCCTCTTACCTTTAAATTACATTTGAAAGAATCTCTCACAAGGATCCTGGACTGCACAGTACTTTCGAGTGAAAAGAGACCATTAGCACTGGGACTTGGTGGATGAGAACATATAAGAAAGTCCGGGATCTTTGGGACCCTTAAAGCATCCTAGTAGTCGGATAATGATAAAGGAACACCCCTTGAATCTTTTTTCTAAGGTCCCCTAGCATGCTGCAGGGAATTTTTAAAATAACTTTACGCAGATTGCAAGAGATATAATAAATTCATTGGCTTCTAAAGAATGCCTTTGGTGTCTACAAAATGTAGTTTATAAGTAAATACAGTCAATTGTGGCATAAACCACACCATATGCTCTTCCTTGCTTACATTGAAACTAAACTAGTTATTTGAGGTGTGTGATTTTGTTACAGCATTTTCAGTGGTGAAGAAGCATTTTAGCGTGTATTGGGACACGCCTGGCGAGACAGCCTCAGTAATTGAGAATGACATGTGCAATCATCTTGCACTCCCTGTCAATCCCTAGCAGTGATTTATTCAGTCATGATATGAGAGGCCTCGAAAAGACTGTTCTGTTATTTTGCATCAGCAAAATCATGGTGCCATGGAAATGACAAAGTAAGAAATCAGAGAGAGAGAGAGAGAGAGAGAGAGAGAGAGAGAGAGAGACATACAAAGCAAATGATATCAAGATGAAAAACATCCTGTTAATACATACTCATTAGGCTAGGTGGCCATTCCAGAAACTTTTATTGCTTAAAACTACACTGACCCTGTGTGCTGTTTAAATGAAGCCTGTCTCTTTGTTCAGACAATAAGGCTTGATGATGTGAGCTGTGTAACCGGGTGGCAGCAGGTTTATTTTTATGAAGGCAACACATTGTGTGACTCTTGAATGCCTTTTGTCACATGCCATTAGTCACTTTGAAAGACACCCAGGTAATGGAGTGCTCCCAATTTTTTTCTTTCCTCCGTTTTTTCTCCTTGCTACCCAGCTCAGGAGAATTTATCTGTGATTGATGGTGGATCACTCCAAACTGCTTGACAGAACTTTCCATTTAGGCAAAGGAAATTGCTCTTTCCTTCTGCAAGCTCCATCTTAAACTGAATGCTTGGACTGTGTTCGAAATAGTGCTGAGTTCAACAATAACACGAAGATTGATATTGCTTTACATTAGAAGCCAATTACTCCTTTCTCTTGACCCTAATGAAATGGGTTTTACTGAGAAGAATGCTTTTATTTTAACAAAGGCAGATTTTTACAACAGCATGACTGCATTGACAATATTTGTTTATTTGTCAAACTGTCAGAAGTTATAAAGTTTTAAGGCCTAAATATTTAAAGGTATTGTAAATTGACTTCAGTACTGGCTCATATTCAGAAACCATTGGAATGGCTAAACACACAGAAGGTTATCATTACATTAAATATTTTGATAATTCAGTCAGTACAGCATCGCATTAGCAGCGTGAAAGGTTATAGGTTCGGGAACGCCCATGTAATGCACTGTAAGGTCAGCCTGATCTCAAGGGAATTTCTGTGTATTTGTGAGTTTAATTTGTGCAAAGTGAATCATACAAAAACATCCAATTATTATAAAGAAAACAATAATGAAACCCCTCTCCTAACCCTGCCCCAACGTCACATGGGTTACAGTTAATCATATACAAAAATGTACAAATGTGGTTGTACGAATTAATATGAATTAGTCATAGCCACCTTGTAAAATACATACAAATTGCCAGTTGCAATGAAATTGTGTTGGTAAGTTATACACAAAAACCATTTATAAAAACGCAGATGTAAATGGTTTAGTATATAAAATTACATAAATTACATTTCATACTGATTTTTTTATTTTTAAAGAGCAACTATTGTCCAATTCACAATTTTACATTTCCTTTGGTGTGTAAGTGTGTATTACTATGTTAACAATATGCAAAAGATACAAACCCCAAGGTTACCCCAATGACACAAGTTATCGTTTCCAACTAGGGTTGTGCCGACAGACGGTATTATTGTGCATTGACGATTGTCAGACATATCTCCAAAAGCAGGGTTTCATGATGATAGTTGGCGATGGTTATATTATTATCATCATAGTTTCGCATTAACATGCCCATTGTGTGCTTTTCTTTGCGCGAGAGAGTTTGTAATACACGTGGATTCCTTCTCGCACGCACCTGGACTTAATGCGCGTGTCTTGGACTCTTCATCGCGGCATGGACTTCTTCTGTAATGTGCATGATTCTCTTCCTTACACATGACATTTCCTTGTACTAGAGAAGTTGTTAGCACGCATAGGGTTAAAACCAGCAAGTGTGCGCTCCCTGGCACGCAAGGAATTTTAGAGTGCCTGGGCTTTTCCGCGCTTAGATTAATGGGATTAGTTAGGATGTGGTCATGACAATGTTACACTTGTTTCTTTTTTGTCCATCAATCAAGTGACTTCATAAATGAGTAAAAAAAAAATGAACAAATAAATAAATGAGTAAACTACTGCCCACCCCGATACTACCGTGTATCGGCGATCTCATAGGCTGACGATAGGACGATCTCAATATATCGCCCAACACTATTTCCAACATAAATCTTTTTTTTTTGACTACAACAAACAAACGGATTGTAGGCAACAGTTTACTTCCTGGGCCTGTTGACGTGGACAAGACCGACATTATCATAATTCCTCCCGCTTTGACTTTACAGCCTGTAAATAAACTCCTGTCAGTATTGCACTGTGAGCGAATCTTTCAAACATAGTAAGGAGCGTTATATTTCCAGCTGATGTCAGAAGTATTCAGGACAATCCCGACGTACAGATTAGCTGGCCAATCAGGGACACAGTGCTTTTCAGATCAATGAGTTTTGTATAATATTAATGCGTTTGAGGAAGGCAGGGATATCTGGAGCTACAAATATTTACGGATGTGGAAAATAATGTGTTTTTTAACCATAAACCATGCAAACACATTGTATTATACAAAATACACAAAATAACGTTGTTTTTTAGCAATGAAATAGGTGCACTTTAATGTGTTTTTTGTATGTATTTGTAAAGATTCCTGAAACACTGGTTTACACTATTCTTTATATAGGCTTAAAGTCTTTCCCCACCTGAGCTAAATTGATCAATGAAGCCGTTTCACATCTGCAGAGAATCCAACGGCTCTAATGCCATTGTTCTGGCTGACTGTTTTCCATTCACTTCTGGGAAGACCTAAACATGCCTCTGTAGATGCATCATAGAACAGAGTCTGGGTTATATATGAGCTATATTTCACCAGTCAAAGGAATCGTTCTAGTACAACCCGTCTGGGATCCTCAGCATAGAGCTAACTCGTTTCTTCTCTTTCTGAACTTCCCTGAGGCTTTCTGAGCAAACAGAGAAAAACAGAACCCTGATCAGCACCATATAAGTTTAGGATTTAAACTACCAAACAGCAAAGAAATGTATTATTCCTCAAAGTTGTTCATGAGGACAAATCTGATGTAAACCAAAGAGTTCGGTATCAACTTCTAAACATCAATGTAATTGCATGTTATATAATATCAGTTCATTAACACTTGTAAAGTCAGATATTAAATGTGTTCGGAGTTGGTCACACCACAGAAAATGTGTTATTAACCACCCAACCAAATTTGAAAGATGGAAAAAACGACAATAAAATAAAATAAGTTATCAAAATCTTGGAAAATAGGCAGCGTTCTCTGCTCTCACGTGGTGGGAATGCTGCCGTCTCTCTCAACTTTCAAATACCGTTACAACCTGAATGTATGCTCGCGATTGTGTTGGGGGGCCATGTGTGATGGCTCGCATAAAAATCTTGAATTCAGAAATGGTGAAAAACTGTTTAACTCTGCAATTCAGTACTACATAGTTTATAGTCTTTTTGACAAGTTTCATCAATCCGCTCGTTAAGCCACGATGAAAGGAATACTGTTTCCAGGTCAAAAATTAGAATTTTTGTTAGTTTTGCATTATGATACCAGACCCTATGGTTACACTTTATTTTGATAGTTCACTTAGACATTCTACTAACTATAAATTTCTTTGCAACTACATGTCAGCTAACTTTCATTAATTTGCAACTATTTGCTAACATTTGAAGTTGATCTAAAATGTTAATCCAAGTTGTCTTAAGACATAAACGAGTATTGGCTATTGGTTTTAAGACAACTTTTATGAAGGTTTTAATCCACTTCAAATGTTGACTAGTTTATGTGTCAACTAACTGTCATAATAATAATTTGTTACATTTATATAGCGCTTTTTCTGCAGCACTCAAAGCGCTTTACATATGAAAGGGGGATTCTCCTCAACCACCACCAATGTGCAGCATCCACCTGGATGATGCGACGGCAGCCATATTGCGCCAGAACGCCAACCACACACCAGCTTATTAGTGGAGAGGAGACAGAGTGATATAGTCAATTCGTATAATTAGTATACTGTAAGGGTTAGGGTTAAGGAAAAGGTTAAGATTAGTGGAATAAGTTGACATGCACCTGCAAAGGTACTCAGGGCACACTGACATTATCCAAACCATGCGCCAGCGCGATTGTCACCCCTTCTTACTCCCCCAGATGCACGCACTCACACTGTACTTTTATCGATCCGAGTCCGGGGGCGCTTTTGTCATTAAGATGCGATTAAAAAAAGCAGGAAGTAAAGCACTCTCTTAACACTGGAACCCACCGTAATAACTCTTTCTTTTTTATTCGGAGTCATTTGGTGCGCGATTACAGACAGCACTCTCACATGTCATCATATTGCTTAATTGATCTGTCACGTGTTCAGCTCGGATATCACGTTACCCTGCTGCGCGCATCAAAAGGTTTTTACGGATGCCAGATGAAGGTGAGTGGTCGCACAGCTGATGTCTTCACCTTTTGAATCGCACTCAGAAGCGATTGCGCTCACACCACAGCCTTCCGCGCCTGAGCCCAAGTGAACCGTGCTCCGGCCCACCTGTGCAACCCGGCCGTGGCGTGATTAACCAATCCGCGCCCAGGCGTGGAACAGAGTGATCACACTAGTCAAACAAACCATGCTTTGGGGGTCAAACGCATCCGAGTGCGGTTTGGTTTGGATAATGTGAGTACACCCTTATAGTCAGTTCAATGTCTGGTTGAGGGATCATCACAATAAAGTGTTAATTGATATTAAGCAGACAGTCTACTAATACTGTAAAGATTGTTAGTTAATACATAGTTGCAAAGTTACTTATAATTGGTAAAATGTCTAAAGTGGATCTAAATAAAGTGTTACCGTGGATATTAGCCTGAATTTTTTGTTATTTCACATTTATTATGTGTTTAGAAAAAAAATCAAGATTGACTTCACTTGGACTTTAAGGACAATCTATAGTACTAGATTTTTTTCATTTACTTAAGCAGTTTTACTTACTGTAGTGTCACCATTTGATGAAGTGAGGTTAAATATTTTACTACTAGAATACACTCATGGAGCAAAATACTGGCATATACAATACTTGAAACTTCAAAGTTAATACATTGGAGACAATTTAAGAATCAAAGGTAATTTAAATAAATCATTCTTCTGTTGTAAGCTAGTGTAATTTGTACCATACTACATATCTAAAGCTTTAAAGCAAATCCATGCTTCAAGGAAATGGGTGTTATTGGTTAATCAGCAATGAAACCCCCCAAAGACGTCTACCAAATGGCTGACCTTTGCTTTGAAGCACAAAAAGTACTTACCTGGAATATCCAATGGGTAGCGACACTTGCCTGTAGCCACCTCGAGGCTTTTTGGAACATGCATCATTGCAAAAGCTTGAAATTCCTCTGGAGACCAGTGGGAGCTGTGACATGGGAAACAAATAGACCAAAGAGACAATGTCCTTGAGGGCCTGTGGACTTTTAACTGTTTTATTTCACTTGCAGTCGTTTCTTTGTCCTTTGCCGTTTGATCCCACACACAACGGTTCGATGGTTGCACAAAATACAGCACTGTATACAGGTAAAGGTAATTTACTTTTACAATACAGCCATGGGCTTACTTTGATCTGAGATATTGTGATCAATCTTGGTTTGCATTAAATTAAGTTGCACCATATCTGGAAATAGAAGACAATAAGGGCAAATGAAAAAAAAAAAAATTCTAGGTACATTTAATTTGCCACCGAGAGTAAACAATAGCTCTGAGCAGTGTATAAACAACCATTATTTTAAATAGAAGGGCATAGAGGGACACTAATTAAAGGCTATTAATCATTTACCACCAAATGGATCAACCAGGGCATTGGTTGCTACCGGGTACAAACGCTTAACCCCCCTTAAAGAGAATTTTAATCGCTTAGATATACATCTCCTTGAATATCCCTGGCATTGCAAATCATGGTCTGAGTTGATCCAGAGTGTTGTTACTTTAAGCCCGACTCATCTCGCTGCATCGGGTCCTCTACTTACTGCTCGTATTATGCGAATGTTCAATCCCTTATTAGCATCATGCAGTGATAACCTCCATTGTCATGGTTCAAAAGCTATTCCTGCAATTCAGCTGTTTCCCATAATCACTCCCCACTACAGCTAATGCAGAACAAGCATTGAGTCTGATAATTATCTCATTTACCCTCCACATCTTCTGTGCCCTGAAAATATGGGCCTGATATCCTCTTGAAAAGACCTGCATCACGTTTATTACAACACATTTGTCCTCCAATTTTGCACATGGAGAAAATAAATGTGATAACTGTGAGCAGATTTTTTTCAAATGCATTATTCATGTCACTTTTTTAACCCATCTATTTTTGGTGGTGGAGCGGTCTTGTCAGAAACATGAGCGAAGCATATTGTCTGGGTTCACTGGAGATGTGCATCACAGTACACTCAGTGGGTCAGCGGGCTCAGGAGGTGGAGGCTGGGATATTTTCACTTGTTATCACTGCGACTCATTCTGGCTTGTTGCACTTCATTATCTGTGTGCGACTCTGTGTGTGCATTTTTGACTGGTTTACACCTCAATCTTTTGCATCTATACAGCTTTTTTATTCAATGTGAGGAGTACCATGTATAGTATATTGACTCACATGATATGTTGTGAGTGACTACCCAAGTGCTTTTTATTACATATTGTGTTACTTTTTATTTAAATTAGTTTCGTTTTATTTGACGTTTGTCCAGGAAGAAGATTAATTTTCGTTTAACAGCACACCCTGACATGCATCAAAACCTGACAACAATGTATACAACACATTTGAATCTAAATACACACAGTAACATTAACAACAAAACCAGAAAACACTAAAACATTTATCAGTCACAAGCATTATACATCATTGCATAGTTTGATACAATTAACAAGCCCAGGGTATAAAAGATTTCCTGTCTTTTTGATTTACTCCTGGAGATCACATTTCCCCTGCGAATATGTAAATGTTGGAGCAATGCAGCCTGGAATTAAGGCAGGGTCTAATCCAAAGACATGATGTAAGACTGCATCACTGACATAGACATATAAAAAAGCTATTGTTTTCGTTCTGAGAATAATAATAATAATTTGTAGTGTTATCCACTATTGTTGTCGGAAATGTATATTGTCTTTTCTTTAGCTTCACACTTTGCATTATGAAGTTTCATAAACAGCATAGCCACTTTTATGGAGTTTTTGATAGATTCATGACATATAGGCATGCTAGTGACACCAAGCATAAAAAAATCAAATTTAATCTCAAAATGCTCAAAACTCACCAGAACACCGAAACCTTTTCTGCTTGCATGATGAATCATTTGACAGATGACATGATGCATGAGTTTATTATTGAAACGCTACAGCACTGATTACTTCTCCTCTTCTTTACAGGGTAGACATAAATAGCTGTCAGTTTATCTGCTGAATATTCACCAAAAGCTGTAACATATGGAGCATACACAAAACATCGAGACACTTTTAAGATACGCGTTCATTTCTGGGGTTTTTTCTCAGTCATGACTACTGATATGGCTTCCATATAAAATGTTCCATACATAATTTGTTACAAGTAAAAGAGGAAAGTTGGGCGTTTCAGCAACCTTCAACTAGAGCAAGGATTTATTACTGGCAGTGTAATTTGCATAATGATATGCATTGCATGTGGTTTAAGTACACAGTACCTGCACAGATGATCATACCCTATCTATTAAAGATAAGGAAAGGGGATAAAAAAGCAGATAATAAGTTATGTCAGTGCTTTTTGTACAAGTCAAATTATTAAGCACCTAACATTCTTAATGCAACTACTAGTAGAGTTCACCAACTCATGCAATTATATTGTGTTGGCAGCATTAGCTTTGGATTTAGACAGCGTGCTATTTAATCTGTTGATTATATATGTCATTGCAACATGGTTCTTCATGACTATTTATCTCAGTGTTGTTCATGTTAAACATGTTATGTCTAAATATAATTAATTAAAACAGAAATAACTATTTACAAAAGCATACCCAGAAAATAACCATGATGCAAATAGTGTTCATTACATATGGATCCTTTAATTTAAATTGTGAACTTCTGTAGCCCTCGTACTCCATGTATGTCCTTGTCTTTTCTCTTCACTGGCTAACCTTAACTTACTATTGCAGAAGAAGCTTGAACAAAAAGGCTGAATTGAGTGTCAGGGGCCAGAAGGGTTGTGGGGATGGAGGACATCAGACAGGGGAGCAACGCTGGCTCTTTCTGGGTGAAAAGATTTCACAAAGGCTTTCTGCCCTTTTATTTTGCAGGAAATTCTGTAGGTCCACTGCTGTGTCTGTTTTCCTTCTGACTGCTATGGCCTGCAGAGAGCAGAGCGAAATAAGAGGAAGAGGAGAAACAGCGTGTCGAAGGTCTGCACGGAGAGGGGTGGCAGGTGGAGGTGAGTTTAGAGCAGTGGGGGTGTGAGGGAATGAAAGCAGTGGGGCATATGACCCTAAACAGCTGCTCCATTTGTGTTCGCCGTTTGAGGCGTTTGCGTCCCCATGGCCATTGTTTGAAAATGGCTGACTTTATGTGCCTCATGCACGTGAAGCTGGCCTCGCTCTCCTCACGAAATCGCCGGCGTGTCGCATGTGCATTCGGTCCCCCGGTGGTAGCGGGTAAATGTTTTGTTCTGACTTTTGCCTTCTGAGCGCTGAAATGACAGAAGGTGAGAAATGTTTGTGTTAAATGATAAGAAAGTCAGCGAGCTTGAGGCTGTGTATCTATTTACCTATCTATCTTGCGCCTTGACAGCAGACAGGATACTGATGCGCGGGCATACATATGCATACTAACTTACATATGCATTATGGGGATAGCAAATGCCCTACCGCATCTATATTCCCATTAAGTACCATATTGAAACTTGTATTAAATTAAACACTATGTTTACGAAAAAGAGTTGATTAGACATAAAACCTAATACAGTAGGAAATAGATTTAGTGGTTTGTGAGACTTGGCTTGGCTTGCTGCTGTGTGGATGGATGTGGGTGGGAATCTGATGGTTTCATTTCCTGCTGCTTTTGATTTCAAGCTGCTTCAGTGTAATGGGCAGCCTGGCCCTGGTTCAGCCACACAGCACGTCTTCAAGAGAGGGACTCTGGAGTCCAGAGTGCTTTCATAAAGTATGGCTGAACCTACGTTTGAAGCAGGGACCCGTGGGTTATACTGTAGCAAATTCAAGCCAACATTAAATTACCAAGCTCTTTTATTTTGTACCAGATTAAAGAACATCGAATAATAAAAGCATCAATTTGCTGATGTAGATCTTTGTGGACTGCAGTGATTGTGCTTTATTGGAAGATGTCTTGGAAAACGGATACACACTGTAAACAAACTTCATAATCAGGTCAGAGAATAAAAAATCTATTTTTTCCATGTCCAGGACATGCCGCTTATTGCATTTGGACTGTTTTTGTTGTTTATTTTTTATGTTGGACTAATTTCTTGTAAATCTTCACCCACAATTCTCTTCGGACCCTCTTTTGGTCCAAATTCTCTCTCAGCTCAAAGCCCTAGTGGCATTTTATACCTTTTTTCAGTCACCCTAAGGGTCAGGAATTCTTACAGGCCTGTTCCCAAGACTCATCCGCTGGCCTTGCTCCCAGCCAGATGGCTCTCATCTGAGAAAAAAAGAGCTCATCCTTCTTTACTTTAACCAGCACAGCTTCTGGCATTGTTCTTACAGTAGCGAAATGAGAGCACTTTGAAACACAGCGCTCATTTATTTGAAAACAATTTTATATACTAACTTCATTCTAAATGTTTGATGAGGGTTTATGATGTTGCGGTACGTAAATGACCCATTCACACAGTCATACACTTGTGACATACTTAATTCTGTGATACTGGTTTAAAGCAAAAGCATTTAAACACGATTGAAAACGCCATGCAGACGCCAACTGGTAGCTGTGTCCCAATTCGATGTCTGCGACCTTTGAAGGACGTATTCTAACCCCGGATTTCCACCGACTGCGGAACGGCTGCGGATCCGTTGCGGAACGACGGCGGAGTCAATCGGTTTCCATTCAAGTCAATGTGTGTATTTCCACTGACTGCGCTCCGAATCCGTCACAGCTCCGGCCATCCGCAGCCCTCCGGCACAAATACGCAGAGCTTCTATTTTTGACGGATGCCGGACAGCTCCGCAGGGCGGAGCCATGACTTTATCGCGTGATCATACCTGAATACGCGAGAACTCGTGTTTTTTTTAATTAAATATTTGCAATACAAACATTACAAACACACACAAATAAAGTCATTAATACAGAAACAACAAATAATAGACAAGAACAGAGCCAGTGGGAGTTTCAAATAAATACATTAAAGATATAGCATAAATAAATGTTTTAGCAGCCTTCTTATTTTTTGAATTTTGGATGGATATGATGTACTGCTCTGTCTACGTGAGTTCTCGTGTTGTGATCTGGGCTGATTTGTAAAAACGTCATAATTCAACGGAATAATGGGCAGAGACAGAACTAGGTATCGCGCGATCTTCACGTGAATTTGCGAGACCTCATGGGTCCTCGTCACTTCAGCACGCAGCCGCTCTGCAACAAATACGGATCTGGTGGGTATTGACGAACGGCGGAGTGCGGAGCCGTAACGCAGCGGAGCTGATCTGCAGCTGCTCCGCAGTCGGTGGAAATCCGGGGTAAGACCGATTGCATCACAGCAGGCTGACTTAAGTCTATAGGGTGCATCTAGCCAATGAGCTGCTGTACGCTTTGGGCACAAATTATGTATCCTCCAAAGGTTAGACCATCTCATTTTAGTTCTTTTTATGGACTTCGGAGGCTGCAACATTCAATGACCGAGTGCTCCCCTTCTGAGGTTGCGTCTCCTTAGAAGGTCGCAGCCTTTGAATTGGTACACAGCTTGTTTTTTTCAAGTTCTTTAGTTGCTATAATACTTCTGTTTTATTTATCAGTTGTTGTACGATGCGCCGGTTAGTTGTTGTGATATTTGTCCCATCCCTCCTCCACTGTGATTGGATGGCCGACTGAAAGTGACATTGACGAGCTGAGCGTTTCGCATTTTTCAGCTCTGGGCGCTCTGCACTGAACATGAAAAAAAGGGGATTGCCATAGCTTAGCGTGGTCAAAACCCACCACTTGTTTTCGAAAAGCAGGCCACTTCTGTTGGAAACAATTGAAAACATGCGCTGGCTGCAGGCGAAAATGCCTTGGTGTACACGCCCCCTTAATCTACACAGGCTCACCTCTACCTAAAATTTGCATTGATTAAGATATATATAATATAATACATAAATTGCATGTCTGTTGGTAGAGTTTGCATAAATTTAAGTGGGTGTAAATCATAGACTGTAAAAATATGAGCTTTTTTGAAGTCAATAGTAAGCGATGCCTGCCATCCCTATCTTGACTCACGGATAACCAAATTGGGTAAAGAGGTGGGATGTAGGTGAAGTTGGGGTGGCTGGTTGCTGAAACCATGCCCGCCTAGCTTGACTGTAGTAACAGCAATGGCAGTTCACCCGTCACTCAAGTGGCCACGCCCTTAATTATTAGAACTTTAAGACTTAATATAATTTAACGGGACGATTTACAAAAATCACAAAGGGCAAAATTAGCTATATAGACTAAAAACACTTTACATTAAGGTTGTATTTGTTAAGTAAGGAATAATTGACGATGGGCCATTGAATTTAAGATAATAATGCACACCCAAGGTGCAATGCGGCATGACGCGAAGCAGAGTGCTGTTACAGTACACCGCGGGTGTGCATTATTTTCAAATAATTCAAAGGACCGGAGTCAATTATTCCTGGTGCCTATTTTTAAGACATTTGACAAGTTAGGTGTGCGGTTATCAAAAATGAATGCATACCCACTGAACATTTCTCAGCCAATCAGAATACAGCATTCAACAGACCCGTGGTATAACAAAAGTTAATGCATTAGCCAACATGAAGTAGCAATTAACAATAATCTGTGCTCATATAAAATGAATCTTAGTTCATGTTAATTTTAGCACTTTCTAATACATTTTAAAATCAAAAGTCGTAACTGTTATTATTAGGTGACAATGAATTTGCATGAATGTATGTTAATGTAATGTAATGTTAATGTATTTAACATTACCAGAAATTAATAAATACTAACAAAAACTTTTCTGTTCATTGTTTGTTTATGTTATCCGATCCATTTACTAATGATTACCATATCAACCTCATTGTAAAGTGTTACCATTGCAATAAATGTAATAAAACAAGCGTTTAAAAATCTAAAATTTAAAGAAGTGCACTGCATATAGCTGAACTGAGAGAAACAGGAGGGGCATTTTTCATTGTTACAAGTTTTTTTTACCTCAGTGGAGAAAAAAAGAAAAAAAACACATTGTCCCCAATCACCAACCCCCTAGACAAAAATTGCACTATCTTGCTGATTGCACTGGGTTGTTGTTTATGCAGACCATCCTCTTGGACCTCTAGCCATTATTGGATGCAGCACTTTCCAAGCCTGCTCCCTGCTCCAGTACATCCCTCAAGCACAGTTGGAGCCTAAAAAGAAGGTCTGTATCCTGCTTAAAACACTGGCGAGCCATCAATGGCTATAGGGATATTTGCCGTCCAGGGTCAAAAATTGTCCTCTCTCACCGAACATTTTATTGAAAGTGTCTATCAGAAATACCCTGGGTAGATAAAAGATACAACAAATAAGTGGTACTTTTAAAGAGTGCTTTGCACTATAGTGAATACTGATAGTGCTATTAGCACCACATACCCTTCAACCCTTTAACCTTCGTAATGATATATGGAATGGCAAGTTTAATACCCTTCTTCTTCAATAAAATACATTGTAAACTTAATAGATTGTAAACAAAAGCGTGTCAGGACCGCTCATGGGCCTGGTTCGCTTTAACAGGTTAAGAGCAGATTCAAAGAAAAGCATTTCATACGGCCATCGTTAGCATCTATGAAAAGCTGCTTTAAAAGAGTAGTTCAATGATTAACATTCTCTTCACCTTGATTTTGTTTTGAAGGTATCTGCTATTATTTTTTCTATAAAACATACATAGAGGTATTTCATAGAATAGGCATACAACGTCCACATCTTTCAAATTCCAAACCTGAAAAGCAAGCTAAATTATAAAGCACGATGAAAGTGGTCTGTGTGACCTGTGTGATGTTTGAACTGTACACTAATTCTTCTTTATTTTTACAAGCGAAAAGACTTAATGTTCCACTGTTTCTGGAAAACTATTCCTTAAAAGAGCAAATAGTTCTGTTTATTACATTAAACTGCAAGGTGTGCTTTTATAAAGGTTAAAGGCACACCATGCAATTTAAAGTTTACTGGAAAATCAGCTCTTTTTGAAATGAATACAGTTTTGTGTTCATTTCAAATAGAAATGCATGTCGGAGAGATGCCACATGCTATGTAGATGCTTTCAAAAAGTACAATTAAATCACTCTCTTCTCACTTTGAAAACAGCTTTGAGCTGCAGCCACTGAGCAAAACTGAGGGCGTTACTCATATCCTTCAGTAATGTGTGGTGTGAAATGAATAATACAGCATATCATTTGGTGCTATCAGTTTACAGGTGCCAAGATGCGAACTTCAATGTTTGCACTCACAGCATGTGCATGATTGAAAATTAAAATGAAGAGAAAAGTGAAACACTTTCTCTTGGACTTATACTTCAGCCCATGGCTCGAGAGGGAAAGCCAAGCGTGAACATGACTGCCATGTAGCTGTACTGAACATCCTACCTACATATTTACTAGCACAGTAAAACTAACTATGCCAGACCATCTGCTTGGGATTTGTTGGCTCGGTCCGTGTAATAATTAATCAGCATCTGAGATTCGTTTTTTCCCACATTTAACTATTTCCGTACTAACATATTTGTCCTAACTTAAGAAATCATGAACTCTTCTTATACAGACCTTTCAATGTCATTTTTTTGTAGCTGTAATGGAAGAATTAGCACTGCATGACCTTTGATGGGTTGACCAGTAGATATCATGATGGCCTAGGTACATAGTGCAGAAGTCAGCCTGCCATATATTAAAAAATACTATGCAAATGTGCCTTATTTCTCAAATTTCTCCCATATAGGCTTTCAAAGTTTTAGTTTCATTTGTTGCCACATTTTACTGCTTTTTTCATTCAAAAGAGCTACAATGAATGATTTCTTTTATATCCACCTGTGAATGGGCAGTTAGGAGGATTGAAGTGCAGCCTCTAATGAATTACAGATATCAACAGTGTGCATATAAAAGGAAGGGAGATTATGAATATTTCAGTTCTTTTTGCTCTCCCTCACCTAGTTTTATTGCTCACATTGCTTTCAACACTATGAGCATTTTTTATTTAAAAAATTATCTTAGTTAAAACTTCAAAGTGTTGCCTATTTAACACTGGAGAGTTGTAATGAACAAAAAGCCTTTAATGAATAAAGCTGTGATTACATGTATCACACAAAGCCTTTACATAAATCACCTCGAAACGCACATGAAAGACTAGTTCAACCAAATATGAAAATTCGTATAATTTTTTCACCCTCATATCATTCCGCATATCTCGTGAGTAGTTGTCACATGCATGTTTTGTCACGAGACATGCAAGAACCAGTGAGATTCAACATTATTGACATTACATTCATTCACCCAGAGCTGATCGGGTTGTTTCCATTGATACGCTACGTATTGATCACTAAATAAGCTCAAACCATTCATTGTTTTCTCACACAATTTTTTTGTTTTGCTTAGGAAGGTCATTTGGATTATTTTAGTGATGGATCTATTTGCTTTTTGGAGCATCCCCATGTTGACCCTCATTTAAGATGATAACATGACCGCATTTTAAAATAATTTATTCTATATGAAGAGTTAAGATACCAAAGCCACTAAAAGTCACCTCCGTCAAAAATTACGTACTATACGACATGTAGGGGTGAACGGGGCACAAACTAACGCGGGGTTAATTGTAACACAGCTATTTTACGTATTTCTACAGGGCCGAGCAATCTATGCTGTTTTGTTTTGATGCGTTTTGGTTAAGATAATGAACAAAGAGTGTTTTGGATGCATACTTTTTGAATTTTTTTTTTCGATTTCTGCGTTGGGTGTGTAAGTCACCAAATCCAATTTTATATTATTTTAATGACTGTGTTGTTACCTAAAACATAACACCATTTTAAAGCATGTCAGCAACTCCTAGTAACTTATAGCTGTCACAACTAAGCCTCCAGTATACAATGATAATGTAATGTAAACAATATAAATACTGTTCATCAAAATGATAACTGTTAAGACAATATCAGGGAAAATCACTGACAATTATAATGTTTTTGTCTAAATTGCGCAGCCCTTCCAAAAAAATTCTATTTACTGTACTGTATATTCATTGATGCATAATACAAGGATGGTTAGATCAAGGATCATGGATGGGTGTATGTGTGGATATCTATCTATTGTAGGCAGATATATAAACAATATCCACCTTTAGTATATAGACAGAATATTATTGAATTATTTGTTTAAACAAAATTTTCTAGCAGGTGTTACAACAAGTTTGTTACAATTAACACCACCTATGGGGTAAGTTGTAACGTTTGCATTCCTGTCACTTTCAGTGATTTGTAAGATAACGGTAGGTCCCACAAACAAACATATTTTTATCTTTTTTTAATAATTGAGCCAAGTCAAAAAGCGTTAGGTTGTACCCCACTCTCCCCTACTATACGTCAACGTACAATACATTCATCAAATTCTTTTGCATGAATCCGCTTAATCCTGCAATCAGGCCATTCAGAAATTGTTATTTTTTAGGCAGAATCAATTAAAAGTCTTATAAAAATGCTTATTTCTGTAACAAGTAATCATGCCAGACGCACTTATAGGATTTTGCATCTGAGCTCTTCATATTGCTACATGCTACTATTAGAAACAAGCAAACAAAATACTGTAAATGCATTTGTAATGTAATATTACGATCATATATTTTTTATGCCAGTATATCTAAGTATTTCAGATATTTGTATACCTATAACACCCTTATCTTGCAAAGACTGTCATAATCCCTGTATTGGTTCTTGGGACTGCACCCTCATTCTTCTCCGAGGTTATGAAGCTGTGGAAGAATGATGAAGCAGACCTGTAGTGGGACACATATATATATCCTCAGGCAGAAAAGAGCACCAAAAGAGTGAGAAAAAACCCATTACCATCTCTACTGAAGGTGGGTGGAATATTGGATAGTGCGGACACACCTCAGGAGAAAGAGGCTGGCCTGAACATTAATGATCGCATTTAGATCCTTCGAGACCAGCAGCTGATCGTTCAGCTGCTAAAGACTTGATCAGTCATTATAAAGTGTTCCTGTGCTCTGTCTTGCGCTTCCTTTTTACGCCCTTGAGTGTTAAAGTTTCATCATTTTCCTTTCATTTCTGATAGCCTCTGGGAAACGTGCGTTTAGATCGGCGAGTCTCTGTGAAGTGGTTTCCCATCAGCTCTGCGATTACACAGCATCTCCTCGTGACAGGCAACCGTGACCAAGTCTGTAATTAAATATTCAATCACTGTAGAGCAGGTGTGGGTCGGTAGCAACAATAAAAATATGAACGGTTGTACTGTTGTAAACTAGATTTACGTTATAGCATTAATAGTGACCACTGGTCTGAAGAGCTGCACAATATTTGCAAATTTCAATGATGGATCAGTATGCTAAGCGTGTCGCAAACCAGCGCTCTCTATTAAGGGTAAATAACACACAGAATGTCTTTATGAAGCTCTGAAAATAATCCAAAGAAGCCATGGTGTGTAAAATTGGATTGTGAGGAGAAGCATATGTCAATATGCATGTATGGATAAACTCTGGATCCGAAAATCTCTGCACCGGGCTGTCTAAACATGTATGAGATAAAGCCGGTACGGAAGATGAATGTTCAAAATGTCAGATATCCAAGTTCACTGTGGCGACGTCTTTGTTTCTATCTCTCAAGCTTCCACCAACAGTTTGTTCGGCCCTGATATCTATTCCCGAAAGTAGTTCCTGAACCTCCAAGAAAGACGAATGCATCACTCTATATGATCAAATACACATACTCTTTATCTCCCTCTCCCTCTCAGAGAGTCGCTGACACAAGTCAATATCTCGCACTTTACTTCATCTACCCTAGGTGAACAAAAACATGTCCTATGAGCCCTTCTGATAACAGCGCTATCTGTGTGCTATGTGTTGGGTTTGCAGTACGGATATGCAAGAACCAAATGTAACTATTGATTGTTTTGTTATGCCTTTGTAAAAGTAATAAAAAAACATATAGACAATTTTATTACGGTTTACATACATGCTTTTGGCAGACACTTTATTCCAAAGTGTCATACAGTGGGGTTATACATTACATTAATATCAGTACATGCGTTCCCTGGGAATCGAACCTGTGACCTTTGGTGTTGCCAGCACTATTATTAAGGGAATACTGTTGCCATACTTGACCACTTTTGTATTTTCTTTCATATGGCGATCTGTCCTCCCTCTGAAAATAGATGTCACAGTCAAGAAAAGGTACATATGAGAATAGTAGCTTGCTGTTTATGAAGGCTGTATCTATGTCACCAAGCATATCCTTCATAAATCAGAAATGAAAAATGCTATTGATGTCAATGGAACGATAAAGGTCAGGAAAATTTCTGGCAAGTGTAAAGCACCATGGAGATGCACGATAGCAGTGCATTGCATGAAAGGAAAATGCAGGCAAGCTGACCACATGTTGTCCAAACAAAATATGAAATGCATTAATGTATAACATCTAGAACATATTCATATTTAAATGCACTAGACAAATCTTTTTCTCAAACATTATTAACAGAAACATCTTTATTTGCTATTGTTGACTAACTCCAAATTAGCTTCTTATGGGAACTGCGCACAAACACAACGAGTTTATGTCTCTCTTCCATACAGTGTGATCACTAAAGCTTTGTGTAGCATTGAGGTCAAACAGTCTCCACCACAACAACATATTATATTAGTCACTATGTCTGATTTTGTGGACACTGATTATAAAACTCTTAGTTTTTGCATCAATCATTAAAAATGTGTTAAAATGTAAAAACAAGCAAAGATCTCAACTATTTCTTTTATATGCACAATTATTGTGAGAGTCTCATCAGCTGGATAATTTCTCTCAGACAGCTATTTTTTCAGTTAGTTTCTAATCACAGCACTGCGATGGTGCTCATGGCTATACTTAATGATGTTCACACAGTGACCCAGACAAAATATCAGTGTTGATTGTAGATCTTAAGACTGCTTTGACATTGCTGACCACAATAATATTCTTAGACAGACGGAAAAATCGAGCAGTACTGTGAGTCATCGGAGCTCAGCTTCAGAAGATAATTAGAAAGCAAGGGTTATTATGTGAACATCAATGAATCTGATTGGACCTCCATGACGTCCAAAGTTCCCCAGAGCTCAAACCTTGCACCTCTCCCGTTCATAAGCTGAAGATCAGAAGGCAATTTGACCAGAACAAAAAAAACTGACCACACTTGCCTCATGCTTAACATTGGCTTCTGTTTACACATTAGAATTACTTTGTAATAAGTGCTTTTACAGTAGGGGTGCACGAGGGAAAAAGTAACACGGGGTTAGTTGTAACACAGACTGTTTACATTGTTGCACAAGGTTGAGCGTTTTGTTTTTCCGGTATTTTTTATGCTGCTAAAAGACGATCTCCCGCAAAATATTGTAAATGTATAATGTTTTTCCAGAGAGGTGTTGATGAATGAGTGTTTTGGTGGCATGTAAGTACATTTTTTCATCATATGTTTTTTTAATTTTTTAAGTTGGGTGTGTAAGATACCAAATCCAATGCTATGTTATATTAATCGTTTGCACTTCTGTCACGTTTGGTGTAATTGTCCAAGAATGGTAAGTAATAGAAACAAACTTCAAATGTTCATTTGTAGCACAGATGTGTGTGTTGCTTGTGTAAAAATATAATAAATCAAACTCAAATATTTTTTGAATGATTGAGCCAAAACCAAAAAGCGTTAGGTTGTGCCCTGCTCTCCCTTATCTCATTGATCTATTGGATTATTAGTCTTAAGTTAGCTAGAAACACCTCAAGGTTAAACATACAGTAGTGAGACTGTAGCATTTTTGTTACCTGAAGCTGTGCCCAAACAGTATTTAGATTCACTGAACACATCTGTTATCATGTGCCATTTTAAATAGCAATTTTGTTGCCAAAAAACATAGTTATTTTATGTATTTAGTATAATTCATGTGTTCGGGGGTTTATGGTAAAAAAACACATTATTTTCTACATACCGTCCATTTAGTTGCTCCAGATATCCATGCACTCTGATTTTGTACAAAGCTCACTGATCTGAAAAGCGCTGTGTCCCTGACATGTACCTTGTGTCTGAATACCTCTGACGTCAGACGGAAATGTGCCGCTCCTTACCATGTTTTGAAGATTAGCTCACAATGCAATGCTGACAGGGGTTAATATCGTCTTTCCTACCTTATCAATATGAGCTGAATCTGATCCAGAAAATGCAGATGACCAAAGCTTATCCATCAACTTTACCAGTGCAGCTTGTGAAGGACGTAACAAATTGGTAAGGTAAGGATACTAAACCATTAAAACCATGTCTGGATTTGTGATCGTAGAAACAACAAAAAAGTGCTACTCTACACAGCACAAAACTCGTGTTTGAATCATGGTTTAGTTAGTAGTAAATTCTTTAAATAAAAAAACATAGACTAATTACAGGCTGTATTTCAGAAGCGGGTGGAATTATGATAATGACTGTCGTGTCCACATCAACTGGCCCAGGAAGTTAACTGTTGCCTACAATCCGTCTGTTTGTTGTAGTCCAAGAAAAGAGATGTACGTTGGTAACGATAACTTGCGTCATTGTTTACTTTGGGATTTTTACCTTTTGCATATCGTTAAAATGTACTAATACACCCTTGTAAAATTGTGAATTATTCTATTACTACATTATTTTTACAAATATATATATTGCACCATTTACTTTAGATTTTAGACCAGGTTTTAGTTGGTCAATGATGTACTTTAGTTAGCTTGAAATAGCAACGCGCCAACAATGCCCCTGAACACACCTCGTTTTCAGAGCAGCACACCCATGGGCACACAAATGGGCACAAATGCATTTGCTATTTAAACAACATGACGTTGGATGTAAAAATATACTGTAACTGCACCGGGCTCAAACTAGCAAAAAACACTTGCGTTAGGTATTGCGCCGGGTGTATGATATGGCCCTGTGTGTTGTTTTAGGCAGGTACAAATATATCTATAATAGCCCAATCATCTTTTCAATAAGTCTTCCTTTGAAGTTTCTTTTATTTTGTTATGAAATATACAATTCAAAGGAGCTGGGCTTAAAATCAATCATAATATCATCACTGTCCAAACAGTCATCAAATTGTCATTCCAGAAATAACAGAGAGGGGTTGTTCAGGTAAGGTTTTGAAATCGACGTCTGTAAGCGTGTCGATTGTAAGCATAATAATTCACTTAAAACGATCTGAACAGCGTGTGTTGTCACTAGATGTGTACAGATCATTCTTAATAGAGCGTTATATATATAATATAAATATATCCAAATTATTGTTTGTTTCTCCATGCTCTTACTGTCACTGACTGTGCTGACTACATTTCAGTCCATTACTCAGATGAAAGGAGTTAAATGACAGCAATGATGCCTAATAGATCACATTCTCATTTTCTCAGATTCACAACTGGGTCACAGTGTAACAATTGGTTTAAATTTATGCATTGGACAGATGCTTTTATCCAAAGCGACTTACAGTGCATTCAAGCTATACATTTCTTTTGTCAGTATGTGTGTTCCCAGGGATCAAACCTACCCAGACAGTAGGGATGTGCATTTATGTCATTTTTTTTTCATTTCGATAAATCCATAGGTCTGAAAAAGTAGTAATCAATTAACTGGGGGCGCAGCAATCAAAGGGGCGGGGCGAATACGTCATTGTAACAATGAACATATTTTTATTAAAAACAAATAAATAAAACATAATTTTGAAGAAACTATGACAGAACACATACTAGATTATTAATGAATTAAATGTTTTTACCAGAATCCTCTAAAAGGAAAAGCTGCATGATTAATTAAAAGTAAATGTTAATAAACACAAACTGATGCGCTTTCTATATGACGCACTCTACATAATATTAAGTCTTATATACAACATAAATGTATTATACAACATGCATCTATCTGCACAAAATGCAAGACTTAAACTAAGTTAGGTACTGGAAAGAAAGTTTAACTCCCGTTTTGGATGTGCATAATAACAGCGCGCTTTGAAACATGTCCAGCCAAAGCACAAGCTTCAAAACATTATGCAGCTTTAAATCTTTTGCTATCATTGTAGTGATTAGCTGTGTCGTCCTGTCACCTGTTCTCAGTCAAGATGCTCGTATCGCTCTCTGGTATCTCCACATTTTATGTTTAAATATAAGATGATATTAGGGAACTTGATACTTGTACATTTTGCACCTGACTGACTGTATTTGCGTCCTTCCGAAGTGAATCCCAAAATCACGGCAATGACGGCATCGTTTTAAACCATCGTGTCTCAGTGATGTGAGCCATTGCGAGGATCAGCGGGTTTCTGCGGCGCGAGTGCGCAGACTTTATCTGTTTGTTTTTGAATCATGCATGGTAAAGTTATGTCATACGCCGTTCTGCGTAGCTCATCACAACGGCAAACACACACCCAGTCTTTACTACGCCAGGCGCTAATGCTAACCAGACATCCAAATGCCACCATAACCACAAAAAAATAAATAAATAACCCACATGATCATCGTTTTCGTGATTGATCATCGATGCCACGTTTGAGTACTCGAGCAATCGAGTACTCGTGCCCATCCCTATCAGACAGCAGTCGACTCTGGGCCAAATCCGCACCGGAACTATTCTGAAGTCAACTAAGGAACTAAGCTGTGGATCCGGCCTGGAGTCGACTACAGTAACAGGAACAATGAATGGTCTTTTTATAAGCAGACTTTCAGAAATCAGCTTGCTATTGAACAAACTTTTTAAGATTGAAATTCAAGAAGGAATTATGTCTAATATTCTTTTTTTTATAGAAAATTTGGGATTTTTTAAATAACAGTCCATATTATGTACTGTACTATTTAGGTCTCCAATTGCAGATGACTATGTTTCTCAAGTTGTGTTTGTGTGTTGAGATAAGCCATTAACTAAAAGCTATTACAATGAGTCACTTCCCTTTGTGCTATTTTTATCATAGGATGTCAGGTAACACTTGTTTATATTAAATCCCCAAACTTATAACATCATATTCATGCTATAAGTCTTTTTTCCTTCTAGTACCATCTGTGTTTTAAACCGCTCCCTTGTTCTTCGGCCGAGAGTAAGAGTTTAATTGGTGTGGAGACATAAATAGCTGAAGAGGTGGAGTAAGAAAATATAATGGGAATAAAAAATCTCCTTGCAATAAATCATTATTAGAGTGACACTATGATTTGCCCAATGCAATTCCATTTGAGCGCAGAGCCCCTCTGCTTTAATACATTTGATTGGTCCTCTTCATACAGTTCCTATAAAGCCCTGGGTATATGAGCAGAGAGTGGAACAGCATCATTCTTTAGCACACACTGTTCTCTCATCAAGAAAAATGTCTCCGGCTCTAATTACCATCAGTCTATTTACTGAAGGGTTTCCCCCAGTGTGTCAGAAGGATCTGCACTCCCTTTGCGGTTTGCTTTTCAAAAGAAGACAGACATAGGTGATAAAACCAATGCAAATTATGCAGATTTTTTTCTTTTTGAAGAGAACACTGTGAACTGTAGAAAAAGTAATGAGTCATCAATCTTCTGATGGTGCTTTAAATATAAATGAGGCGACTAACACTCTTAAAATAAAGGTTCCTAAAATGTGTTTTGTCAGGCTGTACGGTTCTATTAGGAATCTGTTGCATAGAAGGGTATTTTTGGTAGAAAAGGGGTTTCCAGACTATAAAATAAAAAAAAAGATTATTTTACTGAAATGTTCTTTAGTGCACCATAAATAGCTCCTCTATGCCATCACAACAACACATTCATTATTTTCTATTGTGAAGGATGTGAATAAATTGTTAAGGGTATAGATGAGTGTTACCTCATGGATGCTTGGATGTGCTATTTGTACTATTTGAGTCAAGTTCAGACTTTTTTAAAAGCTTTTATCCGTTTCTATTAAACAATTAAACATTTTATCTGTGATTCAATACACGTGTCATGGCATAAATACTGAACCAGAATATGAAGTGGCATTAGCCTACTGTATTAACAGTACAATTTAGAAACAACGTAGCTAGATAAGGGGGTGGACATGTCATCTCATATTTAACAGAGCCAAAACTGTCTAGACTGCAATAAAATTTGCATTTGGTTTGGAATGAGAATGACCTTATGCTTGTTTTTGATCAGCAATCATCTGTCATTGCCTGAAAATGTCACCCTGTACAGATGAATCCATGTCACAGTTGTAAGAAAATGTCAGGATAACTTTATTTACTTCCTTCCTTGTGACTGGGGATGTAACCCCAACGTGATGGTACATAATAATAAAATAATAATAATGTGAATAAAGAGAAAGATATTCTCCTTTGGAACACACGATGGGTAAAGATTAGGGATGCCACAATTCTTAATATAATATTGAACAGTTCGATATGACCTCCACGGTTCAATACACGCATATGAATTGCAGTTTTTCGGTTTATGCATCCAAATCCGTCCATTTTGTTATTCCCTGTGCATCTGTTAGTGTGTCTGCAAATCCGCATGTCTCCTTGTGAGTGAATTTCAAGTCATTATGAGCTACATGAGGCTAACTATGCTGGCAATGCTGGTGTCAGATTGCACACACACTTTACCATGGTGAGCGGAGAAGAGCGACACCAATGCTGCTCTGCTGTCTTTCAAATCTGTAATGTGGGTTAATTATTTGCGCGATAATTACATATAAAGTCAATGCAAAGATGCAAATAGACGCAAATCCGTATGGGCCGATGCGAATGACGCGGACGCTATTTGCCTCAAACTCGAAAAAAAATTCAACTCAAGCTAACAATTGGCATGACACAAAGTTAAATCCAGAGTTCTCTAGAGTGAGAAACGAGATATGAATATATGGTGTAGGAGACAGCGGGGCACAACCTAACACTTTTTGGTTTTGGCTCAATCATTCAAAAAATATTTGAGTTTGATTAATTATATTTTTACACAAGCAACACACACATCTCTGCTACAAATGAACATTTGAAGTTTGTTTCTAGTAATTACCATTCTTGGACAATTACACCAGATGTGACAGAAGTGCAAATGTTACAACTTACCCCATAGGTGGGGTTAATTGTAACAGGCAGGGGGTTAGTTGTAACACTTGCTAAAAATTAAGTTTGCAGGCAAATATTTCAATACTATTTTGTCTATATACTTGAAGTGGATATTGTTTATATATCTGTCTATAATAGACAGGTATCCACACTGTATTCATTCATCCAGCCCTTTTCTAACAATAGTTCAATTTTGAATGGATACAAATGTCTAAATATGTGAGAAAAAGCAGCACAATTATCACAAATTTTTTTTTATATGTGACCCAGTCTGTAATAACCATACTACAGTTTCAAAAATCTAATTCTGAGATAATGAGCATCAAAGTCTTATTTTAGCCATTCATCTCATTATGATTTCAATCTTTGACGTAACCTAACATTAGCGTTTTTTATATCGTAAGTGCTGAGGGGTTAGTTGTAACCCCCGCTGGGTCAAACTATTTTCAAGCCCACCAAAATAGTTGCTAAGAGCTGCAGACATATTTCAAAACGATGCTATGTTTTAGTCAACAAGACACTGATTAATATGACATAGCATTGGATTTGGTATCTTACACACCCAATTTAGAAACAAAAAAAAAACATATGATAAAAAATTTTTACTTACATGACACCAAAACACTCATTCACCAATAACTCTCTGGAAAAACATTATACATTTCCAATAATTTGCGGGAGATTTTTTTGGCAGCGTGAAAAAATACCAGATAAACAAAACACTCAACCTAGTGCAACAATGTAAACAGTCCGTGTTACAACTAACCCTGTGTTAGTTTTTACCCCGCGCACCCCTACTGTGTACACAGCATAAAGTTGCACTTTACATTCTACAGTAAAAATGTAGTGAAAGCTATTGTATAAACAAACCATGAACCGTTGTTTAAAAACTGGTATGTACTGAACCATGGACTTCAGTGTAACTGTATTGTTGAATCCCTAGTAAAAATGTTTCTAGAAACACAGAAATATTTAATCAAATAATATAAAATCAAAATTTAATTGTTTATAATCTATGAGAGTTTAAAGACTTAGGGCCCTATTTTAACGATCTGAAACGCAAGTGTGAAGCGCAACGCGCAAGTGAGTTTGTGGGCGGATCTTGGGCGCTGTTGCTATTTTCCCGGCGTGAGAAATAACTCTTGCGCCAGGCGCAAATCAATAAGGTGTTGGTCTGAAGTAGGTTCATTATTCATAGGTGTGGTTTGGGCGTAACGTCAAATAAACCAATCAGAACGCTTGCCAACATTCCCTTTAAACGCAAGGGCGCAAGTTCCGTGGCGGGTTGCTATTATTATGACGGATTTACCAGGCGCACGCCAGGAGCGGTTCACAGCCGAGGAGACCGACGTTCTTGTAAGAGTAGTCAAAGAAAGAGAAGTTGTTTTGTATGGGGATAGGAGAAACCCGCCCAAATCAGCGTAGGTTAAACAGCCGTGAGAGGAAATAGCCACAGTCTCATCAGGAGACGGGGGAATCCCAAGCTTGCCAGCATAAATCGGGCACGCCGTGTAACGGGAGGTGGATCTGCCTCTACACAGACGCCAGCAGAGGACATCGCTGCGTCCACCCTCACAGCTGAAAGGGTTTGGGGGCTTTGAAATCGGACCCAAGAAACGCAAGCAAGGTCCAACCCCAAAGTACACTTACAAATCAAGTTCATATACATTAAGGTTTCTTATGAAAACATTTTAATTATTATTTACATAAAATAAACGTAATACAGCCACACAACAAACTTATGAAAATATTTTAATCGTTATTTGCATGAGAATTTTTTAACGCAGCCACACACAATAAATAAAAACTATCACCACAATGCTCACCACAATGATTTCCCTTATCTCATGTGTTAATATTTTTAAGTGTAACAATTTATGATTTGCAAAAATAACTGTTGCATCTGTGTAGATTAGATAAGCAAAGTGTGTGCGCGTTGTGCACGCTATACATTATGGTCAAGCATGCGCCCTTAAAATAGCATAATGAACAACGCGCAACGCGCCACTGACTTTAAACTTTTTTTTTCTGGTCAGTGGCGCAATTGTTTTTTGAAACTGCAAAATCGCATCAGGGATGGTTTGCGCCGGAACACGCCTCCTTTTTTGCGCTGAACCGCCCAGGGAGCGCAAGTTCATTCCCTAGTTTACCGACGTGCGTCTATGGAGGGAAAAACCCGCTGTGCGCCGATGCAAAATAAGAATGATACATGCGTCACTGACAAAGTCAATTGCGCTGGGTGCAAGATAGGGCCCTTAGTATTTCATAAACGTAGCACTGAACAGCAACAATCAGGCATCACAAAACTAAGTTACACAATAGTGAATTTATATTTCAGAACATGATAATAGCTGAATGAGCATCATTCAATTTCACGTGGAGATATGTATATCTTATCCTGTTTGACCTTATTTGTAATAGATGATGCAACAAATGAGCGGCTGTCATGGAGTATTCTGTCATCACATGCCCCTATCCCATCAGTCAGTGGGCTAATCATTGCATAATCTGCCTTCACTGAGCCAGTGCACAGGGTCAAACACATTAGTGGCCTTTCGAAGAAGGCACGTGTTCTCACTGAAAACACTTGACCCGTCTGCACGTCTGTCATACCGCATGATCATCTTTCATTCATCCCTACCAAAGCTGATCAATTAGGTCACATATATCAGCATATCATTCCACTATCCGTCATTTCTTTCTCCTGCTCTCTCTCTCTCTCTCTCCTCAAACCCTCATGTTTCAGTGTGAAGTGGATGGTTCACATCACGTATGATTGTAGGATTTAGGCAGTCTCGTGGCATTCCTAAAGGTTGCTGAAGGCCCAGTGAGCACGCCTGTTTATTGGTTTTTGAGGCAGCGTTGTATGGGAGTTATTGGCTGACCAATATAAATGCAGCGGAGAGCTGTTTGGATTTCTCTTCCAGCCATTTGTGGGCTCCTCTCCCATTATTAAGGACACCAAGTTATTGGATTCATCTCTCTGCAAGATAACATTTGGCTAAAGGGCAACCCAATAACAAACATGATGGGTCCACTGGCATACCTGGGTTGTCAGTTGAATTGACCTCCTTTCCTTAAACCATGTCACATACCCTTTCTGAATGGTAAGTTTGGAAAGTGTACGCCAAAAGATTTATTTTATGTGACGGCCCAATGCAGGTCAAATAATTACCTGAACTGCTCTGTATTGTCCTTAAATCTTTTTGTGCTTTTTAAAGGTCAAGTCTAGAACGAGTAATAAGGTTTTCATAGATTTCCCCGCAAACTATATATTTTTCAAACGGGCTCAGATACATCAAACCAAACCTAAAAGTGAAGCTACCTACAGTAGACAATGATCTCCATATTTCTAAGCCTTTTGACATTCTGTTGTTCAAGACATTGCTTTAGAAATAAAAAGAGAAAGCAGTATTAATGCATTATCTTAAGCTTGTTGTGCTTAGTTGTTTAACCTGGCATGGATTCAACTTACTACATGAAGGGGATATTTATCTTGGCAAGCCACTGCCCTGGGCTACAAACAGCAGGGCAATTAATAAGAACAAGTGTGACACTTTTTCTAAATGATTCAACAATCTTCAAAAACGGCCAGTCCCCAATAGCTTGTGTCAGTGTCTAGAGTGACTTATGGCATTATGTCACTGTGCCCTCGAAGGCCTGTAAAACGGCTTTGCATAAATTAGACTTCTAAAAATAGACTCCGAGAACTTCCTGGAAAAACAAGAAGTGTTCCGCTTCCAACAAATGCTCACTTTTAAAGCACTTATCATGTTTTTCCCTAATGGGAAAGGACACAAATGCACTGCTACATATGGAGAGCAAAATCACTTTGATACTGAAGGACATGGTGAACGATATGAGAATGAATGTAGACCACATCCTTTACCTCACTGCTAATGTGCTCGGTTAAAATAAGATGCTTTGTGAAACCTGATACATCTATAAGATTTGACACAATAGTCAGGCAGCAAGTCATTGAAGTTTTTCCTTTTGTGGTAGCTATGAATCATGATGACTTATAGATTTTATTCTTTTTAAAAATAATGTTACAAAAGACAGCTTAAGTTAATGGATAATTATGCGTCAATTATGTTCTGTGTTATTAACATAAATTAGCAATTAAGTTATACAGATGAACAAAGGCAAACAAAAAAGATTGACTGGACCGGTCTTTATTAATTAATTTTCTCTCCATGCATTTTTATGGCCTCTGATATTACGTTGGTCTATTTATGTTCATCCGGGAGAAAAAAATGTTAAGGGAAAAGACAACCTGTTGACATTTTTAAATTAGTTTAAAGTCTATTTCTATTCTAATTATTTGCAATTGTGCATAGTTCCAAAGCAGCTTTACAGTAAATACATATAAGACAATACACTGTTAGAAAAAAATAGTCAAAATATGTAAAGATAATTGTAACGGAGGCCAGCTAGTATGTAAGAGCTGTCCAGTAGGTAAACCTCCCTCTCTGACCTCAAGAGGTGCTCTAGCGATAGACGTCATGGCCTTTAGCCTCCTTGGTAGGATGCCCGACTCCCATACCAGACAGATAGCCATCTTGGGTCCTGGGTGGGTGAGAGTAAGATCGATAACATATGTATAGACCACTTTCGTGTTTGCAAACGGAGACGTTTTTGTGGGCGGAGCCAAACTGATTGCAGAAAGTGATATCTCAGCAGTAGCGGTGAGAAGTGTTTTAGCATTAAACCGTGATTATTATGGATCCGGTGTTCTGTCGAAGTCTGATTCCCCTATGTTTCCCTTTAGTGCAATGTTTCTTATAGCATTTTAATCACGTTACATTTCTTTTTTAGATAAATAAAAAGTTTAAATGGCTTGGCCACTGATATGTATGGAAGAGGATTAGGGCCACTGGTGAAAAAAATATCTGAATTCTGACTTTATTCTCAGAATTCTGACTTTAATCACAGAATTCTGACTTTAATCTCAGAATTCTGACTTTAATCTCAGAATTCTGAGATTAAAGTCAGAATTCTGAGAATAAAGTGTCACGACTGGGTTGGAGAGACAGGACGCAAACGCAGAGTTCAAAATAGATAACATTTAATAATAAAATGGAAACCAAAACACGAGGAGTATAAACAGGTAAGAAACACAGGAACATCCAAAATATGACATGGGAAACAGACAGGGTAGCAATGACAATGATCCGGCAATGAGTGTGACACAAACACTGGTATAAATACACAAAGACTAATGACACACAGGTGGAATGAATTATGTGATAATTAACAAGTGTCCAGGTGATGACAATATAGAACAGACACAAAACATGACACGGATCACCGTGACATAAAGTCAGAATTCAAATTCTGAGATTAAAGTCAGAATTCTGAGATTAAAGTAAAGTCATAATAAAATTTCATCATTTCATCTTTTTCTATTATTTCTCCTTACATTTATAACCTATGTGTTTGTTCTAAAACTATTATAAAAGTATTATGTTTACACACACATTAAAAAGGCCTGTTTATATATTAATAATACATGTGTGTGTGTGCTAAATGTATATATTTATTAAGTATGTAACGTAATAATTTTGGAACAAACAGGAAGAAGACATAAGCTAAGATATAAGAAAATAAAAAGAAATAATTATAGAAAACAAAAATAAATAAATATTGAATTATAAAACAAATTGTGATATTATTGCTTTTTCAGTATAAACATTTATTCTAAATATATTATACATGTAACGTGATAAAAACGCTATAAGAAACACATAGAGGGAACAGACTTCGACAGAACACCGGATATCTTCTCTACTTAATTTCTATTATACTTATTAATAGATTTCCAGATGATTTCGTCGCTCCAGTCTGTCCGCTTAAGGGCTTATTTCAAACATAAACACCTACGTTTATTTTTAAATGGTGTCTTTGACGATGGTATTCTATAAAAATGAAGGCCATCTTTTTTGGCATTCCTATTCTGACACTTAACAGCACAACAGGACATTTTCTAGTGAGTTATCTTGCTTGTTTCACTCGTGTCTAATTCATTTCCACTGTTTTTCTGCAACCATATTGCGCGCACAGCTTGCAATGACGTAACTGTGACGTCTACTCCAAAATGGTATATACATTTGGTACCAATATGTATGGGTTGAGAACTTTTTGAAAAGGTATTGCCCTATACTCTAAAAATGGCTAGGTTATTTTTACCCATAATTGGCAAATATTGGACAGAACGCACACTGGGTTAAAATTGACCATGGTTGCATAACAACAACCCAACATTGGGTTATTTTTAACCCAGCATGTCTTCTGTCCAATATTTACCCATTATGGGTCAAAAATAACCCAGCCATTTTTAGAGTGTAGTGACAGCTGGGGTACATATTTTGACAATTTTTTTCTAACAGTGTAAAGATGAAGAAAAACTATGAGAAGGTATAGAAAACATGCCATTTTGTGACTATGTCTGTACATAAAAAGATTCACATTAGACACCACACATGAAATACACATTTACCTAAATGCCGAACTGAGCAGTTTCTCACTACAGTTCATCTGTGATTCACACAAACACAGGTTCTTGAGACTTAAGGAAAGCAGCAAATGTACTTTAATCAGTTGACCACTGTGCAGAAGCGGTCCAGTTCCTTCGTCACCTCATGCACCTTCACCAAATGCAAAGGGGGGTTCTATTTGTACAGATGCTGCGTGGGTAACATCCTCTGCTTCATCACTAAGTGTTGCAAAAATACCAGGCCTAATGACTTAATTATAGGAAACACTTATCTGTGGATTGTTAGAACACTCACTGATTTAATTAAAACAACATTTATTAATGAACTCACCTCCACCTTTTGTGCCATTTAGACTGTAATAACTTGCCTGGAGAAAGGGGTACTTTTGCATTAAAATGTGTTTTATGAGAATTAACTTTTTGTGATATCAGTTCAAAAACAGAGCAACAAGAATTACATCGCAGTAAAACATTTCTGAGACTCCTATACAAATTGGTAATGTGCTAGATGACAGTATGTCAATAAACATGAATAAAATGGCTTGCTAACCCTGTAGCAGTAGTAAATATTATTGATATCTGATGACACAGTCTTGCATTAAATGCCTGCACTGAAATCCACAGAAAGATTTCCACCCAGGCTCTAAAGAGCTTGTGCATCGATAACCCACCATGATCGCTCCCTTGCTTGGCAATCGACTTCTGTCTTGTTTGTTAGAACTCAGTACCCTGCTTAGCTTTTTGGAGGTAATCTTGACCATGGAAATATACAGTAGCACACTTGAGTCCTCGGATTTAATGGCTGCAGTCTGGGTTCGAATGGACAAACCACTGATGTGATCGTCAAGCAATTTTCGTACAAGAGACACTTGTGCCTTATTACAGAGCGGAAATAATGCCCAATTGTTAGGCTGAATTCTGTTGAAGATGTCCTTTGTAAAGCTACTGTAAACAATCGAATGCAATCGCATTCATCCTTTGATGGGTTATTTTAACAATGGCCATAATGTTGGGTTAACCATGCTGAGAACCAAGCACCCAGATGTAAAATAAAAAAATCTTTATTTTACTCATGTCTCTTTATTCTCTCTCTCTCTCTCTCTCTCTCTCTCTCTCTCTCTCTCTCTCTCTACTGTAATCATTGATTGTGGGTTTTACACCTCAGGTGTGACTTGTCTTTGATTGACATGCTCACGTGTGAGCGTGGAGACCTTTGGCCACAGACGTGAGCTTGCAGACGGCACATACAGTATGGAGCATCATACGAAGAACAAGAACCTTTTGTCTACATGACTTGATGTCTACAAATGCATTCACACATACTTTTTCTTTTTCACACACACCCTCTTAATGTGAAATTCATCAGAACTGTTCGTAAAACCTGTCGGAAAGATAAAAGAGCTGAATTATGCTGCCTCTCTTCTTAAAACAACCCTATGACTCTGAATAAGAAATGTGAATCGCTAAAAACACACTGTATCTTCGAAATGACACACGGTGAGGGTTGAATAATTTAGTGCTGCTAGCAATCCTTGCAGAACTTTCACGTTTCATGTGAATTTACTCTGCACGAGCCGAACCGCTACGCTCGTGGTTACTGGTCAGTTTTATTGCCATTGCTTATGATTTAAGTTTTTTTTTTCATTTGACTATCCACAGAAGAGGAAGAGGTGTGATGCAGTATCCTTCTATTGCTTTATTCGAAGTGCCGTACTGTACCTCTGTTCCTGCTGCATTTCTTCACAGCGGCTGTCTGGGGATCTCAGTCAGCTGCCTGTCGAAGACAAAAGCTTTGCCACTAGGTGTAGCTCAAGTACTCAGGTACCAGTTGTTTCAGAGATTCTCAAAGAACAAAAGTGTGAAGACAATGAAATGGGTTGCACCATATATTTTATGGCCATTGAAATGGACAGAAAAGCAGACGGAGGTGTGTGAACATCATTTCTGGCGACCGTTTGACACGACTGTGAAGATGCACACAATTGTCCTTGTCTTGGTTCATTGATTTGATTGGTTTGTTAAAAAGCAGCTTTAGTGAATGCCTCATTGAGACTTTTTATCTTCCTGTTTTTTAATACTAATTATCTACAAAATATTTTTGGTTTAAATACAATAGTTTTAAAGTTGACGTACTTTCATTTTGCTGACCCAGGTCGACATTATCATTTGCCCTCTGGTGTTCTGCGGTGGATGTGTAATCTCAGTGTCACCATTCCAGCGATGGAAAAGGAAGTGTGTTGGCATTTGTGTGCATTTGCAACCATTATGGAAATATTTGAAGCCAACCCCTCGATCATTTGGCTTTCTCTGTTTCTGACAGTTATGAGTAGAGGGGACGAAACTCAGCGCTTGACCTGATTTCTCATAGATCAGTGACCGTTCGTCCGGCTCTCCGATTCTCGCGGTACACGTAACTTAAAGTGACATTTGCCTGAAGCTGCCTTGGAGCGCTAAGCCCTGTTCGTTCTCCAAAACAGTATATGACAAGCAGGGCAGAGCATGCTGGGTAGCGTCTGGTATTTTATCGTCAGAGAGAGAAAAAATGGTATCTTTCTGTTGCCACAGTTTTTTGAGAGCATAACAATTGTGTGGACGAGAGCAAGGCCTTGTGGGATTCGGGCGAGAGAAGATTGTGTTCTGTCTGCTTGTGTGACTGCGCCACCAGCTCAAAGGTGAAATTACCCATGGCTGGATAGTTGGCGAGAGGTGTGAAAACTAGCCTGCCTCTGGTTCCTACATCACCGATGCCCTTTTCTTACACAATGAACGAGTGGAGATGACCAACAAATTATGACAAGACTATCAGGTCCAAACAATGGCTGTGCACTGGACTTGGCCTGTCATGGTTGCTGTGCAATCAAGGGTGAAAGGGCAAAATACATGCTAGAAATATATTATAAAATTTGTTTTGTATTATAGTTAACGTACAAGTGTATAAAAAAGATGAATAGAGAGTTTGACCTCACAATGGGAGATTTGCATGTAAGTCAAGCAATCATAGTGTTAAAGCAGAGCGCATACTTATTCTTTAATCTTTAATAAACGGGCTGCATTGAGCTGGCTTTGAAATAGTTTTCATTAAGTAGGAAGTAGGGCTCATTGACAGTGTTGGATTGGTTTAATATATCCACTTTGGTGAAATGGACAAGCCAGGTGATAAGAGATTTCTGAATGCCTTGCTGTCACATTATGTGGAAGGACTTTTGATGTTTCCTTGCTCACCTATTATACATTTTGACAGCAGATTCTATGAATTTTAAAGCATTTTCACATAAAAAAGATTCATATTGCATCATCCTAGTCTCTCTTTATCACTTCAGCATGTCTAATAAATGATCTTCCTATCAATTTAAATCATATCACGGTAACTAAAGTCATCAAATGCATATTTCGTCAGCAGGCCTTCACAGTCTTTTCCTCTAAATTAAATAGAACCATGAAAGTATTTCAGGTTCAAACAAAAGTGAGAATGGCTGTAATTATGATATTTAATGCAAACGCTTTATTCTTAAGAGCCTTATAAGCAACTAATAAGAATTCACTTATTTCATGGGTTAAGCTATAGTTCTGAGCAGAAAAGTTTTGATAAAAGTTATTTTCAGTAATTAGATTTGAAATGTGCTGCGATCTCAGTCTAATAAGCTTTCTTGGGGTAATGCATTTTCTTTGTATTACCTGCTTGATTTGAATTAGCATAAACTCTAAAGCTTGTTTTTTAAGTATTACTATCAGAACATATTTTCATTTAATTTATATACAGTTTTGTGAAAAAGTGTTGGCCCCCTTCCTGATTTTTTTGCATGCTTGTCACACTTTAATGTTTCAGATCATGAAACAAATATAAATATTAATAAATAAAAGATAACACCGGTAAACACACCAAGCAGTTTTTAAATGAAGGTTTTTGTTATTAAGGGGAAAAAAATACAAACACAAATGGCCCTGTGTGAAATAATGCTTGCCCCCTAACAACTGCAATCAAGCATTTGCGGTAACTTGCAGTGAGTCTGTTACAGCGCTGTGGAGGAATTTTGGCCAACTCATCTTTGCAGAGTTGTAATAATTTAGACACATTGGAGGGTTTTTCAAGCATGAACCACCTTTTGAAGGTCATGCCACAGCATCTTCATAGGATTGAGGTCAGGACTTTGACTAGGTCACTCTAAAGTCTTCATTTTGTTTTTCCTCAGCCATTCAGAGATGGACTTGCTGGTGTGTTTTGGATCATTGTCCTGCTGCAGACCCAAGTTCGGTTTAGCTTGAGGTCACAAATAGATGGACTGACATTGTCCTTCAGGATTTTGGAGTAGACAGCAGAATATGTTTTTCATTTATCACCGCAAGTCTTCCAGGTCCTAATGCAGCAAAACAGCCCTAGACCATTACTCTACCACTACTATACTTACTGTTGGTAAATGTTACTTTTACGCCAGACGTAATGGGACACACACCTTCCAAAAAGATCAACTTTTGTCTTGTCAGTCCACAGAGTATTTACCCAAAAGGATCATCAAGATGTTTTCTGGCAAAACTGAGACGAGCCTTCTTTTTGCTCAATTGTGGTTTTCGTCTTGAAACTCTGCCATGCAGGCAATTTTTGTCTCTTTCTTAAGGTGATGTAATGAACACTGACCTTAACTGAGGCAAGTGTGGCCTGCAGTTCTATGGATGTTGTTGTGGGGTCTTTTGTGACCTCTTGGATGAGTCGTCGCTGTGCTGTTGAGATAATTTTGGTCGGCCAGTCACTTCTGGGAAGGTTCACCACTGTTCCATGTTTTACCATTTGTGGATGTGCATGTTGTGTTTACCTGTATTATCTTTGATTAATATTTAAATTTGTTTAATGATTTAAAACAATAAAGTGTGACAAACATGCAAAAAAATTAATCAGGAAAGAGGCCAACACTTTTCACACCACTGTATGCATGTGTATTTAAATATGTATATTCTTATGTATAACGTAAACTGATACATAGAAGTGCTCCATTAAAAGTTTTTTAAGCAGAAATGGCTTTACATGACCTTATATTTGATTCTCAAAGCTGGCAAGTTTCTCCCTTAACAATCAACAGCTGGAAAGATTTTCAGCTACATTAATCGTGCAGTAATACGCTGATTTGTTCACATCCACAGGGTATTTTCTCACTGAAACATCTCTGCTTCACAAATGCTGACAGATAAATCTGTCAAATGACTGAGATTTATGCATTAAAGAATTTTACTCCCACCCACAGTTGATGGTGGAAAGTATCTTGTTTAGAGGCAGCCGTGCTCTCTTCATACTGGGATACAATTTGGAAATAAATATCGGTGTCAGTATGGCTTTTTTGGATATGCAAATTGGATCTGGGTGTCCGATTTCTCACACAAATTAACTAAAGCACCACATTGATTTTAAAGCTAATGAAACATAATTTGTCTCCGAGAAATTTCTTCCAAAAACAAAAATATTGTGATGCTGTCAAAGGTTATTCTACTCATCTAACAAATGATTCATAATCTATCATATTCCCCAAACTTCAGTGGGATCAGTAAAAAGCTATCAGTATTTAATGCAACAAAGTTAGTTGTTAAATTTAAATAAGCTGATGAGTCTGTAGGATTGAAAATATAGAGATTTGTAATATAAAAAATATAGGAATTGATTACTTTGTCACAAATTGTCACAACCCCCATTTCCATACTGTACCATCTGCATTCCTGTGCTTACTGATAGTGATCACAGACTATTGTCACAGCTGTTTATCCAGTACAGTGGGGGTTAAAGGTGTGGTCTTCTGATTGGTCAGTTTGAATGTATCATGTTAGGTTTGGTCACATGGTCAAGGGATAGAGAATAAAGGTCTTGGTCTTCATGAGCTCTGGGCTTTTGCCTTTTGGCATTTGCCATTTGCTGTCTGCCCTCTGCTTTTCTTCTTTACCTGAGTTCTTGGGTTTAGGCCTTTAGGCCAAGACTCCAGTTCTTAATGATGATTCTCTTTCTTCTAAACTTTCTTTCTTTCTCTGTTCTCTATCTTATCAGGTAATATCTCACATACATTGGAAACAGTTAATTGTTTGTATTAAGTACCATTTTAATGCATTTATAACCATTTCAATTGTAACTTTAAGTCAGTGCTGTTATTAAACCTTTTCATTTACAAATCTGTTGTTTAGTTTTGATTTAGTGTTAATACTTAAACGCTACATATTGCAATTCAATATATTTATATTCTAGCAATGCTCTCCCACATATTTTGCTATTATAACTGCACTTATTTCCGTCATTGGTATAGGTTGCAGAAGGGTGAAAATTGACCAGAAATACACAGTTTTATAATATCTTGCTGTTAACATTTCTCAGTCATTTTGGCATTCCTACAGACTGAACCACTGTAGTGAATCCACCCTTACAAGTCAATGGCCTTGAAGACCCAAAACATAAAAGGTAATCTAAAACTCACTACCTTTCTGTCTGTCTCTGTGATGGCTTAAAATATTATTTAAAAAATCTATTAAATGGATTGAGTGCCTGTGTAACAGATCAATCAAGCAGCAGATAATAACACTAGATGAGGAGAGATTACCTTGGGCACAGATGAGAGAGGAAAACGGAGCTATGATCACTAGGGTTCTCTTGCATAATGGAAAAAATGGATGTCTAAGAACACAGTGAGCTGTGCTCTAATTTCTACTGTACTGTATGTGTACGTGTGCATGTTGTTTTAACAGTTTGTCCAGTTTTCAGCAGAATATGCACTTACCTACACTACACATAATGTCTGGTTTAATGGAAAGTAACTCTTTAAGCCATGCATTGCTTTTTTAACATTTCTAGGCATACATTGCTTATCTAAATGCTTGTACTAAAACATTAGCATTTTGCTGACTAGTACAAGACAACAAATTAATTGAGTGTAATAAAAAGTGCTTGTTTAAATCCTAAAACATTTATTCTGAAGCAACAATAGCACCTAACAGAATAAATGTTGTAGAATGCATTATTTTATATTTATTTATTTGGATGTAGAGGACAAACAGCAACATTGTTTACTCGTGTTTAGAGATGGGCTCACTGTTTGTAACCCGTGCTGGCAAAATGAGTCGGGATTTGTGCTAATTTCTAATCTAATTTTGAGCTAAAAGCAAAAGACAATTTTGTCGATTTTGGTCGAAATTTATGTTTTCATAAAATTAAGTACATTAAGCCCTCGTCTAGCGATCCCAATACTCTACTAATATACCTCTAAAATGATCTTTATTTGTACTTTTCTAAGAGATGTTCCATCCTAAATGCTTAAACTAATACAAAGATGCGTATACATCCATGAGATTTTGGTTTCAGTATTAAAACCTGCAGGAATTAGAAAGTTATTAAAGAGCACCTATGGTCCAATTAACGATTTTACATTTCCTTTGGTGTGTATTAGTACATTTTAATAATATGCAAAAGGTACAAACCCCAAAGTAAATGATGACGCGAGTTATCGTCGCCAATGTAAATCTCTTTTCTTGGACTACAACAAACACACCGAGGTAACAGTTTACTTCCGGGGCCTGTTGAAGTGGACAAAACCGACATTATCATAATTCCTCCCACATTGACTCATAGTCTGTAAGTTTATTCCTTTAGCAATGCATTGTAAGTGAATCTTTCAAACATAATTAGGGGCGTTACATTTCTAGCTGACGACAGAGGTATTCAGGCCAATCACAGCATACAGATAAGCTGGCCAATCAGGGACACAGTGCTTTTGAGATCAATGAGTTTTGCACAAAATCAGAGCGTTTGAGGAAAGCAGGATATCTGGAGCTACAAAAATGCACGATATGTGGAAAATAATGTGTTTTTTAACCATAAACCACGCAAACACATTGTATTATAACAAATACACAAAGTTATAATGTCCTTAGCAGGTGCACTTTAAGAGCAATAGACATGAAAACAATCTGACAGATCTGAAGCATGCACAGACGCGGGAGCGCACAACCCCAAAATATATACATAAACACAGAATTGCAGTTTTAGAAAAAAATCTGTTTTGTAAAAGATTTATGCAGGTAGGACCGATAAACTGTTATGTCTTAAATGAATGCTTGGTTAACTGTTGGGAAAAAAATATCTGATGCTTAAAGGAACAGTAGGATTGTGGCCAAAACTGGTATTGCAGTCACAAAACTTGTGGCTGAAACTGGAACTGCAATCACACAACTGGTGGCCAATACACAACATGCCAACATAAACATCAGTTGAGGGCTGCAACTCCACTTTTTAAATGACAATATCCTGGCCAGACCACTGTTGTGAATGATATAATTATTTGAAATGAAAATGATTTCTTAATGTCTAGTGACATATCAGGGCAATTATATGATTAATTGATATAAATTTCCTACATACTGTTCCTTTAACATTATATTAAATCCTTGCATTACAGTAGATCTTAAAGCTGTCTGTCTCAATGTCACTCAAACAATAAAAGAAAGAAAATAGTTGAGCATATTTTTCCTACAGTATTGCTTTTGAACCCTCAAAAAACTCGATTTTTCAACTTTGCTGACTCTGTCAACTTCAAACAGTTGTACATCTGTCATTTTTTGTCAGAGTCCAAATCACACATTGTTTTTTTTCTATAGAGAATGTCAAAATATAAGTAACTCATTTTTGAAAACGTGCTCATTCCGACTTATTTTGCCAGCACAGGTCACATTTATTTCATCACAGTGCTTTAATTTCTATGTCTAATGATTGTCTACAGGTTTCAAGAACTCAACGACAGCCAATGTAAATCTCTCTGATCTGAAATGTCCATTATCTTTTATGAACAGGTTGTTTTAGACACAGGACACCCGCAAATGTCAGCAGTAAATGTTATAAGAGATAAAGGTTTGGGTGTCTTTAATGTGCTGCAATAATAGAACAGAAAAATCTAAAGCAAGAGTAAATTGGAATGGCAGACACCCAAAATCAAAATGAGGTTACCCAATAAAATCAAAGGCATGTCTCTTACAAACTAAATGTAGACCTTTTTGTCGAACTTGATATTTTAGATCACTGTTCTTTTGGGCGTCTTTGATCCTGGATTTTTTCAATTCAGCTTTTTCCAGCTCTCTGTTTTCGATGTAAAATTGAGTATTAAAAGTTAATACCAATAGCGAGGACAAAGCAATGCAGGGTTTTACTTTTGCAATGTCCTTTGTAAAAAATTTCATTTTCTAAAGTTATACATCATTTCATTACATGCTCTTTGAATATGCCTAGACATTGAAACTCTGGAAAGGTGTGCACCTGCATACAGCCCTTCAATCTTCAGAGGCCTGTTTGGAGTTTTCAGCTGTTGAAGCATTAATCCTGGTAAATTAAGGGCCAGTGTTGCTTGGCTGTCAGGTACATCGGGCCACATCAGAAACGCTCTAAAACAGTGACGGGTCTGTGGGCCGCTCGGCGATAATTAGAATGCCATGTGTTCATCCCTACAAGCTAAAACAGCACTTGTTAAATGAGGAGCTGTCGCACTTTAATTGTCTCCACTGAGACACAATGAGGAGGAAGGGGGAGGAGGGTAATCCTGCAAACATAGGCCAAATCATGAGGAAGCAAGGGCTGAAAAATTACCACATCCTTAGAGATGCATCAGCATATCATTTCCTAGTTGTAGACATTATGGCTCATGGCAGTTTGGATTAAATGAGTGCTGACAGTTCGTAACTCATTCTGCTCGTGTCACTCTGGGACGCTGTTGGGAAAAATCAATTTCTATTTACCCAAGTTTAATTTAGTTACGTCAATTTTAGGCCAGTTTGCTTTAATAAGGACATTAGGTCAGTGTGATTCTCCTGATATGATATTGTAATGAAGATGCACGCTACCTTGTATTGTGACCTTGAAAGGTAGTGGTATTGATGTTTTTAATAAGATGTAAAATCATAATAACATTTTCACAGTATTCTCCATTTTTTATAACTGAGCTGTCTAAATCATGCTGATTAATGTATGCCTGCATTGCTTACTGAAAAGATCGTCAGGTTGTCAAGTCATTTCCTATCAGCTTTTAATGCATGCTGAAGCTGTTGGGCTCAACAATGTGACATGAGGAATAGCACACAGTAGCAATGTCATCACCTCGTAAAAGTTAAATTAAATGGGGCGTTTGCTTGCCACCTGGGTCTGCTTACTGTCCGAACTAAAGTAATTTCCTGTTTAAATCACAATGGGGGAACCTTAGGGAAGATTATCATTGCATTAATCAAAGATTCATCAAATGCTAACAAATCTTTCATGCAATCATTTTTTGTCCAGAAAAGAAAACTGTAGACGACCAGTACAGTAGATCCATAATAATGACTTTGATGATAATCTATGAGTGTATTGCTGGAAACTTTCAAGAGCAAAAATATAAATATGCAAATTCTTTTGTTATGCATGATTTAAGAGTTGATTTCGAAGATATTTTTTGCCAACAATGAATTGCAAATGAAATGATTGCACTATTGCTGTAATGAAGGTTAACCAGGGTTCACCATATAATAGACTCGTGCTCCTCTTAACTCCTTACTTGAAAAATCAAGCCATTCTATTATGACCTTGATTAATGTTAGTAAGTAAAAGGTTGAACATTTCCAATGCAGAGTGCTTAGATTTAGCATATATATCATCCTCTTGATGTCTATAAGGTCATCTTAAGCCTCATGATTAACAATTTGAATGTAGTTTCAGTTAGTCCTAATGATTTGTCTGCGAGCTCTTTCTTTTCTTACCGCATTAGACGAATTTCAAGTTTAAGCATGAAGGGTTGCGTCAAGCTGTTTTTATTCAATAGCACCATGTTGCGGCAAGATTGAAATGACTCTGGAAAAGACCATCTCATACTGAGTACAATATTTCTATTGTTATTACTTTGACTGCATGACACCAGGTGAGCTGTTCCTTCATATTCTCTCTTCTTGAATGAATGAGACTAAATTTGTGAAGGAAAGGGACTTTTTATTCAAATCAGTATTGTGTTTATATGCAACCTATTAATTTTCACTTTGGTGCGCTGAGGTGCTCATGTCATCTCTAAACAAGATCATCCCAGCATTTTCCATAACTGCAGCAGGAGGGGGAATCAGAAGGCAGATGGCCTTGAAAGAAAACAATCATAATTGAGCCTTTATTACCTCAGCGGTTGAGCTCCATGGTTGAATTCATTCCAGTTTGAGGTCTGTTTGTAATGTGGGTGACATTGCGCCCAAGCTGTGTTGTCTGAGTGTGGTCCTTTCACGTTTGTAGAGGGAATAGCGTTTCAAGTCAAATAAAGAAGTTCAGTAACTTCCCTTTGGGATAAAGACGGGAGGCTTCTTACCCCAGAAAAGCTACTGATCCTCAAGTGATTGTGACTAACGGAGGAAAAGTGTTGCACGCTTAGCAATATTTAACTCCTGTGGGCTTTATTATAATGTGATGTGTCGGTCTCTAGAAAAAATAAACGGAAAAACTCATTTTCCCAGAGACCATTGGACTAACTGCATGTTGCTTTCCGAGTGAAGTACTGTATAGGCTTTCTGTTCCCTCTTGCAGAGAAGATTTGTAGTAATCATCGCTGATGACACTTGCAGCATGGACATACTACAACCTTATCAAAATACATCCCAATGTTTCCTGTCTGTACATCTTATCTGCATTGCTCAGGGAGGTAGGCTGCTATCATAAATCAGGGTACAAAAAACCCACACATAAAACGTCAAAGCCATTCAGTGTTTCCTTTGGTAGTGTTTGTGTTATCGTGGTTTTCAACAGGAGCTAGAGAGGATTTACATCTATATTTGGATCTTCAGGATGCTTTTATAAATAGCTGGGACAGCACAAAGCACGATTTTGCACTAGACCGTCACCTAGATGATGGAGAGGTGTCCAGAATAATGTGTGACTTTAGTGAGATCTTTGTCAATGTGAATACTCAAAAGCCATTAGGCTCTGTGAGTGCAAGTCCTCTTTTCAGCATTTGTGCTGATTTATGCATTAAATTCCTCATGCATTACAGCACATTATGCTTTTGATAAATGCAAAATCCACTTAATCTACACAAAAACAACACACACTGCGTGAGGATAAACAGGCTTTTGTTGGTATTACGTAAAGCTAATTATAATGACTAAAGTACCATTTTACATTTAGGATTTTTTTTTAAACTCTTTTCCCGCTATTGACAAGTTATCTCGTCAATGAAGAGAAAACACTTTACTGCCAATGACGCGTTTTTATGGCAATCTATATTTCTGCTATTATTCACTAGGTGGCGCTCTTACCCAATGTATAAAACACTAAAGCATCCACTGATCCAAAAACAGTAAAAGCTCAGTGGAACCTTATGTCTAGCAAAAGTCCTTTACAAAAATGCAATTATCTCAGCCTTTTGCTCAGAATTTTGTATTTTTGAAGAAACATACCCAGATTTGAGAAAAAAAGAACAAATTAATAAACAAATTCATTTGATATATTGTATGTTTATATATTTAAATAAGACAATTAACTAGAAGATATTAAACTTGAAAATCATAAAAATTGCAGGCACTGGCTGGCAACTTAAAAAAAAACACTGGTGGGGAAAGAGTTAATTAAGGTCCTCAATGCAAGTAAGGTTTTATTCAGATTTTTAATGGTTTCTTATAAATCCTTAACAAATAGTATCAAGCCTTTAGTATAATTAAGGAGCTCAAAACGCGTATTATACTATACGTTCATCAAATACTTTCGCTTTAAGTCCACTTAATCCCAGCCTTAAGTCATTCAGAAAATATAATGTGGCATTTTTTGGGCAGAATCTATTAAAGTGCATCAATTATCTAATTCACGATTTTACATTTCCTTGAGTGTGTAAGTGCGTATTAGTACGTTAACGATTATGCAAAAGGTACAAACCCCAAAGTAAACAATCATGCGAGTTATCGTCTCCAACATAAATCTCTTTTTTTGGACTACAAAAAACACACGGATTGTAGGCAACAGTTTACTTCCTGGGATTGGTGATGTAGTAAAGACCGACATTATCATAATTCCTCCCGCTTCGGACTCAGCCTGTAAGTTAACTTTTGTTCGCATTGCATTGTGAGCTAATCTTTCAAACATGGTAAGGAGCGTCACATTTCCGGCTGAAGTTTCCGGTTAAATTGGCTTTTGTAGGGAGGGGGAGCCCTTATTTACGGTAAATAGTCATCAATCAAAATCACGCCGTAAAATTACTTAATGTGTTTTACACTAAAGGGGCTCTTTTCCAGTATTAATGTGTAAGCTAAGGTTGAGTAGTTATTCAAACAAAGATAAATACTTTACAATTCACTTACAAGTTTCAGCTTTAAAGCTGTGCCAGAGGTTGCTCCAAACTTTAAAACCTGAACTTTAAATTATGCTAATCTTTGAGTCTGACACCCTATATGCATTTGTTGCACATGTTATTATGCACAATTGATCAAACTTTGAAAGAAGGTATAAGACTCAACCTCCTTGACTAATTCTAAGCATAAGATAACCCAAAAGATTAAATTAACAAGAAAAACGACATACTGAATCAGCATCAATATGTCTTATAAATTAGCCATAGAGATAAGCTGGTCAGCAGTTAGTAAAACAATCACTATAGTTAGGTTGTAATTGATTTGTATAATCAAAATACATTATTTTATTAAACTATACAATAAGTTCAGTGTTATCTTTTAACATATTGTAATGAGATGAGTGATATGGCTATACATACTTTAATCATTTGTTTCTAGACTTCTATTAAGTTTTCTCGACGTGTGCACCACTCTTACCTCTCTATCTCTCTATCTCTCATCTCTACAATGTCTAATGTCATCCTGTGAGAATGCGCATTCTTGAGGATCTGAGTGAGACGCGGGGCTGCGTACCAGTGATGCGCGGGTCAATGTATAAACAACCGGCACCCGCCCGCAACTTGGACCGCAAAAAAGACGTCTGTGATTTTGGCCAATTCGGACGGGATAACAATTCTCATGCTTTTCCTGAGATAGGAGCGTCTGTTTCATGCGTTTTGGCGTTGCAGAAGATCGCGTGCTCTGGATATGTGTGTTTGCAGCCTAATGTTTGATATTTTGCTTTAAATGTAAAATTATTAGCCTACAGAACATGTAATTTATTAATTTAATTTTAACAATTCAAAATAACTTATACAAATCATATAAAGTAGCCTACGTGTTTTATATAACTGGCTGCTTATAAAAAACCCAAATAAATTAAGAAATAAGTAAGGGATAATGTAGAGGCAGCCGGTAGTTATCGGGAAATAAGCCCCGACAGTGTGATCAGGACCCGACGCGAAGCGGAGGGTCTTGTATCACACTGAAGGGGCTTATTTCCCGATAACTACCGGCTGACTCTACATTATCCCGCTTATTACACGGCTACTTGTCACATAAGAAAAAAAAACTGGACATGAATATGAATTTGAAACATTTTATTGGCATATTTGTTTTAAATTAACATTTTTATCCTTCCGCGAAACTTTGCACAGATGCATAAAATGATCGTAATACCTTATTAAGATCCTCTGCTTCATACTTGTCTGTCTCCATTTTTTTCTCTTTTAGCCTGTCTTTGAGAAGTTTTAATCCCCATTCTGTATTTTTTTGTGTGTTGGCTTCGTAGCTGTCAAGTTCAGTCTCAGTAAGCTGTCTGTGTCTTGTCGTGGTTGTCCAGTGTTTGTCACAAGATGGCGCCAAACAAACAGTAATCTTTATTGGCGCGGAGCGATCTTACTCGTAAAAGTAGTACCGGCTATGCGTTATTATTTTGGAGCGGTTATTATTCGAAAAGAACGAACCTGCAAATGTCTCAACTGACCAATCAGAATCAAGCATTCCAGAGAGCCGTGTAATAATGATTAATAACAATTTATTATCTTTATTAATTAACATTACCGTTCCAGAGTATAACAAAATAAGGTTGAGTCCTTATAACGTTACTGATATTACAGTTTAGTCTTAACAGTGTATGATATTCAGCTCGTCTTGATTTAATTATTTTATTCCGCCAAATGGAAAAAAAACATCCATATCTGAATGAATGGGACTCAAGACCTATACGGCAGATTGCGTTGGCCAAAACACCAAAAGAACTGCTTTTTCAAAAGATATTGCGAGCGACACAGATATTTGCATCCGGGCGGGATTACATTTATCAAAAGACCTCTAAGTTTGGCGAAAAACAGCAAGTAAATTGCTCTGGAATTTTTACAGAGGTTGCAAAGAAAAACACAGACATGACCGATTCGGACGGGATTAAAATCACAGTGGACTTCTGAGAAGCATGATTTTCTCAGAGGTCCCCCTGTCCCGTCCAAGATTACAAAGGTTTAAATGGCATCTTTATTTCAAACAACCCGACCGACCGCGACCCGAATGTCATTACAAATATTTGGCCCGGCCCAATTTAACCCTGTTGCTGAAGGAGACGGAGCTGAGCTCCGGCAGGGTGTGTTGTGGACCTGAGGAGGCGGAGCTGCGCTCCGGTGAGCTCCGGCCCAATTTAACCACTGGTTATACATAGGTATTCAGGCCAATCACAACCGACAGATTACTGAAGCTAACCAATCAAGGACATAGTGCTTTTCAAATCTATGCATTTCTGGAAGAGAGTGAAATCTGGAGCTACAAAAATGTACGATATGTGGAAAATAATGTGTTTTTTTAACCATAAACCACGCAAACAAGAAAACATGGCAGACACACTTAGAGGGTTTTGCATCTAAACTTATCAAATGTTTCTATACATTATGAAAAGAAAAGCGGGAAAAATTTCACAAACAGTATTTTCCAAATAGTAATAAATAAATACAAATACTAATAGAAAACAACAAGTAGGCTTTTGGAGTTCAGTGTTAGTTAGTAAACTGTGTGAATGTGTGGTGTAATGTATGCTGAGCCTAAATGCTTGACAATTGGACATTTATTAACAAATTTAATTTAAATGTTACAGTGGATTATTTTCATGTTATTTATACTCTTCAAGTCATGCAGAAACAGAAATTGAGCCAATTACACTGTGATGTACTGGATTTGAACGCCATCATAGCTTCTTTAATAATAATGGAAACACTTTTGTCTTTGCATTCGGTCACTGCTCGCTTATGTTGTAGTGTTAGAATATTGGTGCAGTTTAATATTTTTATTAGAAAATAATTTTGTTAATTTTACTACAGTATGCTTACAAAAAATGTAAATGGTACCGTGTGAAGTGCTACAAATATCTTTTAGTAATGAAATAGCATACTGAATGAAATTTATGTTGGTGATTTATTCCACAATCTCTTGAGGGTCAGTGAGATTCTTAAATTTGGAAAGCCCTAGATTTTTTTTTTCATTTTCAATCCTGTGTGAGTTGGTGTGGATTTTTCATACTGGAGTTCCCAGATAAACTCTTGCTAGTGGCTAGCAATTTAAGGGGCCACGAGTGGCCACATAGACCAAGTGACTTTCTCTCCCTGTGGCTCTTATTTCTAAAAAGACACTTTCAAAGTCTTGCTTCAGGGACCTTATTCCCTGTCTCTGTCTCTATTGCTCAAGTTCAGTGTGGTTAGATCATTTGGGACTGGAGATGTGTATTTACACGGTGAATTATCTCAGTATGAGGAGTCTGAAGAGAATCTCGCTGTGCTATTCTGCTTTAGAGGTTGAGAACGGGTTAAAATATCTCATTCCGAAGTCTTGTGTCAGATGCAAATTTAATTAATTCAACCCTGCAAACAGTATTGAAGACACATTTCAGTTATCGACTGATTCACTGTTAATTTTTTTGCTTTCCTAACTCACTTTCAAGGTCGCATTTTTAGATGGCTTAAACTACGTTAGGCTTTATTCTCATGAACTGAAAAACCTCCAGGGAGTGTCGAACACTGTTAGGATCTTGCTGTGTCAGTCGATTCAAAAATTAAATTTACCATGACCGAAAATAAATATCGAAAATAACATTTTATCAAATAATTCAATGCTGCACCACAGAGGACAAATTTTGTGTAATTTTACAAGAGTTAAAAGGCAAAGGGAAACATAATGTGTGTCAATACAAAATCCTGCTGCTCAATGAAAAGCAATTTTACATCCCTGGCCCAAAACAACAACATTAATCTTCCACCTATTTCAGATAGGTTTTCCCCAATGATACCATATCACTCTCCTGAGTGAGAATTTATATCTTCATTATAGCTGCAAATAAATGGGCACTCTGTGTGAAAACGATCAAGTATTTTTTGCATTTATTAAGGATAAGAGATGCAATTTTCTTTGTGTTGCTCTTCGTTTTGTTTTACAGCAGTAAAGCGTTTCTTTTGAGAGATAATTTTAACAAGCTATGGGCAGAAATAATTTATTATTGCATGCTGATATAATGATATGCAAATCATAGCATTCCAACTGTAAGTTTTGTCTTGCTAGTTTGAGATCCATCTTTTTGTTTTGTGCAAAGCTTTTGGCCATGTATTGTTGTTAGCCCTTAGCAAACAGTATTGAGCTGTGGGTTTTCTTTGTTAAATTCACTTTTGGTCAGGATGGAGACAGAACCTTCGGAATGATTTATTCATTTTCTTTGTAAAATGTTCTGAAATGTTTAAATTGTTGCTTGCATGCATCCCATTCATTCGAGAAACTGTTTGTAATTATCTTTACTATTATGTTTCTCTTTGAATTGAAAAACTTGCTTTAGATCCTTCTTCAACATCTTAGTATTCGGTTGACATTGCACTGGCATATAGAAGCCATTCTGCTTCTTTGCATTTGGAATTATCCTCCACAGCAACATTGATATGAAGGGCGCATTGGGGATTGTGCATCGCGATGCAACGGCAGGCAGGAAAAATAGCGCGACCGTTTTCATCTCCCACGTGACCGCATTAATTTGCAGCCCGGACTGCTTCTTTCTTCCTCTGCCGGTGGCCCCTGGGTTTAGCAGAACTGGAGCCTCATCCCAGTCGCTGTGCACCTGATTCCTCTTCCTCTCCCCAAAGACCTTAGCACCGTCCCCCATTTGTCATTGGTAAGCATGCCGACAAGCCGGGCTTCACGCGACGGGGGTAGGGGACCTGAAGCGAGCAAAACAAAGGGACAACAAAATCAGCATAATTCCTCTCAAAATGAAAACACATTCTTCATAAAGGGGGGTAAAATAATGCAATTATCCTTGCAAAGACTGTCAGTGGCAGGATGATGAATACTGGGACGTTGACATGGAATGTGACACTGCTCCTAGAAAAAATAGTTTTACTCAAAAGATAAAGAGATAAAGCATTTTAGAACCCAGGGCTTCCACCGCCTCCTTGAATACAGTTAAAATGCTGAATTTGAAAACACCGCACCCATTCTAGATAATTGCTGTACTTTGCATTTTGCGGAAAATCCTGCGAGGAGACATTTGCAAAAAATCGTGAAAAAAAGAGAGCAGGAGAAGGCGAGATTGCTGAGCGTGCAATCAAAATTCAGTGACGAATGATTACTCGCTGTCATTACAAATCCTTTGACTGATCCAGTGCACTACCCCCTTGTGGAGAGCAGTCGATGCACTTTCAAAAGTGTTTTTTAAAACCCACACTTAATACCCTTGATGATGAATGGGCGGACTTACATATGGTGGAGGCGGGGTGAAGGGAAGCCTGATGAAATTACAATGCGAGCTGATTGATCTGCACAGAGCTGGCGTGCAGCCGGAGAGCAGGTTAAACTGATGAATGGTGATTTGCGTCGGAGGTGTGGCTAAAGGCCAATGCGAAGATTGTCAGGAGACTTGACCTTCGCAGCCATTTCAGAACCCCAGCTCGCTCCCAGGTCCACGGCACCTAACCAAAACCCGTCCATCATTTCCTGCATCAAAGCAGGATTGAGAGAAGGCACAGATCAAGCCCACTTGCAAGAATATGTGCTTATTAGCATAGCGGTAATGATTTACAGCTCTGTTGAGGTGTGGATGTGTGATCATTTCGGCTTTCACAGAGGAGTGAACTGCATAATGTTGTTGAGCTTCTAGTTGTCATGACAATATGTAGTCAGCATTTAAAATGTCAATCTGATAAGTCCTTGGTCGAAGGAGTGGAGAAGTCTGATAAATTTCACCCTTAATGTGGTCACATATATCCTATGAAGGCCATATTGTTTGGCATTTTGTATTTAGGACAAATTGCAGGCCATCCACAGTCAGTGGAGTAAATCCAAAGCTTTTATCAAGGGGGGTTGTATTGTTAGTATGTCCTGTAGATACCTATACAGTAAACACAGGCACACACAATGCAATCTGTCACAGGCTCTCAATAATCATCTTATGTTATTTATATTAGAATAAAAAGAAAAAGCAGCATTTTGCTCATTATTGAAATATATTTAACCTTTGAACCATTAAATGCTGTCAAGTCTAACCACTTGACTCACAAGGCACAATTGTTTTTCCATGTGGACTGATTCTGCTTTAGAGGTTTAGAAAATCCCACATCCTCTTAAGCTGGGGACACACTTAACGATTATTGTACCGATTATAAATGTAATTTGGTCTTAACGACTAATCGTGCAAAGTCTTTTCCAGTTGTGCCAATTCTTAGTTTACACTTGTAAGAAAAAGCATTTATTGTATGGTGTCGAAAGATTCTAGTCTTAGAATTTAAGAGCCAGTTGTTGCCAGTCATTCTTACAACTATTTTATTAAACTTGCGACGGGAACCTGTGATTGATGACATCTCGGCTACACTGGAGAGGGCACACAGACAGAAACAAAAAGTAGAGAAATGGGCAAACTTTTGGTGCATATGTACATAAAGAGGCAGTTTCCCAGACAGGGTTTAGATTAATTAATTTAAATTAAAGCAGCCAAACATGCATTTACAAGGCCAGATTTACTAACAGCTTGCGCCAGCCGGCAACTTTCATTTTGTCGTACAACTGTCAGGATTTACTAAAGAAGCGCATTTGATAATTAACGCTGAAAAGGTGTGATTCTTTTTGCGACTGCAATTAAATGCATATGCATTTCTAGGAGTTTCCCTTTCAGACGCAAAATTTTGGGGAGGAAAATATTTAAAGGGGACATATTATGAAAATCTGACTTTTTCCATGTTTAACTGCTATAATTGTGTCCCCAGTGCTTCTATCAACCTAGAAAATGTGAAAAAGATCAACCCAGTAACTTAGTTTTGGTAAACCATTCTCTGCAAGCATGTGAAAAAATAGGTCATTGTAATTTGGCTCCTATTGTGATGTCAGAATAAGGTAATACCGCCCCCTTTATCTGCACTATCCAACCACAGCACTGCCATTTAGTTCAGAGAGAAAAATAGAGAAAAGAAGGACTTGACAGCACAATTGAGTTTCAATTGCAACAAACCACCATCATTGTGATCAGTGTTTGCATTTTAAATGACACACCCAAAACGGCACACTTTTGCTCGGACCTAGATTAAGACTTAGTTTACATCTTTAAAAAATCTCATAATATGTCCCCTTTAAATGATTCATGCAACGCAATTTACTAATGTATGTATGTATGTTATGACTGGTATTTGCTCCATTATTTAACGCAGAGAAAAATAAAGCATATCTTAAATTTCGTTGTGCTTGAAATGGCTGAAATTATTGCTAAAAAAAGAGGCATTACTGAGGGCAGAGGGCGCGTGATACAATGCAGAGGATTGTTTTAGGATGTAACATTTAGCATTTTGCTTGCTGAAGGAAATAGAGGCAATTGCTGAAGGAGGCACTAGAAGAAGTCAAACAATAAATTCTTGTAAACCTTCATTTTTTGTCATCAAGGTCTTTTAAGTGTCCTATGACTTAATTAGCTGGGATTACACACCTCACATTTTCCGCTGCGATGTCCATGGTCCTGAACTCAAGATCAGCTCTGCTAACTAATTTGCGCTGCTCTGAGTAGATTGCGTTGGTCATTATGGAAATCAACTGTTGCACCTTTGTTATTTACTTTGTGCTTTTTTAGTAAATAACCCACAGATATTACCACTCTTATCTGCGCTTTATTGAATTGCGTGCTCACCCTAATTTGCCCCATTTAATAAATCTGGCCTTTAGTCTGTGACTAGGATAAGCCCTGTCTGGGAAACCGCCTCAAAGTGTTGAATCTATTAGGACCTACATAGATTAATGGTGTTGTTCTGTACATGTCCCTGGGTTTACTCTCAAAAGTTGCATAGGCAGCTAGTTAATGTATATTACAGCTTAGTAGACTGAGATAGCAAGGGTTTCCTTTTGAATCAGATTTTAATTTTTGTACGGAAAGACAGCTCTGCATTTATTGTACAGTCTGCTGATGTCTGAGCTGGAGCATCTTTGTAGAATGTCAAACTAGTTTTTTAAATGGTCAATTTCATTTACTTCTTCTAAGTACTTTAAAGTTGTACTGACCTGAAACTAAACTGCTCTGGGTTGAATTATTGCATAAAGGCAGCCTGTGTCTGAAAGGTATAAAAGTAAAAACTTAAGTGGCCTTTCCAAAAGAAAAGCATACAATCTTAGAAATATATTCCAACCATGGGCTTGACATTAACTTTTTGCTTATCAGCCCATGTGGTTAATGATTTTCCAAAGTTACTAGCCATTTAGCATTTTCACTAGCCGCAATTTTGTTTCATGCTAAAATTTACTTGAGCTAGAGCCTTTCAAGTCTGTGCAAAGTCATTTGAGAGAAATGTTTTCAATCATAAATGTAAAAAATCTATCGCTGAAACTTGTTGCAAAGACTGAACTATGTAGTACTGATTTGTGGAGTTACGCTGTTAAACAATTTTCCACATTTTTGTGTTCAGGATTATTTGGGAGGCGCTAAAACGGTGTCTTAATGACCCTCTTGAGCCATCGCGCATGGACCCGCCCCAACACAATCGCAAGCATCCATTCAGGTTGCGGCTGTATTTGAAAGTTTAGAGAGACTGCCGCTGTCAGCTTTCTGTGAGTTGGTGTGGTTTTGGTGAAGACACGTCCCCACCATTTGCGAGCAGAGAATCCTGCCTGTTTTCCTGTTTATCAAGATTTTGATAACTTATTTTATTTATTTGCCGGTTTATTTATTTTTTCTAATTTGGCTAGGTGGTTAAAATCACACTTTTCTGTGGTGTCACAAACTGAGAACACATTTAATATCGGACTTTACACAGACTTTAAAATGTAAGTGGCAACTGTACACACCCAATCAAGACTGTGAAATGTACCCACTGCAAAACATGATATTTTTTACGTAGAATGTTTATCTTGTTTTTAGAACAAATATCTAACATTTCTTTAATCAAGATGTATTTTATTATTGAGCAAAATTACCCAAGAAAATAAGTCTAGTTTTTAGACAAAAAAACGTCTCGGGTTACGAATGTAATCATTGTTCCCCGAGAAGGGAACGAGACGCTGCGTCGCCGAAGCTACGCTATGGGAACGCCCTCTGCGTGATTGCGTCTGAAGCACGTATGTCAAATCAGTCCAATGGTCAAGTGACACGTCATAGGCGGGTGACGTGGGAACCAGGAAGCTATAAAAAGAGCACCCGGCAAGCCAACTTCAGCTAAATTGTGCCGAAGCAAGGCGAGACAGGGATGCAGGGAGTATGGCAGGGAGACGCAGCGTCTCGTTCCTTTCTCGGGGAACAATGGTTACATTCGTAACCCGAGACGTTCCCCTTCGAGGGAACTCGAGCTGCGTCGCCGAAGCTACGCTATGGGAACAATGTACCAAAACACCATACTACCAAATGCCTGTCTGTGTGTAAAAACGCGCACAGCTTAAGACATGAGCACCTGGGCTCCAGGCGTAGCACCAACATCTAACTCGTAAAACCGAACGAATGTGAGCGGAGAGGACCATCCTGCCGCATCACAGACATCCTGCATTGAAGCCCCTAGCCACAAGGCCTTGGAGGCTGCCATACCCCGAGTAGAATGAGCCCTGACGGCGATGGGTGAAGGCCGTCCAGTGGTCTCATAAGCCAGAGAGATAGCCTCAACTATCCACTTACTGAGTGTCTGCTTGGTCACCGGCAGGCCTTTCTTGGGCGAGCCAAAGCACACAAACAGTTGCTCAGACCTCCTCCACAAAGAAGATCTGTGAACATAGGCATCCAGTGCTCGCACTGGACACACCAAGTTAAGCTTTTCCTGATTCCTATCCCTAAATGGGGGAGGACAGGGGGCCTGAAGTACGACAGGTCGTGGCACATTAGTCGGTACCTTAGGCACATAGCTGGGCCTTGGGTACAAGAAAGCCTTAACCATCCCCGGTGCGAATTCAAGGCACGTAGGGGAAACCGACAGGGCCTGAAGGTCACCCACTCTCCTCAGAGAAGTGACTGCCAACAGAAGTACTGTCTTAAGTGCCACAAACTTGACTGGAACGGTCTCAATGGGCTCAAACGGAGCCAAGGACAGACCTTCCAGCACAACGGCCAGGTCCCAAGCTGGGACCCTGGGTCGGACTACAGGCCTCAGCCTCCGAGTGCCACGAAGGAAGCGAACCACCAGCGGGTCTCTCCCAAGGGATTGCCCGACCAAAGGAACATGGTAAGCCGAGATGGCCGCCACATACACCTTCAGTGTAGAAGGAGATAACCCTGCGGTGAACTTTTCCTGCAGAAACTCCAAGACTGTACCAATTGGGCAGTTCACAGGGTCATGCAGGTGTTTGCTGCACCAGGAAGTAAAAACTCTCCATTTAAAGGCATAAAGCTTCCTCGTGGAGGGAGCTCTGGAGTGAAGAATTGTCTCAGCAGCCTCAGCTCCGAGAACCATATTCGGTTCGGCCAGAGTGGAGCAACCAACAACAAGCGGACGTTGTTGCGACGAACCCTTTCCAGAACTCCCGGGAGCAGAGCGATCGGGGGAAAAGCATACAGCCGTAGCCTTGGCCACGGCTGAACCATGGCATCCAGTCCCAGCGGTGCTGGATGTGTGAGAGAAAACCATAGCGGACAGTGTGTCGTCTCTCTAGACGCAAACAGATCCACTTCCGCCTGGTAAAATCTCGTCCAGATGGACTCCACCACCTGAGGGTGGAGCCTCCACTCCCCGGGCCTCAGCCCCTGTCTCGACAGGACGTCTGCTCCCTGATTCAGACACCCGGGAATGTACACTGCTCTGAGGGACAGCAACTTCCCCTGTGTCCACAGAAGGATATGCCGCGCCAATTTGTACAAAGGGCGTGAACGCAAACCCCCCTGGTGGTTGATGTACGCGACTACCGACGTGTTGTCTGTCCGGACTAACACGTGATGGCCCCGCAGGTGAGGGATGAAACATCTCAAGGCGTAGAACACTGCCATCATCTCTAGGCAATTTATGTGCCAGCTGAGCTGTCTGGCCCCCCATAATCCATGAGCCAGATGGCTCCCCATAGTTGCTCCCCAGCCTGTGAGGGAAGCATCCGTTGTCAGCGTAACTCGACGGAACTGAGCCCCCAACATCAGTCCTTGGGAGAGAAACCATGGTCTCTTCCAAAGATCTAAGGCACGAAGACATCTGCGCGTGACCTTGATCAGACGGAACGGGTTGCCCCTCGGGGAAAACCCTTTGGTTTTGAGCCACCACTGTAGCGGTCTCATGTGAAGCAGCCCAAGGGGTATCACATTGGACGCTGCTGCCATGAGCCCCAACAACCTCTGAAATTGTTTTACAGTGTGTGACTGGCCTAACTTCACTCTGCCTACAGCTAAAAGAATGGATTCCACACGAGCAGGGGACAGATGTGCCTGCATTGTCATTGAATCCCATATAACGCCAAGAAAAGCTGTCCTCTGTACTGGAGAGAGCATGCTTTTCTTTGCATTTAGCCTTAACCCCAGTTCTCTCATGTGGGTCAGCACAGCATCTCGATGCTGCGCTGCCATACTCTCTGATTGGGCTAAAATTAGCCAATCGTCTATGTAGTTTAAGACACGGATGCCCCGGAGTCGTAATGGAGCCAGCGCTGCATCCATGCACTTTGTAAATGTACGGGGTGACAGAGATAGACCGAAAGGGAGAACCCGATATTGGTAAGCCACGCCCCCGAAGGCGAACCTCAGGAATCTCCTGTGTTGCGGGAGGATAGATATGTGAAAATACGCGTCTTTTAGATCTATCGTCACAAACCAGTCCTCGGATCTGATTTGTGTGACGATCTGCTTTATAGTTAACATCTTGAACTTTAGTTTTGCAACAGACCGGTTCAGATGACGTAGATCTAAAATTGGACGTAACCCCCCGTCTTTCTTTGGAACTATGAAATAGCGGCTGTAAAACCCTGACTCCCTGTTGTGAGGAGGAACACATTCTATGGCTTCCTTGCACAAGAGAGTTTCTACTTCTTGTTCCATTGTTAGAGTCTGCCCAGCACCCACTATGGTAGATAACACGCCGTTGAATTGGGGTGGCTGGTTGCAAAACTGAATTTTGTAACCCTTTTCTATTATTTGCAGAACCCACTGAGACACGTTTGGCAGGAGTTTCCACGCTGCCAAATTTTCTATAAGGGGGACCAGCCTCTCGAGACTGGCTTTTTGTGTACTGCTTAAACTTTTCCCGGTGCCCTGAACCAAACTGGCAGGGTTCAACCTGGGTGATATTAATGCCTCCCTCCTCGGAGAGAGGTGTTGCGTGCCCCGCGCACGAGGCACACAAGAAAATGAAGCCGCTGTGCCCCGAAACACACACTGTGGCGGGGTTAACACACTGGCATCCCGAGGGCATCGAGGAGAGACGGGCACCGTGTTGTGAGGTGACTGCCGGCTCTCCCCGATTGGGGGCTGCCCTCGGAAATATGACACTACGTCCCTCAGGACTTCTTTTTAGCCGACGCCTTCCTCGCCATAATAACAGCCCTCAGGTCTGTTTTCTGCTTGGATGATGTCTGAGTGCGACCGCCCGAACCCCAGTTTTTTTGAGGGGGACCACGAGTGGCAACACTATGTTTTTGCGATGCTCTATATGATGTCGATGGCTGCTCCCGCCCAGCAGCCCTATAATCAAGAGCACGGCAGGGGAGATAGCGTTCGAACGCCGCCGACTGCTTACGAGCCTCCGCAAATCTCTCGACGACAGTATTAACGGCGTCGCCGAAGAGACCGGAGGGCGCAACGGGCGCGTCTAAGAGAAAAGCCCTATCTGAGGTTTTAAGCTCAGACAGATTAAGCCATAAATGGCGTTCCGTGGCTACGAGAGCTCCCATCGATCTACCCACAGCTTTCGCAGTTTCTTTAATCGCCCTGAGTGACACATCAGTGACTCGACGAAGCTCTTTAAATACATCAGACGTACCCCCCGCCTCGGTATCTAAATCTTTAAGCAGTTCTGCTTGGTACGCCTGTAAGACAGCTAGGGTATGCAGTGAAGCCCCAGCCTGCCCTGCAGACTTATAAGCTTTACCCACTAAAGATGAGGTTAACCTAACCGGTTTCGTGGGAAGCGAAGGCGATTTTAATGATGACGCCGCAGCGGGGGAGAGATAGCTCGCAAGCGTCTGCTCCACCCGGGGCATTGTTAAATATCCGTGCTCACCCATCCCCACAATGTTGGAATACATGGTGGCGTGAGGGGTATGAACACGGGCTGAATACGGAGCTTTCCATGATCTCGACAGCTCGCTGTGGAGATCAGGAAAGAAAGGCATGTTGCGCCGCGAAGGTTGAGGTTTCTGTTTTAGAAAGCGCTCGTCTAGCATACTCTGAGGACGCGCGCTCTGTGTCTCCGCTGGCCAGTCTAATTTTAAGCGAGCCACGGCATTAGTGACAACCTCCATCAAATCATCGAACGCGGGGGACGCATGAGAAGGCTCCTCAGCGTCCACCACGTCCACAGACATAATATCGACTTCCTCGGACGACGATAAATGCAAATCTGGGCTCCCGCCCTGGGCGGAAGAAACCGCAGCGCGGGCTTCCGAATCCAGAGACGGGGCACTAGATCCCGCGGGTGAAGGCTGAGAAAGGGGGAGACCCGTCCCAAGCTCGTCCGCGAGATCTAGTTGTGATCCCCACGATCGCAGCTTCCGCTCTGCCTCGGCAGCAGCGGGGCCAGAACCGTGGGGAACACGCGGCTCACCACCCTCCTCGAAGAGTGCGAGCCGCGAGCGCAACGTACGGAGCGGCATCCTATCACAATGTGCACAACCACCCCTCTCAAGAGACGATCGTGCGTGTTGTGCCCCGAGGCACATAACACAAAGACGATGCGAGTCCTCGCTCGTAATGAAACGAGGACACGGGGAAGCACACTCCTTAAAACTTTGTTTGGACTTAGACATGATAATGACACACACTCGCTTGCTGAGGCACAAAGAGCTGAAGTTGGCTTGCCGGGTGCTCTTTTTATAGCTTCCTGGTTCCCACGTCACCCGCCTATGACGTGTCACTTGACCATTGGACTGATTTGACATACGTGCTTCAGACGCAATCACGCAGAGGGCGTTCCCATAGCGTAGCTTCGGCGACGCAGCTCGAGTTCCCTCGAAGGGGAACGTGAATTTGTGCTTAAAACAAGCAAAAAATCTGCCAACTTATTTCAATATTTTTTTTCTCACACCATTGGCAGATAGTTTTGCTTGTTTTAAGCACAAATTCACTTAAATTGTATATATTTTTCTAAAAACTAGACTTGTTTTATTAGATCATTTTGCTCATCAAGAAAATGCATCTTAATTTAAGATTTTTTTTTATATTTGTACTGAAAACAAGACAAAAATACTAAGTAAAAAAAGTAATTTTTTGCAGTGCAACATTACAGGTCATTATCAAATATTTAACTCAGATAAGGTTATGTTTAAAGCTCATTTTAATGAAAACATATTAAGACGTATAAACAATAGCTTATTGCATAAAAGTGATACAATGTGCAATAATGGAAAAAGTTAAATTAAAACTCAATTAAAACTGGTTAATAAACATTAATGAAATTCAAAAGGGAACTAAAAGTGGGCAGTAGATTATATAAACACATCTGAGAATCAAAATAGCCGAATTTTAGTGCATTTGGATATTTACTTCCAAATGAAAAATGACAGATGAAATTAATGTTGTTTTATCACTTGTGTTTGTTAACTCTCCAGGCTTTGTTATACCACAAAGCTTCTCTCATTCACTTCTGCACAGGGACTTGTTGGTATCACTGTTGTATGACGTCTGTCTCTAGCGTAAGCGTATAGACCAGGGGTTCTCAAAGTTTACATTCAAAGGTCCAAATCTGAATTCCCATAATTTTCATAGGTCTGGAAAAACTTTATGTAAATCATTTGTTTATATAACGAATCAACACAAATAGTTTGGGAAAAACATAAGTGTATTTTGCATTTAAAGTAAATAAATAAATAAAAAAATAAACACAAGAAATATGCCAAAAGTAACTAGGTGCAAAATACAGAGCAACCTAATTAGAGAAATGGCACAGTTTGTTCTCCATCATATGCATAAGCCATGGCAAAAAATAGTGTGGTTGGTAGGCAGAGACACTGACCAAAATTAGGGGTGCACCTATAAATTGGCTGATGATGCTTGCTATGCTTCTCAATGAATCACGGTGAAATACCGCTACATCCAAAAGCCAGGGGGCACTCTTGTGCAGAAACTTAATATGTGCTGCAGACGAAGAGCCAGACACACGGAGCTCCAGGAAATGTCTTAAGGATATATTTATATTTCTGTTCTTCAAACCTTTTCAGGTATTTTTATGATAATAAAGAATATGTTTAATGATTATGTTTGACAAGTGTTGCTTTTTTAAATGCATGTTTTAAACGACTCAAACCAACAGTGATTGGTAAGGACTGATCAAAAGCCGTAGTACATGAAGTAGCTGTGCATAATATCTGGGTGTGATGGCTACAGCGTCACACAGGAAATTTTTATCGGACCAGGAATACTCTTAAATCTATAAAGAAAAAAAACTAAACGAATGGTTTACAAGTTGAATATGCATTTGTAAAATAGCAAATGCACACATTTAATCAATCACATAGAAATTAATGCACTTGTAATATGAAGTGGACGCGGGTCCGGATCAAGTTGCCGTCTGGTCCGGATCCGGACCGGAGTCCGGACTTTGAGAACCCCTGGTATAGACCAATGAGCAAACAAAAGATTTGTGTGACTTTATGTGGTGCTGCATAGATCGATTGCTGTATGACATCAAAGTACAGCATGATCGATTCAAAAGCATATGGAACAGTCAGCTCTTGGATTGTACTTGGTGTACTTTGATGTCATACAGCACTTTATTATGTTTAACACACCAAATATATACTGCATATATAATTTAACCCATCAAAGTGGCTAACGTAAGGAAATGTGTGCCACAGCTAAAATCAACCTGCATTTAGTGGATTGTTAGGTGTTGTCAAGCCTTAATCCCGACGCTTGTTGCTTTCCTTTTTACTGGTTGTGCTTAGCCAGGGACATTTTGGATGTAACTTAATACTTAACAAATGTACCTGCTATTTGTTTGGACATGCAGTTTGAACCCTTTTGAGTTGAATGAAGGCTTTGACTAGGTCTCAATTGCCACATGCTCTTCTCCTCACCACTGTTGTTTTGTAAGAGGAGGTTTATTATGATGCCCAGTGGAGAAATGGCTTTCCTCTAAGTGCCACTTTTATCTGGTGGCTGTGAGTTATTCATTTTCATTCAGAGTAAAGCACTTTATCTGACCTGTGTTCAAGGAGAAATCTTGAAAAACCTTGCTTTTGAAGGCTTCTCTATTGGCAGGTGCAAATAGATGTAAATTAAATTGGTTATAGTGAAAGTGTTTTGAACTAAACCCAGCTCTTTAAATGACAGTAGCATATAAAAGGACCATCTGAAATGGCAAAATATTGCTAGTGAAGGTCATCTGAAGATCTTATGTAGAGGTGATGAACCTAGAGTTACACTGAAAGAGATTTGGTTTGAAAGCAACAATAATTTGCGTTTTATGATTATGGTTCATTCTTCATTTCACAATTATTGGAATTTATATTTAGATATTCTGAAAATGTGTTGAAGATTGTCCTAGATTGAAAAAGAGATCCAAGATTTTTTATGAAACCCGGCAACTTTTTTAGCAAATGTTTTAGCAAATAAGAGTAACCCGTACCAAGGGCTCAGTGCAGTGGCAAGGCCAGAAATTTTAAACTGAGTGCACCTCCATAAATTAGGGTGCACCTCAATTTACAATATTTTGAGATAATTTTGCGTGTATGTGTCCTGTCAAGTGCAGAGAGAATCTACACTCTAAAAACAAACGGTGCTATATAGCACCAAAAGTGGTTCTTTGCTCATAATCATAGAAGAACCGTTTTTAGTGCCATACTGTTTAGCACCGGTGAAGCACCTGTGTTGCACCTGTGTAGAATCAAATATGGGCCATATAGCACCACATATGGTTCTACACAGGTGCTTCACTGGTGCTTCACCGGTGCTATATGGCACTAAAAACGGTTCTTCTATGATTATGAGCAAAGAACCACTTTTGGTGCTATATAGCACCGTTTGTTTTTAGAGTGTATGTTTTTGTGCTTTTTGAAACGCCTGTCAGAAAACGTCTCACTTTAAAATCTTCTTCTGCTCAAATTGTTTAAAATGGCTTGAATGTTAACATTTGCAAGGTTTAGAAACACATGCAAATGATAAACTTTCTATATAAATAGCTATTTATTTCTGAATTCTGAATTTTTATCAATGAGATTACTATATTTTATGCCTGATTTCTTCTGCTTTTCCACAAAAAAAAAAAAAAAGTATATCTTCTGACTTTTTGGGCCAGACGTCAATATGAGTTGGAAAGTGCCACCCGGGCCCTTATGTAGCCTGGCTCAGTAATGTGTCCTTGTTTTGCCTTTAAAACCCTAAAGTCTTAAGTCTTTTTTTATTACTCATTTACTCATCTCATTCTATAATAGCAATAATATTCTATCAATTATTTTGATATTGACTAAGGTCATGTCAAAGATCAAAAACAATGCGAAATTCAAAACTTATATCAAACTTTGGGGTAAATAACCCTAACCCATAATTATATTATGAGACTTTAGCCTGAATTTCACTGACAGGGTCACATGTGGGTCACTAATGGAGTGCAGGGTAACTAATAATCTCTCTGTGGTTTAAGCATTAATGGTCACACTTGGAATGGAAAGATGCTGCCACAGAATAGTTTGCTTCAGATAGTGTGAATAATTTGGAAAATGTGAGATTGTGGATAGTGTTTTAGTTTCTTTTATTAATTACAAATGATATACTTTCACCTCTTGAGTTTTGACAAAAACAGAGCTCTAAAATTTGAATAGTGTAACCTTGTTAAAACTGCACTTTTTAAGCTTTTCTCCAGCTCTTTGTTTAATTTCATTTGAGCATGAGCATCCAGAAACTGACTTCGATTTTTGGTTGAATAGTATGATGATATGCAGATATGAGGCATAGCTTTAAAACACTGGAAGCACCTTGAATATATTACTATTATATTACAAACTAAATCACTATTCAGTGACAATCTCGCATTATTAAAACTATCCACACTACCATGTTCTGCTTTAGGGTAAAGTAAGGCAAACAGGGCCTGAAATTAACACCCGACCACGCGCCAAATGCGGGTGAATTTTGCAATTGGCGGGTAACACTGTCCATCTACTGTACCGACCACAATGGCGGGTAGCCAATGTGAATCAGTGTATAATCACCCAGCATCCGATCAACGTTTTCAACTAACCCGCCCACAACTCAGACCGCATTTTTTTAAAAGTAGTAATTGATTAAAATAGTTAATTGGCATCTTAATTTCAAACGACCCGACCGACCGCGGCCCGAATATCATTAAAAATATTTTTGGATGACTCGTTAATGCGGGTGACTGCAGGCACCCGCTCATTTCGGATCAACCCGTGCATCACTGATGCGAATTGAGTGATTCATTGAGAGGATGCGACTTCTGTTTCACAACGTTCATGCGATTGGAAAGAAGATGAGGCACTTCTCTGACTAGGTTTGGATGTGCGAGTAAGTATTAAACTGTTGGTGAGATGGGATGAGAATGCAATGCTGTCATAGGCTACAGTACAATCACAGTTGCACAAATGTGTAGTGCTGTGACGGATCAAATACTCTTGATGTGTAAACTTTAGAGAGAGTTGCGCTACTGTGTCTTATACTGTAGTACATTAACATACATTTTGCGAATAGAGTAATGAAAAACAACGTATGGGGGGCAACTGTTTATGTGCACAGTTTGGAATTCCCCCTCCGTTTGTGTGTGCGCACGCGCGGGTTTAAGGGCACTCAATAGTGCACATACGGAGAGACGCGTTTCACAGGGGACATACAAACAAAATTATCTTCACAGTATTCTTTTTCTAATAAAAACATTTCTTTATGTCTAAAGTGTATGTATAGAAAGTCAAAAACCAGTCTGTGCTTATTTGGTCTTAAAGAGACAGTAACCTCATTTAACATACTTAAGTCTGTGTCATTAATGTTAATCAAACAACCTAAGACAAAGACAAAATCACTTTTGTAGCTCTTAAAAATAATTATATTTAATTCATACAATAAAGACAGTGTTATCATTCACTATTCAGGCAAAAAAAGAAAACTGGCTGGTAAAAAGGTGGCTGCCACAGTGGCTGGTTGTCAAAAAAGTTAACTTCAGGCCCTGAAGGCAAATATACAAAACCTGATAAAACGAACAGTTGCATATTTATAAATGTACTAAAATAAATAACAAGAATACTGTCAGAAAAAAAAACTTTTAAAAGTCCTTGAAAAAACCTCTCTGGGCTTTTGTATTTGTTATCTGTTATCTATAGCTGCCTGTGGCTGTAATGCACATCTATATCCACACGCTTTCTTTGAAATAAGTCGAAAGAAAATAAGCCTGCTATTGGACAGATATTGGGCGGGAATACATCACCGTGAACAAGATCAACACATACTGCTGCAATGTAAAAGTCTGTAAAGTAAATTGAATCATAGCGTTTCATATAATGACATGCCCGAGGCTCTGAAGTAATTTCTGCTTAGAGAAGCAGTTATACTGACAGCGTGAAGGGCTGATTAAACTCCATTAAAGGAGTTTTTAAGATTATCTTAATAGTAAACTACTCATATGACATTGATTTCATCGAGAGCTTCGCCCATTAAGACTTCAAATAGGGTCTGTAAAATGGCATCACTTTCTTTCTTGTGTGTGACAGCAGTGCAGAGTGTCTAGTTTGACTTTAATCTGTTCAGAAGAAGTGCTCTGATTTCATAATGATTAAACCTGTGCCAGACGACCCCACTTCTCTATTCTGTGACCGGTGTTGCTTTAAAGCTGTTGCTTTGCGCATAAATCCTCCAAAGACGTTCCTCTCGGGGCTTCCAACCACTCTCGTGGCAATTTTTTTCTCATTTGGGTTAACATTTCATCAAAGTAACGGCACAGTCACTTCAGAATGTATGTGTTTAGCTGTTTAATTATCTAGTTTTCCTATACAATAAATATAAATGAATGTTTGAATAAACCAAGGCCACCCATTTTCACTCTCATTCTTCCAGTTCCTCATTCGCTGTCCCCATACTGTTATCTAATGATAGTCCGTTTAATTATACCACTACGCAGGTAAAGTGTCTGGTTAAACGCTCATTTCATCTATTCAGCTATTGAACATTTTTGTTTTATATTTCAAACATTTCACACAATATGACTCACTTTTTTCTAGAACTACATTGCTATATGTGAAGGCTTTGATAGATGAGGCAATCTGAGCGAGTTGTGTTGAGAGATTCATCAGGAAACAGACAGGCCCATATAAAGGATGCAAAAATTAGGCCCTTGCTGTCACCCAACCATAGTCCTCTGAATCTATGGCGGGTCCCAAGGGGCAATAAGTCGCATAGATATGCAATGTGCCCAAAACATCCCTGAAGTCACTCACTGAATCTTATGACTCAAGACAGTGCCCTCTTTTATGCCTTTTGGCTGCCTCCCATGCCATCTTCAATGGCAGGTAAATGTTTGACATTATATTTTGAGCACCTACGTTAATCAGCCAAAATCTTTATTTTTGTCATGTAATCTTCTTGAGGTACACATTCACTGTGAAAACTTGGGCAGCTGACTTGTTGTCTCGCTGCCTCATGTTTGGAAGCCCTTTTGGATAGCGCATACTTGAAAACTACAATGCTAATTTCTCGTAAAAAATGCAATTAAAAGGTGTAAAAGTGAAAATATACATTTATTTACACTAAATTTGAGCTCTACCCGCCTTCTTGGCCACCATTTAATTTTTTTAACTTGACCAGGCTTGACCAATCACATTCCCCATGCGCACACACACATATAATTGTGGGACAAGACGATGAATGTATCTCAGGAGTCAGGAAGTAAACTTAACATTGGATTCGAATAATGATGTGGATGCATCCCACTGTCTTGAATTACTTTAAGATTATATCATACAGCTCCCAATATAACATTCTGAAAATTGTGTTAAAAACTAATGACTTTGTCACACCTGCTGTCTCTAGGTTCCTTCTGTAATGTTTCTTCTAGACTTATACGCACCTTTTGTTGTTATGTGATGGGAAGCTATTGACTTTTAATTCATAAAGTGCGATTGATCTGTGGTCTAAGAAATGCTCTCCTGTACTCATTTGTTTACCTTTGGGACCACCTTTGGGATTTATTTCCATGTTAAGATAAACAGAATGATAAATGTTTTCTTTTAAACAGCAGAACCCTCAGCTTTAATATTACTCAGTAGCATCTTAAACATGACCCAATGAATATCCCTCAAAGACTCAGTGTTGCTCTGTATTGATTGGTGAACGCGTAGGATCTTTCTGACTGACACAGACTGACAAGAGAGAAAGCTTATACTGAGAAAAGCAGAACTGCATTTTTCTTCGACGTTTGGAGTCTAGACGTGGGCGAGCCAAAGACCTTTTACTGTGATTACAAACAGCAGAACTGAGGTGCAGCTATCAAATGCGTTTATGATATTCATAAGTCACTCCATTATAGTAAGTAGACCAAAGATGTGCTTGGGTTTTGAGTAGTCTATTTAGTTGGGGTCAATAAACCATTGGCGAAGCAATTACAAAAAGAAGCTTTTGAACTTTACTTTGCACTAAAAGTTGTGTTGCTTTATGCAGCATTACTGCAGTTCTGTTCTGACAAGTACACTTACAGTACAGTACACTACGTGTGCTGTTACAAGAGCCAGTAGTTTACATTTTATGTTTATTCGTTAGGCAAACACGTTTATTTAAAGCGACTTTTGATTGCTATATGCAAAAAGTAATACTTGTAATGTGTATACAACAGTAATAATAAAAACAAGAGAAACAGAACCTTTGTAAGTACACACTGTAAATACAAAAAACTTTTATTAAATGTTTTCTATTATTGCTTTTCTGTGTTCACATTCATTAAAATTGAACATTTCCTTACACCTTAAACCCACACCCATGATAGAGTAGAAGAGAGTGGGGAGAGGTAGGGTAAGTTTGCCCCCAGACCAGTAAAGCATGAGAGGCCTCCAATGCGCACAGCTTCTCTGTAAATTCCCCACAGAAGCTTGCAGATCCCTGGAGAGAATGAGTCAGGATCCTGCCTGACTCCAAAACCTGGCAACAGCTGGGCTTGCCATCTGCCTCCTCTTCATGTTGGATACCTGCAAGTCGATTGTTGCCTCTTTCTATTTATGAGGAGGTGAGAGAAAAAGCTTGGTACTTACATGACTGCAGAACTCAGAAAGACCTTGACAGATCTCTAAACAGCCCAGAGATATACTGCACTGTACGGTACAGGTGCACTATACAAAGAAACAAAAAACAAAGACAAAGAGACTGTAAACAAAGGTGTTAAGAAAACCTAATGTATTTTTGATAAGAATCTTGGTGTCGTGGAGGCAGAATTTGTCATGATGGACTAAGATTTTTTATGACATTCTCTTTTCTTACACTCCAGAGTGAATGCAATAATGGAAACAGCATTTGTTAGGATTTTAGATGCTGGTGCTCTTCCTGAAGATCACTGTGTAGAAAACCATTAGGGTTAATGATGTGACGTGTTTATATTTTATGTACTACAAAAATAACTCATATGCATTTATGGCATGTGTCACTCTATTATAGTATTGGTATCTTAAATCTGTTAAAGGGCAGGTGGGATTACTGTCGGTAAAAATTAGCAGTTTAAAGTGACTTTTTAAAGGTCACGTTTTTCCTGGACCCATTTTTAAACCCTAGTTAGTGTGAATTTTGCTATAATAGCAAGAATAATACCTGTAAAATAATAAAGCTCAAAGTTCACTGCCAGGCAATATATTTTCTTTGACAGAATTCACCTATCAAAGCCTACAGCGAATGGCCGGTTTGGACTACAGCCCTCTACTTCCTGCTTTAATGACGTCAGTAGAACAGTTTTTCAACTAAACTCCGCCCACAGGAATACGTCAGTCGCCAGCTAAGCTAATGGCAAGCTAAGCTGCTATCCAATCACAACACACTAAACAAACTACACAATCAGAATTCGTTACGTATTTCTGAAGGAGTGACTTCATAGAACAAGGAAGACATCAACCCGTTTTGAGGACAGTGAAAACAGCGCTATACAGATAAGTAAATTGTGTGGGAAAATACTGCGTTTTTTTTTAAACGTGAAACATGAACACATGTTATTTTGTGCACTGTAAACACAATCAAAGCTTCAAAAACAAAGAAAGAACAGGACCTTTAATGGTGTTTAAATTAAATTATTAAAAATACTTTGGCATTTATTTTATGTCCGAAACCTTTCCTATAAACAAATCTCATTAATATCAATAGTTGTTGGAATAATTGAAAAACTTTATGTCTAACAGTTTGGATGTTCTCAAATGTCAAGGTAATACAGTACAACTGCAATCAGGCAGTACAAGGTAGTACAACCATGTTATAATAACACGGTGAGTCTTTGGTTCTGGTTTGTGTCTCATTTATTTTATTAAACTGCACTGTAACCCAACTCTTGCAATTTCATACCTCTGTTTGAACAGAACATACTGTACTTTCAGCATTGATTGATTTTACTTGAATTTCAATATTTGACATGACTATAAACAGTCAATATTAAAGATATCAAGTTTATATTTTTACAGAATGTTCTTTACATTTTGTACTAGAAAACAGTAAATCACAAAATACATCACTTTAGCTCTGACTTTCACAGGCAGGGTCACATTTTACCCACACATGCTGTCCAGATCATGACTTGATTCAGACTCCATGCTAATGAAGCCTATAACTGATGCTTCACTGGAGAACCTGTGCATAATTTGATGTTGTACAGTAAACGCATTGTGATAAGGAATTGGGTCAAAACTGAACCATATTGTGAAAGATTGTGAACTGCTAAATGTTTGAAAGCCCTAGATGGCTATATAATTGTTTTCTATGTTCCAAGATGAAAAGTTAGAATAGTTTTGAAAGCTTCGTAATATGCAATACTGATTAAAAATTAAGATCACTTACTACTTTGGATTTATAATTTAAAGTATATGATTTTAGAAAAACTCATCGAAATGTGCAATAACGCAAATTGAGCTATCAGAATTGTGATACATTTTCAACATAAATCTAAAATAAATCCAAACTTTGTTGTATCTTCAAAGTAGCCACCCTCTGCTTAGATTTTATCAACCAGCATCCATTTTATCAACCAGCATCTTGAGGCATTGCCCTAGGATGATATTAAACAGCATTGGATGATCTGCTCTACACTCCCGTTGGCTGCTTTTCATCCATTTCGTCCAATTTTCAACATTTTATTGAAAAATAGTTTTGTAACAAACATGTTGGCACAGCTAAACTTTTGTCTACAAAACAAATTTCAAATATTGTATCTCACATCATCAGATCAAAAGGTTTTTTAATCATTTTAAGAGATGCGTTTCAGTCAGTTGATATTACATTTTGATCGATGGTGTATAGTAAACAATTCAAGAGTAAAAATCAGAATGCCAATTGAGTCTCATAGGTAAACTTTCAAAACATGTTAATACATTCCAAAACATGTTTGACTCCTCGGGTGCATATCAGATAAAGAAACCAGATAGCAATTACCAGTCTTCACTTGCTGAGGCACTGGCAAATGATTTCTGCATTTTGATGACCGTCTCTTTACTAAATATATAAATAATCAACACCTGTTCTATTGAAATGATTCACCAAATGGGTAATCGCCATTCATCAAAAGTCGCTGTGTCATTACTTATCCAAATGAGATGGTGTTAATTACAATAAATTACAGATGTGTTTGATGCATTAGTGCAGCTTCAATGAACACAAAGCGCCAGGTTGCTGCCTAATGGCTGCTGGTCAATGGAATGTATGTGTATGTGTGTTTGTGTCGGACTGTTGTCTTGTGTGTGAGCATGCAAGCACGTGAGAGAGAGAGAAGACACCTGTGCAACAAGAGTTTTTTTTCCAGGAAAAAAAACATGGACCCCTGTGTCCCCACTGACTCGGAATCTGAAATACAAAACAAGTGCCATTTTTCACTAAGGCCTTTGGGGTGAAATGAGTTGATCATCGCATTCAGAATGACTGAACTATTCGAAATGCTCAGGCGTCTGGCATGAGAAAAGAAGGTTAAAAGCTCTTCAGCATATAAAGTACGAATTGCAAAGACTTCAGAGAAGAGGGTGCAGACCAAGTCCACGGTGGCCCTCTAAGGCGCCCTGACTTTTAACGCCACCGGATGAGCGAGTGCTGGAGGATGGTACCCGTCTTTGAAGTAGTCTCCTGATCTCACTCTGCCACTGAGAGGAAATTGAAGTCAAAGGTTCACAGCACCTAACGCTGCAAAAAATGATCTCGCAGGGCTGAAGAGGAGAAGGGTAGATAGGGGAATTAACCTGGACACTTTCTTGTAAAATAAAGGCGATGATGAAAACAGCTCTCGGAGATGCTGTGAAACTGTGGTTTAACAGCTTATAAACAAGTGGTACAGACAGGCTTTGTCCTGAAATCGCTAGAATTGATTTGCAGCTCCTTTAGCATCTTCACTCAATCGAGGACACACTATAATAATGACAACTCATATTCCTCACACCGATTTTAAGTAAATTTTCATCAAGGTGCGACGTTTCGGTCAAATTCGTACACATCATGTGCCACGGGGAGTCTGTTTCAATATCACTTCGCTCATGTTCGTATTAGGCCTACGAAGCCTGACAGCGAGCCCAGGTAATGTGCTTAAATATTTAGCCTTTATTGTTAGAGACAGACATAGATGAAAAGTGACTAGGCTTGCCTGTCTTCAGTGATCAGACTGCCTTAATGAGACAGACACGGGCACCTCCGGAGTCAAATATTCTAATTCCCCCTGCTGAGGAAGTGCCTAACAGGGCTGACAACTGCCTTAGAGCAAGCCCAGACCAATCTCATTTTGTCTCTTAAGTATGCCAAAGCTCTTCAAAAATGCCCTTTGAACCTGGCAATGTGCCAGCAGCAGCCTTTAAACCTTGATCTCAGGGGATGTGAAAATTACCAAACAGCTAATGCAGCAGACTTCATGACCAGGAGATGATGTCAGCAAAAGCAACTTTATGGGATTTGTGTCATTTAACAGCATGCCTAGACATATACTGTATTCACTGCAAAAAATGACTTTCTTACTTATATTTTAGTTTTGTTTTTAGTACAAATATATTCAAATTATAAAACAAGATTCATGAGCAAAATTAACTAAGAACATAAGTCTAGTTTTAAGACAAAAAATATCAAATTTAATTGAATTTATGTAAAAACAAGCTAAAAGACTTTTTTTCTTGAATAAAGTGTTTAAGAAAAGTTCAAGATTTTCTTTTCATACCCACCTACTAGTGGTGTGGAGGAAACGGTTGTTATTTTAGCGTGAGAACAAAATTTAAAAGGTTAAATAATGGAATCGATTAAAAATATTGATGTCCACTAATTATTAGCGTTGACACAGGCGATTGTATTGACCAATTGCGACAGCTCTAGATATTTATACTTAAAACAAGAAAAAATACTAAGAAATTAATTTTTTGCAGCTAAGGTTACATTTTGTACAGGTATACTAAACATAATACACTGTTGTACATTTCTTGGCACATTACTGTACCTTAAGGACCTATTGTGTACCTTCATAGGTACAATTACGGGTTTGTACCCTTAAAATTGAACTGGTACAAAATTGTTCTTTAAGATACACAATAGGTCCTTAGGTTATAATATTGTACCCCAAAATATAAATTTCAATGTTGTATAACCATAAAAAGGTGTAACAACTTTTGATGGTATCGGTGACAAAAAAAGGTACAGTTTTATACCTATGATTCTGACAGTGTACATCTCTCTGAACCTAGAGGAAAATGTTATTGTTTAGAAGTCAGTAGGGTTGTGCCGATAGAAAATAGTATCATATATCGATGATTGTCAGACATATCGCCAGTAGCGGGCTGTCATGACAATAGTTGTTGAAAGTTATTGTTATCATCATCACAGTTTCACATTAACGTGCACATTGCATGCTTTTCCTCGCATGAGAGGGTTTGTGTGCTTCACTTTGCGCGAGAGAGCTTGTTACACGCGCAGATTCCATGCACCTGGACTTAATGCGCATGTCTTGGATTCCTCGAACATGAGCTTGTAATATGTATGGCTCTGACATTTCCTTGCACTGAAATGACCTGCTCTGATTAATGGCATCAGTTTTACCAAGGTTGCGGTCATGACAGTGTTGCCCTTGCTTCTTTTTTGTCCACCAATCGTGACTTGTCATAAATGAGTCAAAACATTGACAAATAAATAAATGATTAAACTAATGCCCCGATATACTATCGTGTATCTCACAGGCTTTTCAGACCTTATCTGTGATTTTTCTTTATTTTGAGAAAGGTCATAGTACCTGCAAAGTCGCAATCACAAACACATTTACAAGAATCTTAAAATTCTTTGTACACCAAAATAAATCTATAACACAGAGAGGATCATTTATGTCCCTTATGTGTGGTATGCCTTATGTTTTGTCTGGCTTTCTCTCTATTAGCTCACTACAGTCGCACATTGGCTTGGTTTAGTAATAGCTGATGTCAGCCGCTAGAATTCCTCCCTGCATTTATTGCTTAAGTCTGTGTTTTCCTGAGCTCCAATTTGCCAACAAAAAAGGTAAATAAATAAAACATCTATTTCAAGCCTTTCCAGGTAAATAAACTCTTGACTTTCCTCGAGCACTTTGACACTGGTGTGCTATCTCAAGACCTGCACTTATTATCCTTGCAGTCAGGTTGAAAAATACATGAATAGGTAAAATACAAAAACTAAACGGATAGGAAAAACAGGGCTCTTCTAAAACTTTTACAGGAGTAAAACAAAGATCTCCTCAACTTTTGCTGGCTTAGTCATGCTGGTGCTGTGGTAAAACACTCATTACCTCAGAACTGATGGCTGGACTCCTCTCATACACTATTAATAGCCGACAGTCATTTTCAGTGGCTCATAAGCTGTGCTTGGGCATCTGCTTGCTTGCCATCAGGAGAGTATACATGAAGTGTGAATGTGAAAAAACAAGACAGATGCATAAAAAAATGTAGCATTTTGTTTAGCTATTCACCTTTCATTCACCACATCTGTTTGGGCCTCTTCAGTATCCAAGGCAACAGGCCGCTTGCAAACTCTCTGACAGGTGAGTGCTCCTGGACATCAGCAGATCTCCCCTGGGCGCATCTGTCAGGGCGAAAGCGTAGACCAAAGCAGAAACTCTCCCACCCACATAAACCCCCCGATTTCAGCTCAACCGCTCAACACAGACCCGTCACGAAAAAGATGTCAACCGGGAGCAGGGATGGAAAAAACACACCGAAGAAAGGCAATAACAATCCGATTGCTTCACTTCCTCCGTCTATATCCATTTGCATGTAAAGTGCGGAAAAGACACGTGCCGAGTAAAACATTCAGCTTACAAAACTCTAGGAGAATATTTTTGATAGTTTGTGTCACAGTAGTGGAAGACTGAACATGGGCAGCACTTAGACAGCAGGCAGCCCAATGTGACACTAAGAGGGTTTGTGATATGCCACAAGCAGAGGCAGAATGGAAGTGACCAGGGGCTGTGATTGTTTTTTCCTGCCATTTAATCTCCTCTCAAAGATGGTTCATTAGTCTGGAGGATAGCAAACAGCACAAAGATAAAACCTGATCTGTGAGTCAGGGACACTCCACAAATCCATTTCCATTCAGCTCTGCACCCAGCGGCTATACCATCAAAAGCATCGCTGCGTTTCTTGCTCAAATGAAATGAAAAGAGCAGCTCATACATTTTTTGTACACCCCTCCCCCTTCTTCATTTCATTCTCAATTTGAGTGATCATTTTGAATTTTGAGATGATGGAAACTTTTAGATTTTTCCATCTATGGGGCCATTTTATTTCTGAGCTACATTGACACCGTATCCATACAAATACACGCCTTCTAGAGATTGGGAGTCTCGGGCTTATGCCTAAGGGACGGCAATCATTTATGACCTTGATATTACGGTTGTTGGTGTCCATCCACAAGAGACTTACTTTTAAAGAAAGTAATTATAAAGTATAATAAGATTAACTAATAGCATTGCAATGAATATTAGTACTGTACTGTATATAAGCAAACAAACATTAAATGATTTGCTGCTATAATACTGGAGGTATATAATATTGCAAACATATATGTTCAAAACATTCAAGACATGCCTCTTGGCACTTATAGCGTATGCTTTTAAGAAAAATCCTTGGAAATTGTCACGAGGGAATGTATGTGTGAGCTTGAACATGATATGACATTCGGTTGTCATTAAAAGGGACATGGCCTGAGGCCAGCGGGTAAAGGGTCCTGTTTTTAGGAGACGTGGGAGAGTGTCGTAGGGAGCAGATTGTGTTCTTGGAGATCCTATTAAAGCTGACAGGGACGAGGTGGAGGAGTCGGATCGCGGCCTGATTACACCCCTCTCCACGGCTCCCCTATTGACTGTGGTTAGGATGTAGCTTTCCATTTCCTGCAGAAATAAATTAAAAGTCAGAAGTAATTTGGCTGACGTGGGATGCAGGTGATTTTTTTCCGTCCGCTCTTTGCCTCCAACTTTCTGAATAAAATTCTCCCCTAGTCTGGAAATCAATTGAAGACCCTCTTTGATAAGGGAGGGCTTATTTTCTGCCAGTGACAGTTTTGTGGCAGGAAAAAAAGCAGCCATTTGATTAAAGTGGAGATACCGCAAGATTGAGGTCTTGTTCTAGTCACAAGAAGAATCTTAACGTGTCTCCTGTGCCACAAAGAGGAGATTGTGGCATTACCACGTCACTTATTTGCACAACCTGAAAATCACCCCTAATGATGAAAAATCTATTCACTTTGTTCGCATTTGTTTAATATATATATACACAACCCCAAATCAGAAAAAGTTGGGACACTGTAGAAATTGTGAGTAAAAAAAGGAATGGAATAATTTACAAATCTCATAAACTTATATTTTATTCACAATAGAATATAGATAACATAGCAAATGTTGAAAGTGAGACATTTTGAAATGTCATGCTAAAGTTTGGATTTCATGAGAGCTACACATTCCAAAAAAAGTTGGGACAGGTAGCAATAAGAGGCTGGAAAATGTAAATGTACATATAAAGGAACAGCTGGAGGAGGACCAATGTTTAGGAATGGGAATGTTGTCCCATTCTTGTCTAAAACAGGCTTTTAGTTGCTCAACTGCCTAGGTCTTCTTTGTCACATCTTCCTCTTTATGATGCAGCAAATATTTTCTGTGGGTGACAGATCTGGACTGCAGGCTGGCCATTTCAGTACCCAGATCCTTCTTCTATGCAGTCTTGACCTTGTAATTGATGCAGTATGTGGTCTGGCATTGTCATGTTGGAAAATGCAAGGTCTTCCCTGAAAGAGATGACTTCTGAATGAGGGCATATGTTGCTCTAAAAATTGGATAAACCTTTCAGCATTGATGGTGCCTTTCCAGATGTGTAAGCTGACTATGCCACATGCACTCATGCAACCCCAAACCATCAGAGATGCAGGCTTCTGAACTGAGCGCTAATAACAACTTGGGTTGTCATTGTCCTCTTTGGTCCGGATGAAATGGCATCCCAGTTTTCCAAAAAGACCATCACATTTTGATTCGTCTGACCACAGAACAGTTTTCCACTTTGCCAAAGTCCATTTTAAATGAGCCTTGGTCCAGAGAAAACGCCTGCGCTTCTGGGTCATGTTTAGATATGGATTCTTGTTTGACCTATGGAGTTTTAGCCGGCAACGGCAAATGGCACAGTGGATTGTGTTCACCGACAATGTTTTCAGGAAGTATTCCAGAGCCCATGTTATGATTTCCATTACAGTAGCATTCCTGTATCTGATGCAGTGCCGTCTAAGGGCCCGAAGGTCACGGGCATCAAGTATGGTTTTCCAGCCTTGACCCTTACGCACAGAGATTGTGCCAGATTCTCTGAATCTTTGGATGATATTATGCACTGTAGATGATGATAACTTCAAACTCTTTGCAATTTTTTATCTGAGAAACTCAGAATACTATTTGTCGCCGCAGCATTGGGGGAATTGGTGATTCTCTGCCCATCTTGACTTCTGACAGACACTGCCACTCTGAGAGGCTTTTTTTGTTCAATTATGTTGCCAATTGACCTTATAAGTTGCAAATTAGTCCTTAAGCTTTTCCTTATGTGTACATTTTAATTTTCTGGCCTCTTATTGCTACCTATCCCAACTTTTTTGGAATGTGTAGCTCTCATGAAATCCAAAATGAGCCAATATTTGGTATGACATTTCAAAATATCTCACTTTCAACATTTGATATGTTATTTATATTCTATTGTAAATAAAATATAAGTTTATGATATTTGTAAATTATTCCATTCCTTTTTTACTCACAATTTCTACAGTGTCCCAACTTTTTCTGATATATATCATATTGGCTGAAAGAGCCTTAAATCAGACTTACTGTTTCTGACGTTTATTGATGCTCTGCTTTTTGAAGACTCTGTAGCCTTGGTTGTTCATTCATATGCAGAAGAAGTGAAATGCACTTTTGACTTTGTTAATTGTCATTTGGGTAAAAAAACTAAATAAACTAAATACTTTGCTCATTAGTATTACAAATTCCTGAATTTCAATACAAATTTGACTTTTTAGTAGAGTTAACCTTTCAAATATTTTTTATGCATCTTTGATGAAGTTTGTTCATGATATTGAATGGTAAAATTCTTTTAAAGGAAAATAGGTTTTGAAATAAAGTTCACTTGAAAAAGTATATTACGTATTGAAAATGATCATATAAGTGATGTATATGTGCAAATTTGCGCTCTGCAAGGTTACAAAACTTTTTTTCTTGTTCAACCCAAGGATCAAATAAGCAATACATTTACTAGTATTGCGTCTGTTTCTTCTATCTAATTGATTTTGAGTTCACATTAGTTTCAAATTTGTAAATAAATACTTATTATTATGTGTTGAAGTATAATTGTGCATAATTTGAAGCTTTTGCTGTATCTCCATAACGATAATTGCTGTGGGTTATAATAGAGTCTTGATCTCTGGATAAGGTCTACTGTAATCTTTAGAAGATTGACAATAAATTGTTTTGACAAATCTTTGAACGTCATTACAAGTAAACAGAATCGCTGGGTTGAGATCTTTCAGACAGTAAAGCTGTGTGCAATTGTGCATGAGTGTGTCGTGTCTGTGTACTGAAAAAAGAAAAATTATTTTTTTAAAGGTAAGTAGTTGCAATCAATTTATTTAAGATACATTTAAAAAAAAACTAGCAAAAAAAAAAAGAAAAAATATAGCTTAAATAAATTATTAAGTAAATTGAATAAATAATTTTTTCAGGGTATGGTTTGGTGTGTTCGTTGTCCTATAATCTAAATTTAACCATATAACCATTTTTTAGTGAAACATCAAAAAATCAATTCCTTCACAATAAAAGAAATGAAAGACTTGACAGATGGAGCAACCCCTTAAGCTCTGTAATGACAGAAAGACTTATTTTCGGATTCCTTTCGGATTACACTTGTCTTGTCACATAGAGCAAACTTTATTAGAAAAGCCAAAGTCAAAAGATAACTTCTGGGAGAAGCCTTAAACCTTTTCTTTTCCTCTTCTTGATCATTTTTTCGGATGCTCGGTTTTGTCTTTATGTGGTCGCCCTTGTATATTTTCCCTATTTGAACCCCATCTTCTGACTGAGCATCTAGCTACCTTCAAACAAACTGACTGGTAGTGTGTTGCTCCCATGTGTGCTGTTGTTCAGAGCAAGGTGAACCTCTCTGACATCAAAAGGCATTTCATGTTTCTTTTATTTTAAATGGCAGAGTTTCTGTACCGCTAGGCTTCGAGTGCCAAGTTAACTACGCCCTCTGCTATGCTGACAGATCTAGTCGCTGTGGCTCTGTCCCTAGGCAGAAAAGTGTGTCTGTCTACAGGTGATGAGGGAAGAGGCCGAACTGGGTGCTGAGCTTATTGAAGTGAAAATATAAAATTCAAATCAGGTACAAGCAGAGGAACCACAAAGGCAAGCGGTAAGGTGTCGGCACCGTTTATATGCCTAAATCTACAGCCTCGGATCCAAAACCTCACTTATAGAGCCCATCTGGGAGAAGGTGTTTGTGCTTGAAGTGCGCTCCAGACACCAAATTTTCACAGGTGGTGCTGCCCATAGGCCGTTTCTGATGTTGAGATATGCAACAATGCGTTTCCCTTGATGATCTTTTAGGTTATTGATCTCATAATACAGTGTCTTCCAAAAGCCTTGTTTTACTTCTGCCAAGAGTGTATTTCAAGAAATTTTAGTTTTGTGCTATAATGTTGTTGCACTTGTTACATGTTTAATTGAGCAGTTTAGAGACTGGAGATGGTAAGTTCTTTACTAATTAGATAACAAACAAGCCACTGCTGCACTGCTTTCAGAGGCAACAGCTCTGGTTCTTCATCCTCAAAAATGAGGAGAGAAGATATAAAAGCAATAGAATACAAACATAGCAGTAAAGAAGCTTTGGAGTTGTCCTTCCCACAAACCCCTCCTTTCCCTAAAATGGAGTCGTCTTCCTAACAAGCTTTATGGTATTCTTGGTGCATGCCCGGGTGACATTGTCGATTCTCCGGAGTGACATGGGAGATGTGGCACCAATCAGGTCAGCGCCCAGTCAGAGCCTCAAACTGTGCCCTGATCATGATGAATGGAAAGCACAAACACAAGAGGCCTGTAGTTCTCGCTTTGTGAGGGGAGACATCACCACTTCTGTCGAGTTATATAGTGAGCCATTTATTTTCTATGTCGTAACCCTAATACTGTATATTTATCATGTGTGTATATGTGTGTGCGTAAAAAGTAAGCTCTCATTCTGTTGGTGATAAAATATATGGTGTGCTAGGAGTGTCCACTATGTCTCCTTTGTACTTACAGTACATTGCTTTTGAAACACTTGTATCTTTCCTTCCTCTTGCATCTTGTGCAATTCTCTTTGTCTCTCTAATTTTCTATCTCTCTTTCTCTGTAACAGATGCACGCACGTACGCTCTCAGAGAGTATATCCCTCGCAGCACTCGTAGTGTTTTGAAGACATACAGTCCGTCACACAATTCATGTGAAACACTTCTTTCTGAAAATCATGGCTGTTTTGGCTTTGATCAAAGCCAACAATGTCAATTTCAAAAGATGGTTGAGAAACGTATGATGAAACTGTCAGAAAGTTCTACCGTGGATCTAAAAAATTATCATTCTGCTGGTGAAGATTTTTTTCTTCTTTACTTCTTTAAGGGATTTAACAGACACCCCTGTGGAGGGAATTGCAGTCATATTTGTTTGCATTTAAAATGGCTCCCACAGTGAAAGGAGGGCTCTCTTGAAATAAATGATACGGTTAAAATAATATGTGCAATATAATCCTCAAAAAAGCTGACAAGACGTTCGGAATAGCTCAACACAGACAGAAACGGGAGCCAGCATAATTTAACGACACATTGATCTTTACATTACTTAATATGTAATTAAAAGAATAAACTATAGATGTGAAATTAATGATGGGAAGATGATGCCATGGCCTAAACCTCACTTTAGTCAGCAAGTGTGTCTAGATATTTTTCTTTGAGCTTTTTACTTTCACCCTTCGTAAATGTGTGATTATTTTAACAAGAAGCAGACTCAACATCTGCAAAACATTTTTGGGCGTCCAAATGGTGTCTATCCCTTCACACTTAGGGACAGATTTACTAACAGCTTGCGCCAGCGCAAACCATCATTTTGTCATTAAACAACGACTGTTGGGATTTACTAAAGATGCGCAGTGTATCATTAGCACGGAAAAGGTGTGGTGCATGTGCATTTATTGGGAAGAGATTATTTTAATGATTCATGCAACGCAATTTACTAATGTTTGCGCATGTGTTATTTGAGCCATTATTTAACGCTGAAAAAAGCATGTCTTAAATTACTTTTTAATTATTGCTAAAAAAAAAAGAGGCATCACCGAGAGCAGAGAATGCGTGATACAGTGTTTTAGCATAAGTTTATTTGGAATGCAAGAGGAACCTAATATAAAAAAATGTTGTTTGCCAAGCCATGGAGTCACACAACACCAGACGTTTCAAAACTTCTTGTAAACCTTTTCAGTGCCCTATGGCTTAGCTCGGATTACAAACCTTGAATTTTCCGCTGCGATGTCCATGGTGCTAACCTCAAGATCAGCTCTGCTTATTTGGGACCCTGAACTTATTTGCCCTGCTCTTAGTAGATTGCGTTGGTCATTATACAAATCAGCTGTTGCACCTGTGTTGTTTAATTTGCATTTTTTTAGTAAATAACCCGCAGATATTACCACTCCCATCTGCACTTTTTAGGAATTGCGCTCTTGCGGTAATTTGCCCCATTTAGTAAATCTGGCCCTAAAGTTGGACTAAAGTTCTTAGCATGAGTTTAGCTTTGAAATTTCTCAAGTGCCCCAATAGGCTTAAACATCATCTGCTCTTATAAATTTTAGAGAACAAAAATGTAAAAAAATTGTATCGATAAAATGGTGCTAAAAAAGCTCGTAATCATAGGGGAACCATTTGTGCCGCTATATAGCACCTATTGTATATGGCACCTCTGTAGAACCATGTGTGGTGCTAAAACATGACTATAGAACCAAGCACAATATGGTTCTACACGTGATATATAGATCCTGTTTTGCTGCTACCCTGTGATTACAAGCCAGTAAACCAATTTTAATGCTATTAGCACCATTTTTCAGAGTGCATGGTTAAAATATACTTTACAGTTTAAAGTCATTATGCTCTCTGTGGCCGTTCTTAAAGACCTGTTGCCCAAAAGAGCAAATCAGCATTCGAACTGCATCTCCATGACCCTCCAATGTGATGGGAAATGATTCATGTAAGTAATTGCAACACCAAAATGTATATTTATGCATTGAATTATTTTAGCTCCACACCTTTTTTCTGGTCTGCAGGTAGTATCAAATCATGGCCAGTGCTGACTGGCTTATCTAGTTAATAAGATTATTAATGGATAGATAAATTATTTGAAATACATACTTTTGTAAAAAAATTACTATCTAATGGGCTAAATTGTATAGTTTTGTAGTGGTCTGTGGATCAAACCTTTGGAAATCAAAGCTTGTCCATTTTGAAACAGTAGATGTTTAATAGACCTTCATCCATGATTGACAGGTTTAATATATTTTACATCCACACATCAAACTCTTTTGCCTTCTCTTATTTTTGTGTGTGTGTGTGTGTGTGTGTGTGTGGGGGGGGGGGTTGGTTTATGCATGTATGGTGGTGTTAGAAATAGCATGAAATTAAGTCAGGGGTAGGCTGAAATCAAACGATATGTGTGCATGCACGTTTAATGTGATATGCTGTCAAAAACTGAAATAACAAGAAAACATAAGTCCAATTAACTCTAGAGTGATATCTTTTTGCTTTTTATTACAATATAGCTTCTTTCTTTTATTACTAAACCCTGTAGATGAACACAAAACATTTAAATTACGTGACCTTTAAATTTATCCACATGTTTGAAAAATTTGATGATTTTAATAAGGCTATATGCAAGTCTTTATGGCTGAAAAAACATTTTTGGGTTAATTGGAGGAAACCAACAATCCAATCATCCAGTAGTGAGACCTTTTCCAAATGAAAGATAGGACATTGGTGTCAAAATATCCTTTCAATAACCTGCATAGCCTGCATGGAGTAAATATCCCGCTTGTGCTCAGCACTGTGAGAAGAGAAAGATTTTATTACCATTTTCAGCAGGGGGCACCAATCAAAGAGAAAGAGCTCACATAAAGTCTGCCTCAAACTCCCTGGCAAAGCCGTCGGGCCTAATCGTTTTAACCTTTCTCATCAGGTTCTCTATAAATACATTTCTAATTTATCATTTTCTATATTGCATGGTTCACTCTCCCCGAATATGGAGAAATCATTTGAAATTCCTCACTTCATGAGCTTCTCTGGAGTAATTACTTTAGCAAAATAAGCAGTGTAGGGGTGCAGCGGTCCACAGCACACCTTTGCGCACAAGGAGAAATGAGGAAAGAGAAAGGTGTAAAAAAAGGCCAAGGATGATATAGGGTTAGAAAGAAAAGCGAGAAAGAGGGAGGAAAAATGAAAAGTAGAGAGAACCTCTTGAGGTATTGTTTCTATATGCCCAATGTTGGTAGTTTTTGGGTATTACAATGTAAAAAAGGCAAATAAATAATAGGCAATTTTGTTGTGTATGTTGCTGCGTAATTGGCCTTTCTCTCTGTTCTCCTGATCTAAAGGTAGCTAATGTTTGAGGGCCTGCCCTGTGAAGAGCTGATGTGCTAAGGGAGGAGAGAAGGTGTGACTGAGGACAAGGAGACAGGGAACAGCTCACAGGAATGATTAAAGAGTGTTGTGACACAGTTCACACAGTGGCTGAAAGTTAATCGTGTCAACATTACAGACAAGGACACATTCATTCAATGTTGTCTGGAGGAGGATGACTGGAATAGACAGAACGCATGTGGCTGTAAAAAGTGAAAAGTTGGATCAACAAAAATATGACTTCAGTTTGTAACAACTTAAAATTTTCACTTAAACTATTTTTCACTCAAACATGTAAGTTTAAAAAAAAAATTTACCAATTAAAGTAGGCATGTCAATTTATGCAATTCCTCATATTTGATGATAGTTTAAATTAACAATCAATCAATCAAATAATTGTTAACTGTAATAGTGCAATAAGCCTTTACTGCAGTGGCATATAGCCAATGACATGAAAGTGTGCGTAAATGTCAATCAAAACGTCACCTTGTTTTCCGAGTCGTTTTTTATTACATCCAAGAAGCATATAGGAAGGGCACTTTTTCTCCCGCTTGGACCTGTGGCACACTTTCAGCAAATATACTTTAATTATATAGATAGTAAACCCTTGGTATTCTTACATTAGAAAACCCACAACAGTCAGCTTGACTAGCGTGCAGCACCTGTCAATAATAATCAGTTGTATCTGTTGCGGGTGTTACGACAGTCAGCTACAGTTTATATTTTACAGTTTCTTGCCAGAATTTAAGATTATATTTTAGTCTGTTCCTTAAAAAATGGCATCTGGTCTCCTTCCCTGTGTATAGCAGCATTAGCAGCGTTTTTATGCTAAGCTTGCAGGCTTCCCTAGAGAGGGTCTTTGCTTTCAGTAGGCTAACTGTATTTGCATTTCTGTATTGGACCCTATCAGCTGTGGATGCCATTTCATTGCGTTCGCAGCCAGACTTGTCTCGCATAACGTTAAAAGGCCCAGGTGTGTGCTTGGCATCGAGCATCGTTGGTTAAAGAGCACCTATTTTGATGCTAAAAACAACGTTATTTTGTGTGTTTGCTATAAAACAATTTGTTTGCGTGGTTTATGGTTAAAAAACACATTATTTTCCACATACCACAGGACGTAACAGATTGGTAAAGTAAATATATACAGTATATAAATAAAACACGTTCTGATGTTAAATTTATTAGTATAAGTGCTCCTCAAGGTTATGTTTACTCTCCCATTTTGTTTACTTTATATACAAATGTTTGCTCTTGTAGAAATAAGAATAATTATATTATCAAATACTCGGATAACACTGTAATTTTAACTTTGTTATGAAAAGATCAGGATATATTAGATTATCAGTCTGAAATAGAGAATTTTGTGCAGTGGTGTAAATCATCTTATTATGAATGCTTCAAAAATGAAGGAAATTATAGTGGACCTTAAAAGATTAGGTGATTACATGTGGATACATGTGAAGTGTCTAGGCATGGTCATTGATTCTTCATTTACTTGGAAAGCCCACATTAACAATCTCTGCTCTAAGTTCCAGTATTTTTTAAAGAAAACTTAGGTTGTTTGGTGTTAATCAGAGATTTATGTAACTATTTTATAAAGCAGTCATAGGTAGTCTATTAAATTATGAGATGCAGGCGTAGTATGGCAATCTTTCAGTCCAATTAAAATTGCAGCTTGCACGTCTTGTTAAAACTGCAATGAAAGTTATAGATGTAAGAGAGTACACATCACTTAAATTAATTTATGAATCATTGGTTCTTAAGAATGCACGAGTGATCCTAACCATGATTTATTCCCAATGCATCTACTTCTGCCATCAGGAAAACTTTATAGAGTCTCACTCTGTAAAAGCAACGTTATAAAAAATTATTTTTGTGTATGACTGTGTATTATTGCAGCTTTGAGTCCAAAACAAATTTTCTACAAAGGACAATAAAGTATACTTTAAAGGAACAGTATGTAAGAAATGTATATCAATTAATCATAAAATGGCCCTGATATGTCACTAGACATTAAGAAATCATTTTCATTTCAAATACTTTTATTACTGACAACAGTAGTCTGGCCACAGAGTTGCAGCCCTCAACTGATGTTTATGTTGTCATTTTGTGTATTGGCCACCAGCTGTGTGATTGCAGTACCAGCTTTAGCCACAAGTTTTGTGATTGCAATACCAGTTTTGGCCACAATCCTACAAACTGTTCCTTTAACTCCACTGTAGAGATGCGCGAATGGGCTATTATTTCATCCGCAACCGCATCACAAAACTCATCATCCGTCCGCCATCCATCCGCACCAACGTTTCTGACCAGTTTTCAAAACCGCACCCGCCCGCCATCCGCTGACTGGGCGATGCAAGACGCTGCTGATGACAGCCGCGAGACTAGAAAGCTCTAGAATATCAGCAGTGAACTCAGTCTCCGATCGGCGCACACGGGACAAAAATAAATAAATAAATAAATAAGTAATGCCTAATTTAAACGCACAAATTACATAGTCTGCACTGGTGTCATCCTGATTTACCACTTTGTAAAACTTATTCCAGGCAAACCTTTTCTGACCTTCTATTTCCTTTGTTTTTAATTCTCATTTTTTGAGGCGTTGATAAGAGCTATGTCAAAATGCGTCCTCATTTCTCTGCGCTGTTAATGATAGAACGAATGGATTCTTAACATGCCGAGGCTATCCCAAACAATTAAAACCTTTATTAAATAAAAGTGTATTAGAAAACTTTTTCTAGTCACTGTTTTAGTATTATAAGTTATGTTTTGTGTTAATATTATTCTGTTTATGTTGCGTATATTTGCAACATAAGGTTGATTATTTGATATACTGTTGAATAGTTTAATCTACATCAATGTGTCATATTTTCTAAAATAAATATTTTTGATTACATATTTATTTTAATAAGTCAGAAATGTCTCCGCTGTTTTCTGCTGACAGGCGCGGTGGGGGCTACTGGGGGCGCGTGCAACAGGTGACGCAAATTATGGGTCCTCAGAAGGCTAGACCGTCTCATTTCAGTTCTCTTTGAGAACTTCTGAGGCTGCCACCCTGAAAGACAGAGTGCTCACCTTTTAAGGTTGCATGCTTAGAAGGACACAGCTAACAAGCAGTCGATCCGCCACCCGCCCGAATCTAATTAAAATATTATTTTTCGTCACGTCATCCGCCCGATCCGCGGTTTATCCGCGGAGTCCGCGGCTGTAACCGCCAACCGCGCATCTCTACTCCACTGTAACGTACACACCAAAGGTAGTGTAAAATCATCAATCGGCTGCATAGTTGCTCTTTAACGCAACACACACCTGCATGACCTTGCTTTTTGGACCATTGCTAAGTTTAATCAATTTAATAATAATCAACAATTAATCGAAGATTTATTAATTTTTAAATGGGACATACCATGAAAATCAGACTTTTTCCATGTTTGAGTTCTATAATTGGGTCCCCAAAGCTTTTATCAACCTAGAAAATGTGACTAAGATCAACCCAGTAACTTAGTTTTGGTAAACCATTCTCCACAAGCATGTGAAAAAATATGTCAGAAGGAGATAATACCGCCCCTTAATCTGCACTATCCAACCACGCCACTGCCATTTAGTACAGAGATCAGCTCATTTGCATGTTTAATGACAAACCCGAAACTGCACATTTTTGCACACAACTACAAAGTGACAATTTTAACTTGCTGTAATTAATTATCTATATGATGTTTTGAGCTAAAACTTCACATCTGTTCTTTGGGGACACCAAAGATTTATTTGACATCTTAAAGAATTCTTGTGAAATGTCCCCTTTAACATCCCTAAATTATAACTGTGGCAAATATTTAGAAATTACTCTTTAAGAATTTAAACCTAAATGACTGAATAGTCCTTCTATTCCACAACTGCCGCATTGTTGTCTTAAATAAAACATAAACAATGAAAACACACTGTTAAGGCCATGGATAATGTTTTAAAAGAGAAAGTTTGAACAATGGTTTCAGATCCACCAGGTGCTGTCAAAATGCCTACAGCTTTGTGAGTTTCTTTTCCCAAGGTATTCTGATGTGTCTAAACCAATTCTGCTTTTGAGACACACTGGAAAGACATCAATGGATTTTAAAGTTGACCTTAAAATCTTGTTTTTAGAATAAGGATCTTAGTTTATATTGCTTATGTAAAATTATTTTAAATGGCTTATTCATGCAAGTACATTATTAAGCAATGATTCATACTTTCTAAAACCTTTTATACCAACCATCTAAAAATGCCTAATAAATTCATTTCATCCGGATTATTGTACCACCCGCTGCTGTAATTTATCTGTTGAAAGATTTATGATGGATTTAGAAAAATGCTGAGTGAAGGATATAAAAGTCACCTTGGTGGTAGTACAAATAGGATAAGTCTACAATAAACTTTGACTTGATGATAAAATAAAGCTATTAAATGTATATATTGTTTTCAGGTTCAAATACTCTCAGGGGACACAAGTTTGAATTTGATATACAGTCGTTTTGCACGTCGTCACTCATATAATTCAAATTTCATGCACTTAGAGTCGACATACTGTAGAGGATTCTGGTAACAAGGCGGTATTTCCGAATGGCGAGGATTTAGCACATTTAAATGAAGGTATTTGATTAACATATAATACATGCCGAGAGCATTCGATATCATTATCTGATTTTTGACAGAGGTGGCGTTAATTCAGTGTGGTGAATTATCTAAGAAAAATATATTAATGGAAATAATCTTGCCAGCCAAAAAATTAAGAGATTTTCCTGACATTCAATTTATCTTGTCGATTTAAGAGAGTACCTACACCCTTTTTGAAGCATTGTTTGTCTCCAAACATGTGATGTACACAGGACAGAATAAAACAGAGTGTAAGGCCAAAAACACACTTTACACAGGTGCATGAACACAGAGCGCCTTGCCAATGCCAGAAAACCAATCCAACTTGCGTTCACATACTTGTGTAGAGTATGCTTCTAGTGCTAAAGCTTGGTCCATGTATACAGACCAAATAAATCGGTAAATCCAAGAAAAAACAATTATAATTTTTTAACTCATTCCATTTGCTCCGGGGGCACAGGTATAAATATATGCATTTCACCCAAAAGTGACTTACAGGTACATTTTATTAATATGGTTGTTTATGGGAATCAAACCTATGACCGGTGTGCTGCTAATGCAGTGCTCTACCAGGAGCACACCTCATATATCACACTCCTCATCCTCTTATGTACTAAACCAAGGCACATTTTACAATTTGTAGTGCTTTAGTGTCCCAGCTTCTGTTTGAAATAACTTTGCAGGATCATGTGGGAGGCTGTACATCAGATGAGACGGTGTCAAAGTTTATGGGTGAGTTACAAGGTCATTACCAGGCAGTCTTAAGATAGTGATTTAGTGAAGTCTAAAACAGCATATTGTAATGTCACTATATATGACAAAGCTAGGTGCGTGTGAGGGGTGTTAAGTGTAGGGCAGAGATTATGGAGTCCGCCTGAGGTCTCCATATTCAGCAGGGAGAATTATAGCTAATCGTCCGTGTAATGCAGTGCTTTTCAGTTTTTGACAGGTTTGTAAAAATGGTTTAGGCTAAAGATCTGTGTGACAGTTTTGCAATTAGCCCAAATACATACAATAGCAAAGGTGAATGAAAGCGCAGGTGATGTTAGGTTATCAATCATCATGTTTAACCACGAATGTCCTCCCTCCGGAATGGAAGGAAAGGAAAAATGGGTTGAAAAACCCTATAGGTACGTCATTATTATTTAAAACATCAATCTTCGCTCTTAAACCATTCACCTTTTCCAGAAAGAGTGTGCGTGTCTACGTGAATGGTTTGTTGTCTTGTTGAAGACCGCTTAATAGTAGTTTGTTTGTCTCTTGGGGCCTGTCTCGGTGGTATGAGTGGGACGGAGAGGCTTGTAAAACTCATTCAAAACTCTGTGCACAGCTCTCATCTGCTTGTAGTAGTCAGCAGAAAAGAAAGAGGGCTCCATCTACTAGCTTGTGAGTTGTCAGCTTCTATTTGGAGAATGTATTTGTTCCTCTCCACTGGCTTTATTTATTTATCGCAAAATATGCGTCAGGGGTTTGGCTCACAAGAAGACATGTCAAGACACACATAAAACTAGCAGTGTCAGGGCTGTTAACACTTCGCTAGACACCACTTTCGTCAGATAAAAGCAGGGGCCATTGATGCTGTTTTCAGTCAAAGTCAACTCCGATTTCATGACAGAAAACTGAAAGAATCAGCTTGTCCACTGAAATCACTTGAACTGGCAGAAGTTGCAATAGACTATCAAAAAAGAGATGCATGATCAAAAGAAAATGTTATACAAAAATTGAAAAAAGCAAAAATTACTGTGACGTACAGTGCATATATGTTTTATCTGTAAGTGCCTTCAAGTTCATGACCTCGGCGTCACTATAGCACTACGCTCTACCAGCTGAGCAACATGACAGCTATGTTCAACATCTTGTTTTACTAAGAAAGAAAAAAGGACTGTTTTGTATTAAAAAAATCTCTACCTCTTCTATAACAGAATGGTTCTTAGTGGCATGTCATTTGACATTTAGCAATTCAGAAGGTGACAGACTGAACAAAATGGTTCAATTGATAAAACAAAACTATATAAAATGTATGTTTCAAAGAGAATGGTTTGCCTGCTTTGGCAGTGGCAGAGTGGAGGCTATGCACCTGCCTTCACTGTCAAGCACCAGTAGGCTTTGGTGATTTAGTTTAAGGTAAATTTAGCACAGGCCACTGGAGACTTGAAATTCAATTATTTTCATAATACAATAGCTCTCTGTGTAAAAAACACAAAATATATTACTCACAGGTGGGTGGGTGGGGGGTCCGCAGTCATTAAATCTGTCAAATTGAAAAGTTTGAAAATTGATTTTCTTTTCTGTAATCTAAACTCCCATATCTTGAATAAAAAATTGAAAATGTAAAATAACTGATGAAACTGCTTGGAAACTCCAAGGAGCCTCTGGCTCGGGTGTGTGTGTGTGTGGGGGGGGTTTATTTGTTTCTTTGTTTGTATGTGATGTCTATGTCTGAGTTGTCAGGTATTTCCAATGTATCCAAATATAGCACCATAAAGCAAGCAAATGCTGAGATTCTTTTATCTCTAAATAATCAAAGGAATGTATTGAAATTATATATACACTTTATATATATACCACCTTATATATATATATACCTGTATATATATACAACGATCAGCCATAACATTATTACCACCTGGTTTATATCTTGTAGGTCTTTTTTGCCACTAAAACAACCATGACCCGTTGAGGCATGGACTCCACTAGACTTTTCTAGCAGAACCAGCATTTACTTTTTCAGTAATTTCAGCTACAATTTTGGATCAGACCACACGGGCCAGCCTTCGCTCCCCACCTGCATCTTTGACTGACCGCCCATGACCCTGTCGCCGGTTCACCGTTTTTCCTTCCTTGGACCACTTTTGATAGGTACTGACCACTGCAGACCGGGAATACCCCACATGGGTTGCAGTTTTGGAGATGCTCTGACCCAAGGGCCATTACCATTTGACCCTTGTCAAAGTCGCTCAGATCCTTACGCTTGCCCATTTTTCCTGCGTCTTACACATCAACTTTGAGGACAATCACTTGTTGATGTGTTAGAAGCAGGACAAAAAGGTTTCAGTTCACCAAAGAAATTTAAATATTAAAGATAACACAAGTGAACACAACAAAATCCAAAATACATGGCCCTGTGTGAAAAAGTGTTTGCCCCCTAAACCTAATAACTGGGGCCACCCGTAGCAGCAACAACTGCAATCAAGCGATTCTGATTACTTGCAGTGAGTCTGTTATAGCGCTGTGGAGGAGTTTTGGCCCACTTATCTTTGCAGAACTTTATTACACATTAAAGGGTTTTCGAGTATGAACTGCCATTTAAAGCATCTCAATAGGATTGAGGTCAGAACTTTAACTAGGCTACTCCGAAGTCTTGATTTGGTTTTTCTTTAACCATTCAGAAGTGGACTTTCTGGTATGTTTTGGATCATTTACCTGCTGCAGATCCCAAGTTCGCTTCAGCTTGAGGTCACGAACAGATGGCCGGACATTGTCCTTCAGATTTTTTGGTGGACAAGACTAATAGGTCCTGAAGCAGCAAAACAACCCCAGACCGTCACACTACCACCACCATATTTTACTGTTGGTATATGATGTTCTTTTTCTGAAATGCTGTGTTACTTTTATGCCAGACGTAATGGGACACACACCTTCCAAAAGTTCAACTTTTGTCTCGTCTGAGTATTTTCCCAAGTCTTGGGAATCATCAAGATGTTTTCTGGGCAAACTGAGATGAGTCTTTATGTTCTTTTTGCTCAGCAGAGGTTTTCGTCTTGGATCTCTGCCATGCAGACCATTTTTGCCCGTCTCTTTTTATGGTTAAGTCATAAACACTGACCTTAACTGAGGCAAGTGAGACCTACAGTTTTTTGAATGTTGTTGTGGGGTCTTTTGTGACATCTTGGATGAGTCATTGCTGCGCTCTTGGTTAATTTTGGTCAGCCGGCCAGTCATGGTACTGTAAGGTTCTTCACTCTTCCATGTTTTCACCATTTGTGGATAATGGCTCTTGGTTCGCTGAAGTCCCAAAGCTTTAGAAATGGCTTTCCAGACTGATAGAACTTAATTACTTTTTTTCTCATATGTTTCTGAATATCTTTGGATCTTGGTACAGTATGATGGCTAGCTTTTGAAGATCTTTTGGTCTGTTTCACAGGCCTGGCCCGGGTGTGGCTAGAGAAATTGAACTCACTTGTGATAAACCACAGTTATGTTTTAACAGGGGGCAAACCCTTTTTCACACAGGGCCATAACATTTTGGATTTTGTTTTCGCTTAATAATGAAAACCATTTAAAACATGCATATTGTGTTCACTTGTGTTTTATTTAAGATTGTTTGATCATCTGAAACATTAAAGTGTGACAAATCTGCAATAACATAAGAAATCTGATCTTTTTCCCACTACCTTATATATCATTTCTGGCACTTCATACTACAAAACACACTTGTAGCCAATCCGCAGTAAGGGCATGTCTACTAACTGACATCATTGCCTGGGTTGCGTATGTGTGGGGCGGGTCTGCCAAAAGAAGGTCCAGATTCTATTAGGGTAGGGCGTGTTTGTTTAGGTGATTTCAAATGTCAACATTGGCTTTCAGAGATCATGCACCCCACCTTTAAAGTCATACACATTTGACAAATTCTTACGTTCTCTGGGAATCTAACGCACAACCTTGATTTTGGAAACATAAAAACTAAATAACCACAAGAAAACACTAGCAAGTTGACACACCCAAGCATGAAGCAAAATTAGACAAGTTACTTATTGCATTGTCTTAAGCCTATTTACACATAATAACTCACAAATAACTTTGGATACAGTACAGTTGATCACTTAATCTGATCACTAATCTTGCAAACAGAAGTTGCACAACACTTATGTCTCTGGCATCTATCTGAAGCCACCATGTCTTTCTTATCCAAAGAATAACACATTTTGCACAGACACATACCAAGTTGTATTTAATGAAAAAGTGCATCAAAATATTTATACAATATGGTGGACTACACAAGACAATTAATTACTTGAGTGACAGCGGGTGTTTGCAAGTAAAAGCCACAAGCCAGTTAATAAACAGCGACGCTGACTCGTGTGCAGCGTGGTCCTGAAATAATATTTCAGATGAAAGTATATCTAAATAACATTAACTGGTCCATCTTGACTGAGAGTGATGATCAATAGAGTCATGAAGTAAAATGTATGGGTCATTACAGGATTAGATACTCTGCTAGCAGTTATGATTAGAAGCTGACTTATTAAGACATTGATGCTTTAAATTGGATTTAAGCCATGAAGCATGCATGTGGCTGAGCACTAATTGTTACAAATGAGAGACCCATTGGTCACAGCATTAAGATGTTGAATGCATTCCTTGGGTGAATGCGATGTGGTCTTCTGAATATGAAATTCATAAATATTTTTAAATTGGTTATTTGATTTAAAGTTGAAAATGTTTAAGTTAGACATCCTAAAATTGTGATAATGTCTCTTTTATCTGCAAAATATCCGATCAATTGATCTTTTCATGGGTTACTGGCTTGCATTTCTTTTCAAGTATTTTATTTTATGCCAAGGAAAACTCTCTCATAATTTATTTACTAAATATTCTTCTTTTGGGCAACGTTGTGGTTTAACGTAGTTTTGAGACATATTTTATATTTACCCAATCTGGGCCTTTTTAATGAAACAACTTAACGAAACACTACTCTACTGCTGCACTTTTAGTAGGGTGACCATACGTGCCATTCTTCCCGGACGCATACCGTCCAGGATTTTGTGTTCGTCTTCCGGAAGTTGTATCTGTCGACCGCATACGTCATAGAGGATTATTATTATTATTATTACAGAAAAGCAACCGTTACATTTTAAGGTAAGAATGAAACTACGATTGTATATCTTATGTTTTTAACTGAATGGCGTATGCGGTCAACAAATACGACTTCCGGAAGACGCACCGAAATCCTGGACCTTAGATAAAGGTCTGACCAGTTGTTGGAAATTGTTATATACACTTTCCATTCCTTCCATACCACAGCCATAAAGGGCTCCGGCAGTATGAAGAGAAAGCTCATTTGGTCACACTAACCCTGCCAGGGCTGCCCCAGTAGGACCCCTATTGGCATGCTGCTCCCCCGCTGCTGACCTTCAGTATGTGGAGTCAATGTCAGAAAAGATGGTTTGTTGTGGTTGAGCCTCGTCTGCGTCTCTTTTATAGCTCCCAGTGTGAGTGAAACTGAGAGATGGAGAGGTTGCTGTATAGGGAGCCACTCAAGACTATCGCTACTGCCTTTATGATGTCTGCTCTGTGGATGTGTGGGTCCGGGTTCACCGAGCCCTAGAGAGGGGTGAGGATCCCGCTCTGCCAGCGGCGCATTTCCTTTTCCCCTTCCAAATGGGGCCCTAATGATTTATAGATGTTTGCTTTAAAAAGCCATTGGCATTAATCCCATGGCTCATTAACTGTTTAATTAAAATTAAATTCAGTGGTAGGAGTTAAGCAGATTGAACGCATTCCTCCTTGGTAGGTGGCTGCTAGATGTCTGGCTTTTAGAAATTCTCCTCGGTGTTTAAGGAAATAACTGAGCTCGTTTTGGGTGGAATGACATGTGGAAAGCCAATGGGAATGGAGACCAATGGCACGGAATAGATAAGTGCATTAGCGCACTGGTCTGTGCTTGTAAGCACAATAGCTGATATCTGCAGCCAAAGAGCAGCAGAAGAAAACGGTTTACATTTATCTTGACTTTTTCACATATCTCACAAAGCTGAAAGTCGACATTCACGCTTAACCAGCGTGTGCCGATGCCCGTAAAGTGCTGTTCGTGCCATAGGGCAAACAATGAGACCTTTTTCCTTTTTCTCTCTACGTTGGAAACCTTAGTCTAACAGAAGGAGATACTTAAAAGCCTGCTAAATAAGCCGGAGGCTGACAGCAGGAAAACAAAGAGTAATATTTGGAAGCATTTCTGTAACATTGATACCGGATAATTAAGAGGCTAGACTTCTTCACCAGCAGCGACGGTTGCAGAGTGCTTTAAATTGCTTTCTAAATGGGTCTATGTTACCTAATATGTGGTTTTTATGTGTGTTTCAACAACCTGAGGGAGAGACGGAGCGAGAAAGGAAAATGGCTCGAGATTGATCGCGGAGCTCCTAGTTGTAACCCAACGCCTGCCCTTATCCCCAAACTGGTTTTTATAACATTTAAAATAGCATCCCGGTAATGGCAAACATGGGCACTTTGCAGGACAAGTTGTGGTCAGATGTGCTGGGAAATGATAGAAGGTCAAAGATAGAGGTCCGGTGAACAACCTCTTGATCTTACACAATCTGAAAAATAAAATTGCAAACGCTGTCACTGTGTTGGTAGCCTTTCAAAAAAATACACATTTGTTCCTAAAGGGTGCATATTAGTACTTGAAAGATACATATAGGTACGTATCTGTACCCAAATGGTACCTAGTAGGACCTTTTTAAATGATAGATTTTGTGCCTTTATTTCTGACGGTGTAACTTTGAATCAACTGAAAGCAGATGAATGCTTTATAAAGAGCATTGTAGAAGGCAATATTTACAGATCACGAGTACTGTTGGTCTCAACCAGCAGCCGTTTGTTTCTTGTGAAGTTTTGGCGTAATTATCCAGCACTGTCTTGCTCTGAGCCTTTTGGGCTGTGAATTTGATTACGCTGTGGGAGGTTTAGGATGTGTATGGCAGGTTAGTAGAGGCTGGGAGGCAAACTTAGGCAAAGTAGCTCGGACGACTATGAAAAATGATGCAAGGCTTGAGTTGTGAGTATGATGTGTTACAGCCTCCCAAATTCTCTGTGGGTGATGTTTGAAAATTTAGAGCATCTACTGAATAAACAGCAGGGATTCTACAGAAAGAAGCAAAATGAGACGAAAATGATAAGATGAAATAAATAGACTGGTGCCTGCTTTGTTCACACTTATTACGTCTAAATCTATTGCTGGCAAAGCAAAAGAAACACTAGTTGTTTTATTGTGTGCCATGTGTGCAATGTTGCTTTCTTTTTGGAAAGCAGATGCTAGCCAATCTTTCCACCTTCAGAAGATAATTTGATTTCAAATTTTGGACTCGAATGTGCATAATTTCAGATTTTTGAATACTTGTGATGGAGGTTTTGTTGTTTCCTTTGTTTACTGTAGAAAAACCCTTAAAACCTGCCTATTTTATACACTTATCTACAGTGTAAACATCAACATTCATTTTGTCAGACTTTGTCATTTAAAAAGTTTTGATACAGAGAATGATCACAGTGTCCTCTGAGTTACATTACACATAGTCATCTACAATACATTATACTGTAGTTATAATGAAACTTTATTTGATTTAAACACTGTACTTGAACTATGCATATACAAAGGGGCTGTTAACACCTGGTATTTAAATCCGTCGCTTTTGTCCACTTTCGACCACTTCTGTCCTGAATACTGTGAGGGGACGGTCCGTGAGACGGTGGGCGAGTCTCTCTGCTGTCATTCAAACGCGATCGGGAGTAATTATGAGTTTATATGGACGCACTAATATTATGTCGGAGTCCACTGCTTGTTTAGCAAGTAAACATGCTGCACAGAGTTTTGTACGTGTGTATGTTAGAGCTTTCTCTGAATTTTCAGTGCAATTGATGAAATAGGATCGCGCAACTTTCACGCTTTCAAAACGAAACTACGGAGAACACCCGCAGTAGTTTTATCAATGAAAGGCTAAAAATAGCGCTGTTCATCGTATGTTCACACCAGAAGTAAAAAAAGACGTAAAATTTGTGTTTAATACCTCAGATTAGATAAATGTGCGGAGAGAAGGCGGTCGCGTGTGGCTGTTCGAACACATTCAACCACATTGCGTTCCGCAGCTCCAAAGCGATCCGATCGAAAGTGGTTTCGACTAGCTCCGGATGTGGTTGAAAGTGGTCGAAAGTGGACGCGTTCAAAACGTTTTGAACACCGTTTACACCTGGCATTAAAGTCGTCCACTTGTGATCCGATCGAAGAAAACGCATGTTAATGCCAAGTGTAAACAGCTTCTAAGTCCTAAATAAAGTACAGGTATGTGTTGCAGGTGAATGCTGATCTAAATGTCTCCTTCATAATGTCCATAAGGTGCTTGACTGAGTGAAACATAGTTAAGACTCTTGGGAGGCTCTGCCCTTTAGTCAATCAAGGAACATGTTTCTGTTTATACCCAAAAAGTGATACATTCATTGCAATATAGAATAGGTTGAGAATGCAATCCCCTAGGTGAGATCCCATAGTGGCAGTATTACAGATAGTGCCAGTAGTCCTGGGCCTGGTTGCATAAAGCACCTTAAGTGTAATTTTCCCTTAAGTTCACCCTTATGTTTCCCTTAAAATTAAGGGTGTTGCAGAAAAACACTTAAGTTTTTTCTGTTGCGTCTCCATGGCAACAATAGTATTTTATAACAACAAACCGGGGTCGCTGTCATGAAACACTTCACGATTACTTTTACCTAAGAGAACCATTTAAGGGATTATATGTGTGACAAAGTGAACACCAGAGGTTCACCTTTGATGTGGGTAAGTCCCAAAAATAAAGAAAAAATCCCCAAAACAAAAATGATGGCTCAGATCGCAACTGTACTCTTGTACAAAGTGAAGTTTATTTACAGTGAAACAGGAGAAAAATCAAGGTGATATATTTATATTTACAAGTGTAGAAACCAAAACCCAAAATACCAAAAAAAATAAATAAAACAAAACAATGACGAAAAATATACACAAGTAAATATTCACAATATATCAATAGCAACTTCTCCACAACCACTCACTCCGGTCGACTTGGTAAACAAGTCCTGATTGCGAGTCTGGCCTCCCTTTTTATAGAGCCAGACTCCTCCCCTTCAATGGGAGTTCCCATAACCAGGTAAGTATCAAGGTAAGCATTTTAAATTGCCATTAAACTCAGATCCAGTGAGTTTAAACACATAAACATGACATTATATACACCTAACAAAACATCTGTTTGACACATATTAAAATATAATTTAACACATAGCCCCTTTAACAATGACATACAAAAACAACACCCCCCTATATACAAACATAATGGACTCTGCCAACCTTCGCGAATACTGCGCCGGCGCGACACACTCTGTGACGTCATAAGCGTGTGCCGCTCAATCGCTCAGGTTTGCCGGCGCAGCATCCCACCACGGAAGGCTGGCTAAACAAACAAACCAAACAAACAAACAAAACAAAGTGTGTGCATGTGTATGAAATAACAGGATTAACTGGGGGAAATGTTGATGACTGTAATGTCCATGTGAATCGGCTTCGTGTGCACCCGCCGCCGAATCGGAGTATAGTTAAGGTAAGTGTATGCGGTGTATGTGCGTGTATGTATGTGTGTGTGCGCCAGTGTTGCCTGCTCAGCGTGGTTGGCGATCGTGCTCCATCACAATATGCAAAACACTTTAATTATTCTCTTACATTAGTTAAGGGGTATTTACCCCTTAAGTGTCATACTTAAGGAAAAAACTTAAGGTGCTTTATGCAACCGGGCCCTGGCTTTTAACCCAGCTAAAGGTTTTAATATTATGTTAGAAAGTCATCATTAGGGGCATTCCTTTAGTTCAGTTTACCTTATTTTATTTTATTTATGTATGTTTCTTGGTATATTCTGATTGTCTTGGTTTACATGAAAAATAGTTTACAATAAATTTGAAAATCTTACAGAACAAAAAACACAGACTCCTTTTAAAAGCTTTAAAAGATTTTTGTAATAAAATCCAAAAATCACTTGCACAGTGTGATATATTCTATGCATTTATATTTATCCCAGAAATTTCCTGAGTCCTGAAAAATTCCAATTTTCAGTTAATGGCTCATCCTTTTAATTGCACCTATCAATGATGTAATATGCGTAGAAACTATGGCAACAAATGTGGTCAAATCTGAAAGTGGTGGTTATACAGCATCTAGCACACCGCTGTTGTGTTCTTCATTCATCAATTATAACGATTATTCATTGGGGACTACAGCGAAAAAACATAAATGTAAATCAACTGAACCAGCAGGCTTTGGAACAAGCAGAGAAATAAAACAAGGATCTATATTGGTGTGGCATTTTAGCGAAAAAATATTACTTCACAGAGACTTCGCTCTCACATGTTTAAACAGTCAATAATCCAAATATATATTATTTATTTAATTTATTTTTATGCTGAGAAAATTACAGTTATATATCACGTTGCTTGTACTTCAGTAATGCTTTTAATTGTATATTTAGCCATTACTTGTAAAAGTATGGGTTCGTTAAAATTTACATTTAGTTTGATTGTTTTAACCAGTAGAACTGCTCAACATTAACCCACCAAATCATCTGACAAGTAGTCACATATCAGTGATAGGCTAATATGGCATTAAATTTCACGTTCCTACTGCTATTGATTATGGTGACATAAGACATGTGATGAAACATACAGTACCGGTAATAAAAATATTTCATTACCTTGTCCGTGAACAAACAGTAATTTGTGAATTCCATATATTTTTGGGTGGTAAAAATGACCATTGTTCCACTCTTCTGTATAGCCTCATCAAGCTTCGCCTTTGTTATTGTTTTGAAAATGTGACCTATGACTGCAAAATCTTATATTGTTCTTTAATTGTTTACTTGATGTTACTCATTTTGTTGTGGTCATTCATTTACTTTATTTCAAACAGGAGTGAAAATGCTCTCAGCTCAGCACTTTTTTTCAGTACTAAAGAACACTATGAGAGACCATAGCATTTCAGTCTAATCTAAATGTGTAAATACATCTAACAAACAAATTCAAAAAAGGTTCATTGTGTTGTTTGAATGGCAACTTCAACAAAAGTCACTGAGGGTTTGGACTTCAGTATAATTATTTCTTTTTGCTGGCAGGTGGCCAGTGATGAGGCAAGCTGGCAGGCAATTTCACATCAATATCCAAACCAGCCACTAGGGTAGGCAGATATGGTCAGGGACTTTTAAAGGCAGCTGGTATGTTGCTCCCGGCTGTTTTCCCTCTTATGAGGATTTAAATTAATTTTAATGATGGGGATGACTTTAACGAAACACATCTTTCAATTTTTGGTTTAGTTTACAGAGTCATTGGAAGCTAATGTACAATATATCCTAATTGTTGTCACTTGGTATCATGCATTTGAGAGCTTGCGTGGGACCGGTTAAACCAATTGATTTCATTGTGGGTGAAATTGTTCCTAAATGTATATTATGTAATTAGAGCGCTTAAGTAATTAGTTGTGTGGGTTACATTATTTTCTTTTTGAGCTTAGATAATAATAGTACTTAAACTAATTGAAAAATTATGTTATAATAAACACTAAATGTGAGACTTAAGTTTAAAAGTATATAGCAATTTATGTGTTCTACTTTACTGCTCATCACAATTCCTTATTTTAATGCCTCTTAGTCAACTATGTTGGGTTCTTTTCAGGGGCGCAATGAACAGTTTCAAGAGGGAGAAAGAATTTTGGGCCCCTTCCTTTAGATGATTGTTTGACTTACATAGCATAATGTGTTACTATATGAAATTACTGATGATCTTATAGTCCATTTAAAAATGTTCTTACAAACTGACTGTATTCATCAGAAAAATGCCAAATCACTTCTATTCTCTTAACCTGTCGCTGTTCTTTGTGCATGTTGTGTGTGGTCCCAGCATACCAGCACCAAAACACAACATTCATTACAACCCCCAAATATATGGCATTTAAAATTACAGCCTGTCTTTCGTAATACTCTTATTAAATTGAAACATAACATTAACAACATTACAACAATATTTAAACACAACAATACTCAAATAAAAATATAAAACATTGCAAAAACCCCTTTGCAAACCTCTATTTACCTGAATAAAAATGAATCACTTTCATTTTAAAAATGATGCCCTGTCACATTAAAACCAGCTGTTAGTCATTTAAAAGTTAACTTAATTACAATGGCTTCGACAATTCTCCTATTTCATTTTTATTTAATACACAGTCCACAATCGCAGAATGTCAAATTTTTAACTACGCCTATTGTCCGTCTTAGAAATGCAATAGTTGTCAGCAGTCCCTATCCCAATATTTTTTCAAATAAAGCCCTTGCTGTCCTCTTGTATTAACACACATATTCTTCATTTTTCATGAAACATACAGTTTACGGATCAACATGAATATTTTTAGTGGCATGTGAGATCTTACCTTGAAATGCCAAACAGTAAAGCTGTCGACTGTTTGTGGTAACTTAATAGGATTGCACAGCAAAGCACCAAACTGATCCCAAAGCAAAATTTTGCCTACCCACCATGCATTTTTACCTGCAGAATCAAATTAAAAACCACCAGGAACTGGCAAATATGTAAAACATTGCATCTACTGTAGGTCATGCGTGCACACAGTTTTTTTTAAAGAACCTTAATTTTATTTAACACAAAGTAATTGACTGTAGTTTTATATTAATTTACATTTTTAATTTTACTACAGTGTTAGTAATTAAACGTGTAAAAAAAGGAAAAGTGATGATGGTGGGGCCCTATAGGGTACTCATGGGCCCACATGCCTGGCATACTCTGCACCCCCCCTAACGGCGCCCCTGGGTCTGTTTATACCAAAACTGGGCACTGAAGCCTGACTCAGAACTATTGATTTATTTATATTTGGCTGAAGCTCAATGTCTTTTGATTTGACGCCATTTGGCAAATTCTTTTTCTTTCTTTCTTTCTTTCTTTCTTTCTTTCTTTCTTTCTTTCTTTCTTTCTTTCTTTCTTTCTTTCTTTCTTTCTTTCTTTCTTTCCCCTTAGAGAAACAAGTTAAAGAGATTTAATATAAGTAATACACTGTCTCCAGTCTGTTGATTGGTAATACAGAAATAAAAGGCTTACAGTAAGCACACTTTTCATGCACACCCCTCCTCTCTGGTGTAAACAGCATATCACTTTATTTCATTGTGGTGTAACAAACATATTGAATCTGTCACAACAAGGTATGGAACTCATTAAGGAATGGCTTGCAGCTTTACATTTTCATTTCCACCCACATGTAAGCTTAAGATCGGCACCTCTTACGTGAGCCATTGTAAGCATGCAGGGTGTTATACTGTTTGAAGAGAAATGTTTAAGATCATATACAAGGCAGCTGCCAATGGAACCTTAAACCTTGTGAGTCGAAGTTAGAGTTTTTTTCTTATATTTCTGCATATTTGTATATCTACAAACAGATGCATGTATAAATCTTAATGAAGATGTCTATCAAACGCAGTTTCTTCAAATCTGATGAACTGGTGTTCACGGAGCTCCATATTTTTATTATAGAAATGCTGTAATAAAGCTTAACTATATCTTATGTTCTGTTCGCTCCAAGAATATCACATGTGTAGGAATGTTTATGAGTGTTTAACTAATTACAGGTACACAAGCTGTATTGCTATATTTTTGTCTGCTGACTTAATGCTCTAATAATTATGACAAGTCACATGACCAGATGTTTGGCGGAATTTAAGTTTAGCACATGTCTGATATGGAGAGGATTAATTGGAGCAGATTGAGTCTGATGACAACAGCTCTTGTGACAAATGCTGCAGGAAACAGCTGCCTTGGCATTGGAGAATTCAGTAACTGAACAAATTATACTTCATTCACATTATTATTACAGTTGCTAAATGGGAAAAACTGGTCCAGTGTTTCATTTTAAGGGGCATCATTAAGAACAGCCACATAGAAACTGTGTGTTGATATACAGTATGTCTGCATATTCAACAATGACAGCAACGTGATCGGTCAGTAAACTCATGTTGCAAATTATGTTCTAGTTTTGTTTACATTAACATTTGTGACCCTGCCTGTAAACTGCCTGTCTTTTTTGTTTTATGTTTTCTACATAAAATCATCATAAACAATGCAAAGAACATTCTGTAAAAATATAACATTGATATATTTAAAATCAACCGTGTAAGGCCATGTCAAAGATTAAAATCATAGTGAAATTAATGATTGAAATCTCATAATCTTATAATTAGATTACCAGACTTTACCCTGGATTACAGAGATGATCAGTGTTATGCATTTAGCAAATGCCTTTATCCAAAGTGATGTAAAGTGCATTCAAGATTTTATCAGTATGTATAAAACCTGGAAATCGAACCCATACAATTTTTGCTGGTAACGCAGGTGAGCAGAAACACTGTTAACACATATTAACAAGTTACCACATAAATAAAGAGATTTTTTATAAAATAAAAATAAATCAGTGCTGAAAATGTAGGAAAGGTCCAGATTCCATTTGCGCCTTTCCATGATGACTTTTGGGTGAAAGTCTACAGATGTAAGGCACCTGGGGGCTGTGGATAGCATGTGACCTCACACACTTCACTTGTCCTTGGCGATGCCTTGAGGCTGGATGATAAAATAAAGCCAGCCCTCAAAACAATTTAATTGCTAGATTCCCCAGTATGGATGCAAATGGATTTAAAGAGAGAGAGAAAACATGTTGTTGTTCTCATGGTTTATTTGTTGCATTTCAATTTGTTAATTTATTACATTTTTGTTTATTATTATCATTATTTTTATTAGGTTCAATACTGTGTTTCTAATGTGCAAGATAAAATTCAATGTTAAAAAATTAAGTAACAAAGTTTTTTTTAGGAAAAAAGAAATGAAAAACCAGCAGAAAACAAATATGACTTTATTAGACAGATAAAGACATACTCCCTCCAATTTTAGAATCTGCTATGTTTATTAAAGCCACTATGAATGCTTGTGAGGTGTTAAGTACAGTAGCGATTCTCTTCACAAGAAGCAAAGTTGTTGGTTTCTGAGGCCTCCAATGAGTTCAGTGATGCATTGAAAAATCAATTAGAATACTTGCCAAAATGGATCATGGCGACTAATGATGGCATCATATTGCTCCGGGTAAACAGCTCAATACTCTCCCTGGTGAACTGTGAAAACACATTTCTCTTAAAGGAAAATGGTGCATCGAGCTACGGGAAGGCCTTGTAGTCTGGAGGAAATCCAAGTTCACATATAAATGGATATGTTTAATGCATCTTTATTTGAAGCTGAATTAAAGAGTCATAATGTTGACTTTTGGCCAGATGGCCAAATTTTCCCCAAAAATGCAAGGTTCAACTCAGCGGCCAAATGCTAGATATTTATTGTTTGATGCATTTTCAGTACATAACATGAATTTATTGCTCACTACAGGGACTGTGACAAGAATTTGTTACATACTGCAGTTTAATCATATCCTACCAAAAAGGCTTGTGGTCATGAGGGGCAGATTGAAATAAACAAGTCATTCGTAGCCATGGGTCTCAAGCCCTAGCCTGATAGAAAGAGTTGTGATTGGTTTCTTACTGTGACAGTCCTGGCAGTGCTAGAGGCATCTAAAACACATATCACCCTACTTTTGACACCCTGCGTGTCCCTGCCAGCAATTGACAATACATACAGCACTTGTACCAAAACCAAAACATGCTTCTCGAAGGTTCAAGGACATTGACAGGACACAGTTAGTGACTAAGTCAGATCGGGTCAACAGATTTTGAGAAAAAAATAGTTGTCATACTCCACAATGTTTTTACTAACGATGTGCAAATAAAATGTCCGTATATTGCCTACATTGTCTGATTTGTTGTTAAGGTCCTTTATTGTTCCCTGTATGCAATGCTGTCTGTTGTATTTGAAGCTCTTCCAGACCGTATTATGTAAAAAAAAACTTTTTCATGTAAAGATCTGTGCTGTTGACAGTGCACAACCACCAAGAATTTGACTACTTTAAATGTTGCAAAAATATTGCAATTGATATTTCTAAATATAGCACTAATATGTAAATGATACTGTATTGTTAAAATTAAGTGGTATGCAATTGTTTATACTGTACTGTACCTTTACTAAACGTCTGTAACAGATCTACAGTACTGTAATGCTGTCTTACTGTGCAGTGATAGTTCAAGCAGAAATATGCACGATTTGATGACATGAACAAACAGAATGAGACATTTGCATTGAACCGCTCATTTAGTTAAAATGCATAATTAAATCCATCTGGTACTACATTTAGTTTAGCTATACAGTGAAGACAAGGCTCTCTACTGTTAGATAGGACCAGGGGCGTCATGCACCAATTTTTTTTAAGGGGGCACAGTCTGCACAGATACAGAAATGTATGCATACACGGACATCAAACGAAATATTATAAAGCTTTCAGTCTTTTCCATGGCACTATTTTGAGCCTTCCTGCCTTCATGACAAAAACCTCCAAAATAAAAGTGTTGACTAACTTTCATATCAAATACTATTCAATCGGAATAATGACATATTGGCATTTACATCTGGAACGGCATGTTTTGTTTATTCACGTTTTGTTTAATGACTTTTAATGAATTGTGTCAATACATTTTGCACAACAACTGCATAATCCTATAAAATTAATGTAATTTTAAATCCATAAAGTTTATAAACAACGAAAATTACATAAGCTATAGCCAGATTGATTTTAATGTTCAATAATGATTCAAAAATTTTTTAGATAAAAATTATTAGAGAAATTGATTTTTGCATTCAACTTTACCTCATGTGAACATGTGTGATATTCCACGTCCCCGTGAACTTTGGCGAACTTTGGCGTTGTACCAAGAAGATGAATCTAAAATCTCTACTAATATAACGTTGAGACGGTCACATTTTAAACCATACAACCATACACAGAGGGGTTTAGCTGCACATTACCGTACTGGGTTTTGGAAATGTTGTGAACGTTTCTTCCACGTTTTAATTCCTCAGATAGCAAAATGCAGCAGCAACAGCAAAGAGCTCGTGGACGCGCTCAGACGTTGATGACATCATTGACTGCGCTGAATGCAGCGCCTGCCGCCAGCATAAAGTAATGTACCACGATCAAAACGGCAAAAATATCCGAAAAGTGACAAGGATGCAGCACATAATTAATAATATTGTTCATATTAAACAGATTAAAAGACAAATAACAGATTAATAAACGCTTCTTTGATTTTGAGGCTCAAAAAACCAAGGGGGCAAGTGCCCCCTCAGTTTGAATGGGCATGACGCCTCTGGATAGGACAGTACTATTACTGTCTGAAATACCCTTGGTACGTAGTTTCCCTTAAAAAACTCTAAATTTGGTTTAAGGATACACACCTAAATGATTTTTTAACTTCTCTATTCACATTATGTAGTTTGCTTCAGTGCATTAACTGGCAAATTGCACTGTAATTTATAACAAATAGTCATTGCTTGTTTCCATAGCAATCTGCTCATTAATTTAATTTATTCCCCAGTAAATCTCTTCTGCCTTGAATTATTGTTTCAGCCGTGACATTATTTACACAATGCAATTCAAATCATGTCAACAATTGAATAGAGGAAGTTAAAATGTATACAAATATAAATGGCCACCATTTAGAGAAAATGTTTGTTACAGAACCTCCTCCAGCCATCAAACATGAATGAGCTACATTACTTCTCATTTATCTGCAAAGGTTTGAGTCAGTAAGTCTTTCCTACGCAAGTTCATTTTTTTTTCACTCTTGCGTGAGAATAATGCTCTGTTTTGTTCATGACATTGAACCACATAAATATGTATTTTTCTGTTGCATTGTTTTCTTCTTGGTTACATGTCATTTCTTTTTTACTTTAAAGTCCACGCTGTGCCTTTTGTAGCTAAGTGGCAACACTTGTGCATTCTGAACTGCCCTTGTGCAGCATAACATAATTATATCTTAAGCACTTTATATAACATCATGCTGAATATTACTTCTTGAAAAGCTAAAGAGTGCATCAACATGCTTTATAGCCTTTCACTGCGTCTCCTACCTTCTGTTCTTTTGTTTTTAAACTGAAGGGTAAAAGTTATTCCCATTCTCCTCTTTTTCAGAATAGCCACTCCAGTGAAGATGTGATTGTTTTGACCTGCATGGATGTTTAAAGGTTCCCCATTTGAAAATTGGTTTTATGCTAAAACTGGATCCCGGTGAGCGAGCCTACTGTGAACTTGTTGTATGTGAATGACTCAACACGGTGGTTTGTTTTCACCAAAACTATGCAACCTTTAAATGCGTACTGGGAACAATGTCATCAACTGCCAGTTATAGCTTCACCATCAAACTGTTCTGCTTGCTTTCATGGTGCCACTATAATAACATACACACAAATACACACACAATCACAACTGCACACAAAATCTCTTTCCATCGTTGCCACAACAGTCATTTCAACCATGCTAGCCCCTCTAGTTTATTTTATGACCTTTATTTTTCTCCTGTCATCTTTCTGTGAAAACAATTCAGTGCAATTACAATCAAATGGCTCTTCCATCCAACAGAAAGTTTTTGACACTTTGAATGCTCCGGCTGTTCTGGCACAGAAAGATGAGGTGGGGTGTTGTAGGGGATGGAGGAGACACCACCATGAAAGGACAGGAGACCGTGCCAGCCCATTGTTATCAGCGCTGAGATGAAAGGCTGGCTAGCTAATGAACATCTGCCTGACACACACAGGTACTTCAGGAGGCTACGTCTCTTTGAAATGGACCATTGAGCAGAGCAGCTGTTCAGCTCCCATAGACCTTGCGGACTGATGTAAACCTGTAATTAAAGGGCATACCAGGAGGAAGCCAGAGAGATAGACCGACAGAGAGAAGACAGAGAGAGAGAGCACTAATGCATGTTTAAGGAGATTTGGAGCCTGATTTCAAAATATCATGAGCGGCAATGAACTTGCACACTGAGATAACTGGGTAACATGCCAAAGGGGAGAAGGTTTATAATTACCCACTTATTTATAATTAAGAATAAACTATAAGCTTTGTGAGGAGGCAGAAGAGTCACTAGGTAATGTTCTCAATGTGGGGTAAAGTGTTCATCATTTCTATTTAACAGAAGTTATTTGCTTTTAATTTAATGTTACATCGCATATATACTGTGTATATATAACTAACCAGAATGACTTTACAAGTAAATACTGTTACGTCCCCAGTATTTTAGGGATCGATGGGAGATTACGTAACAGAATGTAAAGAGGTGGTGGTGTGTATACCAGTGTTTTTGTGACCTTGTGGGGACATTTTAATGTCCCCATGAGGAAACAAGCTTATAAATCAAACAAGATGATGTTTATTGAAAATCTAAGGTACAAGAAAGGTTTTTGTGATGGTTGGGGTTAGGGAATGGGGCAGGTAAGGGGAATAGAATATACAGTTTGTATGGTATAAAATGCATTACGTCTATGGAATGTCCCCACAAAACATGGAAACCAGAATGTGTGTGTGTGTGTGTGTGTGTGTGTGTGTGTCTGTGTGTGTGTGTGTGTGTGTGTGTGTGTGTGTGTGTGTGTGTGTATCGGCAGTGAGGCTCAACCACAAAGTTAAAAACAATAGAAAGCTCAACCACAAAAGTAAATCAAAATGCCACCATACAACTCCAAGGTGAAGAACAAGACTTTTATTACAAAACTGAGGGAGGGTACCAAGACTAGATGGGGGGCTCATGCCAAAACAATAAACAAAACACTCCATTTAAATAGAAAGAGAAAACTAACTAGGCTAACAAAGAAAATGAAACAAAATTACAATACATAGTCTTATTCCTTTACTGGCATAAACAGGAGGAAACAAGTTTAAAAAAAAGGTAAAGACATCCCCCCAACCCTTCACAAATTATTTAAAACTATTTAAATAATGGGCTACAAACCAAAAAATAATGGATAAGTTAAAAAAAAAACTTACAAACAATATCAGGAAGTTTTGTAGTAGTGATGTTAGTTGCAACAACTAAAGAGTAATCACTGCACATCTAAGGGAAGCCCAACTAACAAAGCAAAATTCTGAAAGAACTTAACACTTTTGGATAGAAGAACCTCACAGAGCAGGTTCCACACACACGCACACACACGCACACACACACACACACACACACACACACACACACACACACACACACACACACACACACACACACACACACACACACACACACACACACACACACACACACACACACACACCAAAACTTCACACTGAATTGTGGGAGGAAGAGTCGCAACCTGCATATATGTCTTAAACTATATGTCTAAAAATAAGTCTTCACAGAGGGTTTGTGAAAGAAAATGGGCAGTTTGGGCAAATAGATGGTGAACTGTTTTAAACAACTTTTGTGAAGAGATGTGGATGATAACGTTTGGTGTGTTCAACTTCAAGGAGCGCGTGGAGCAGTTGCGGCCGGTGACTGCTCTTCCGACTGGTAAAATCAATTCAAAATATGTGTTCGCAGTGTCGTGTGTTGCTCGTCATTTCAAAAAAATTTATTGTACACATTGCATTGTGTGAACCATGTGCATCACGTGTCTTGTCAAAATACATGCATGCTGCAGACGCGTCAAAAGTGTTTATGATAGAAGAGACGCTTATGTTCACAAAATACTAAACTCTGATTACACATTTGATTAAGTGAGTATGTGGCAGACATGAGCATGTCTTTTAATCATAAACCCCCTTGAAGCGTTTGCAGCAGGCTCTTATTTTGACATCCCGTGTGATGTACATAAGTTTAAGTGATGCGCCGAACACATATTTTAAAATGACGAGCCACACACATGACGGGCTACACACATGTTGTGACCAAGTTCGCATCGTGCACCCCGAAAAAGAAGTCACTGGCCGCCACTGGTGTGGAGAGAAACTGCTGTAAACAGCATGTAAAAAGCATCATCTGTTTTGGGATTTTATATGATTGGCCAAAGCTGTCAGCGTGTTCTGACATCATTTGTATTTATACCATTATAATCCTATTCTCTGTTTACAGATAGCATTGTACCAGTAATTTACCGGCAATCTTACATCTTACCTTACTGGTATGCCAGACCAATTTACAAGTTGTTCACACATGATCTCTTAATAGTTATTTGCTGCTTTGGTTTGTTTGAAACTGTTTTTGTTACCAAAGCAAAACTTTAGAAAATAACTGCCCGAAAAAGAGCAACATTACATTTTGCGGTAACACTTTAGAATACTGATCCATGGTTAATGAATAACTACACAGGAACAAATGGGTAATGCAATATTAACAATCTAGTAACTACTGTTAACTAACACGAAACTCTGATTAATTAACTAGTAAGTAATAGCCCACAGATGAGCATGGTAGTTCACTATTAACTAATCAATAACTACTATTTTTTCATACTTCCCAGAGAATTACTGAAAGTTTCATAATTCATGCAAAATTAAACAATAACTAATATAGGATAAATTACTAGCACTATATTAACACGTTTCCTACTGTAAATACAGGTACACAAGACTGTTTGCATTATCAATAGATAATTGCACACTATAGAGTCATTAAGAGACTACTGGAACATATAGATTCATTAACCATCTAAATGCCACACATACAGTGATTTTATTATTTAACCTAACTTCCCTGTCAAAAAATAACTACTATCTGAATAACGGTAACCCACTAGTAATGACTCAAGTGTTAATACATCCTTCTAAAGTAATTACTAATTTTTTGGATCAGTATTCTAAAGTGAAGATCATGGTAACCCACTAGTAATGACTCAAGTGTTACTACATCCTTCTAAAGTAATTACTAATTTTTTGGATCAGTATTCTAAAGTGAAGAGCATGGTAACCCACTAGTAATGACTCAAGTGTTAATACATCCTTCTAAAGTAATTACTAATTTTTTGGATCAGTATTCTAAAGTAAAGAGCATGGTAACCCACTAGTAATGACTCAAGTGTTAATACATCCTTCTAAAGTAATTACTAATTTTTTGGATCAGTATTCTAAAGTGAAGATCATGGTAACCCACTAGTAATGACTCAAGTGTTACTTCATCCTTCTAAAGTAATTACTAATTTTTTGGATCAGTATTCTAAAGTGAAGATCATGGTAACCAACTAGTAATTTCCTAATAAGGGGAGATATGAATAAAGACACAAGACACGGAGCAGCTGCTTCACCATCAGAGTCTCTGTATTGTCTGAAAATTATTTAAATTGTTTAATCACATGATGTTCTGATTTTGTGTACCATTAAAGTTGAATGACAGAAAACCACTTTAAATAAAACCAAAACACAAATGATAAAAATGTACTTAACGTTACATACAGCTTTACACTGTCCAAGTTAAACATATCACATTTATCATGAGTTTTTACATACATATTTTATATGCTAGACGGTATAAACAATTAACATGCTCATTAGCATACTCTCATTGTCATTTACAGTGAACAGACTCAGAAAATGTGGACATATCAAAAGTGAATGTCCCATTTTTACTAATTTTACACAATTATTGAACCCGTAAAAACAATGTATCATCTTTCAAAACAGTCAACTGCAACTTATAACTCGTAATTATTGCATAATCTATCAAAATACAAATTATATTGGTAGATTCACTGCATTTTACACAATTTCTCCCACCGCGTGGTCATGATCAGCATGGAAAACGCATGCGCTATGGATTGAACTGGGAGCAAAGTTTTTAATATATGATAACAAGAGCTTTTTGAACACATGTAATGATGACATTTATATCTTTCAGAAGTATAACAAATAACCAATGAATACGTAATAAAATAACACGCATTTTGTACCTGATGAGGGGAGATATTAATTAATGAAGACACGAGATACTGCGGCTGCTTCACCATCAGATTCTCTGTATTCTCTGAGCAGCGTGCGTCCGCGTCGCCCCTCCCCCGCGGGTAAACACTTCCCCAGGAAAAGCAATCAAACACTCGATTTATCATTCAAGTCTGAGCAAGGAATATCAATTGTCAGAGACAATTTTAAAGACATAATATTAAGCATATTCAAGAAATGCATTCTTTCATATTTAGTCAGTATTAATAAAATGTTTTGACGGTAGGTTAAATAATAAAATCACAGTATGGCATTTTGATGGTTGATGAATCTATATGTTCCAGTAGTCTCTTAATTAGATTCAATAATAGAAGTATGCTATTATCTATTGAAAATGTAAAGAGTCTTTTCTATTTATTTACAGTAGTAAACATGTTAATATAGTCATTTATCCTATATTAGTTATTGTTTAGTTTTGCATGAATTATGAAACTTCTCAGTAATTCTCTGGGAAGTATGAAAAAAATTGTAGTTATTGATTAGTTAATAGTGAACTACCACGCTAATCTGTGTGCTATTACTTACCAGTTAATTAATCAGAGTTTCGTGTTAGTTAACAGTAGTTTCTAGATTGTTAATATTGCATTACTTATTTGTTCCTGTGTAGTTATTCATTAACAATGGATCAGTATTCTAAAGTGTTACCCATTTTGCTTGTGCAATATTGCTGAATTATAAATATAAAACTCTGGCCAGATCAAAAAGAGCACAGAGGAGCTGACCCTACCACCACCTGAAGTCAAAACAAGAAAAAATCGAGAAACGAAAAAAATTGCACATAACGTTAAATAAGGGGGAAATAACCCACAAGTTTGTAACATGTTTGAATTGTAAAGATCAGTTCTCTGGTATCTTTGTTTTGACTATAGGCTCTTGAGTATGTGTTAAAGTGAGCAAAATGTCTGTGCATGTGTGAAGTTTGTTTAGCTTTCATTCATTAAACAATAAACCAGTGAGTTATAACACGCAAAACAGTCTTAAGAGTTATTTACATAATACAATCATACAGTCACGTCTTCGTCGTAAATGCGATTGTCCAAATTACCATGCATTGAGATTTAATTGCCACAGCTACAATACAGAGCTACAGCCCCATTAGATAACAGCAGGTGCCCTTCGATCCACAATAAAAAGGAGGCCAAATCACTTTCCACTGTCTGTGTTAAAGGTCTTCATCTGATCCGGCTGTATCTCCTCCCTCTTATTGTTCCAGTAAGATCCCAGAAAGGGAGTAAACATAACACTTCTGCCGGTGGATCTATTACATTAACACAGAGGAGGGTTTACATTTACTATCCTTGCTACACATTAGTCACACAACCTCGGCAACCGGATCTCGCTGGAATGTCGCTGTCAATATAGTGGGCTTTTTATGCTGTCAATTTTAGATAAAAATAGCCATTTGTCATGACTTAACCCGCTGTTATTAAGTGTTTCCGGGAACGCCAAATCAAGCTGTGGTTCTGAAAGCGGTCGAGACTGCGCCGATATATTAACGGCGCAAATGCATTTGTTCAATAGCTTCCACCATGGGGTTTTACAGGGCAGAGAACATTTAACCTGGAGAAGCAGGAGCACAGACAGGACTTTCAGAAGTACGGCACTTCAGAGCAATATGTAAATAAAAGACTTACCCTTTGAGACAACGAATGACATGGTGGTAATTGCTGAAGTGTCCAAATCCTCTCCAGGGTGTCTCGGATGGTAGTGGAGGCCTGGAGGATTATAGGACAGAGGTGCAGTTCAGAGGACATCTGTCTGAAGTTGATGGCAAGGAGGTGTAATTGGCGTCATTGGTAAGGAAGCTCACACTCAGTGGAGAAGGTCGCCTCTCACCCACCATGTTAATCTCTATGTGTCTGCTGTACCCTCCCAAGCATCAGCCCACCACTGGAGACTGCTTAGAGGAACAGTTCAGGCCAAAAGTCAGCGTATCGTAGTACAAAGCTTTATTGCTCAAATATGCGTAAATGTATTCAAACGCTCTGAAAGAGGGAGAGAGAGAAGTGGGTGTAATAGGCCATGCTTAGACAGAAATATGATCTGTTGCTTCTTTGAATGAGATTTGTGGGAGTACAGCACCATTAAGAAAACAAACACAAAGGTATTAACCGACTACACATGGGAATAAAGGCAACAAAATTAACCCACAACACCACATACATGGCAATGTGAAAAATTTCCACTTTTCAAGCCAATCACAACAGATGTAAATTGGACAAAGCAACATTAGTTAGTGGGTAGGACCATTGTTAATATGCTAATATGTTAGCAAATTTGTGAAATATATTTCAGTGAACTGCTATGGCCATGGTGCATTATTTTGTCTAATATCAGTTTGCACAGCAGTTCCTATGACTCCGTTCAAGTTCATATTTTTACAAAAATATATAACAGTACCCAGCATGGGTCGCTTTGTTCCAGTGGTTTTGTGCGCATGGATGTGTACGGTTTGCACACTCTACTGAGTGCTTGGCAGGAGTTCCCCAGGCGTGACTGATACTCTAAGGCCAACTGCAGCAGGTGGGGGGAATGTGTGCTCTCAAAGTGAAACACTTTAAACAAGTACTGTAAGCGTATCTACACAGTAGCTCAGTGTGATCTTGCTGATGACACTATTTGCTTTGGCCATTGTAGACACTGTTAAACTAGATTTAGCAGTAATGTGTGATTCTGAACTACAATGCAAACTGTTTGTGAATCCCACATAGGGCTGTATCTATTAAATATATCCAAAATAGAGCAATGGAGGTGGAAAATCTCACGCAGAGCTTTTGAAATAATCACTGTTTAAAATGTTTCAACCTGTTTTTCACCTGAAAGCACTAACGTTTCATCTGCAATGGTTTATAATTATGTATTTTACATTTTGTACCATTAAACAAAAATAATATATTGTATGCGATAACAGCTGGCTGGATGTTTTTCAGTAACTAATTGCCATATGAGTAAATATCTGAACACAAAATTATTGATTTGATATATTTTATTAGCTTATTTGTAAGAAATGCAAACATTTTGCAACTTTAATGAACTTTAAACAAGACAAACATGCAATTTAGTGAAATATTTTTTGAATATAATCTCATATGTTTTTAATTTGCCGTATTAATAGTGAATTTATTTGTATTAAACTGAACCCTAAGGTGACTTGCAGTCAGGGCATTGAAACAGATTTTTTCCCAATTGGTTCTTTCTGAACAGAAAAAGTATTTTAACGTTTTTGGTTTTTGGTTCAACCCTAAAATTGACGTTCCTGAACCGGTTAGAACAAAAAAAATCCTGAAACGGTTAATAAAGTTCCATGACAGCTGTGGGACATACAAATAAGTAGGCTGATCATTTGGACATTAACTTAAATTATTAGTCTACATAATTTTCCTTAAGTCTTTATCTTGTCATCAAACATTAAAAAAGGCTACATTATGTAAGCGGCATAACTGTAATTCTGACATGCCTACATTTGTTTCAGCATTATACGTGAATTAAGACAAGGACAATTTCTGCCATGTAGTTTATTGGCAAACAACTTAAACAAATGTTTTTATTAGAAAAAGAATACTGTGGTATTTCGAGATCATTTTGTTTGTATGTGTCAAGAACAGAAAGATTGTTCACTTGCTTTTTGACACGCGTCTCTCCATGTATGCACTTTTGAGTGCACTTAAACACGCACACACACACAGACGGAGGACAAATTCGGGAAAAAGATGCAGCATAAACAGTCGCTTCACATACTGGAAAGTGAAAATTAAATTGTTTTTCAGTGCTTTATTCGCCAAATGTATTTTAATGGACTACAGTGTGAAACACAGTAGTGTAACTCTCTCTCAAGATTGTACATCAAGAATTCTGATCTTTGAATGGCATAGTGATAATCACATACCCAGATGACCCTATTTTATCAGTTTCCAGTGTTTTTTTCACAACTGATCAGTCAGAATGAAGATTTTCAGAGAGCAGGCGTTTAGTTGAAGTGCTCAAATGCATTGCAAAAAATAATGATATTTCTTTTTAAGAAATGGTACTAGCAGGTCAACAGAGACAGTCGAGGTCCTGTGAGTTGAATCTGGCCTGGATGCCTTGGGAGCTGAGAAATCCCACCATGGCTGAGGAAATCCCATCTGATTGATTACTAGTAAGGAGGTCATTCATCATTAATCTGAGTTGCTCCAGCAACCTATAGAAAGCTAAAGCCTGGGGAAAAGGCCAAAACCCAGATAGAAAATATAGTGAATGATGGAACAATAAAATAAAAGACCTTTATTCACATGCATTTGGATTTATGGCTGTGGAACCTGAGAACTAGCCTGGATCATGTGCATTGTGGTTCGCAGGCTACTTAAACTTAAAAAAAGTCCTTTCTGAGTGTGCGTACATAGACGTGTCTTTATCCATAAATGCATTGTACACAGTGACGGCCGGTGACTTCTTTTTCGAGGGAGCACGGTGCAAAGTTCGTCACAACATGTATGTAGCCCATCGTGTGTGTGGTTCGTCATTTCAAAATATGTGTTCAGGTGAACCTATGTGCATCACGTGTCTTGTCAAAATAAGTGACTGCTGCCGACGCGTCTAAGGGATTATGATCAAAAAGACGTTCAAGTTTGCCAGATACTCGCATAATCTTATGCGTAGTCAGAGTTTACTGTTAAAGGAGTGTCTTGCATGTATTTTGTGAATGTGAGCGTCTCTTTTATCATAAACGGTTTTGGCGCATATGCAGCAGGCACTTATTTTGACAAGACATGTGATGCACATAGTTCACATGACGCAACAAACACATATTTTGAAAACACGGGCAACACACATGATACTCCAAACACATATTTTGAATTCACGCCCCTTGGAATAGCAGTCACCAGCCGCCACTGATTGTGAAGTAAGTGGGATCCTAAATAAAGAGAAGGCCATTTAACCTACATCTCACCAACATGTGTCTGTAAACATAGCATAAAGCTGGCAAAATCAATTTCTTTTTTAGAAGTAAAGATTGCATTGACAAACGCATTATTAGTTCCTTTCCTAACTCGGTCAGTCTCCTCAATATTCCCCCGACCCCCCTAGCAGGGTTCAGAATTGATGTGTGTCTAAATCAATGCGATCGATATCTACTTTAGCAATCATGAAGGGCCACTATTCTAGGATCACAATGTATTGCCTCAAACCACTGTATATGTCTGGTTTTAATTCCCAGCAAACATGAAGTCCTTACAAGCACATTTAATATTTTAACTCACCATGTTTCACATCGGATAGTGGCCAACATACACCATCATTATAGATCAGCCAGTGATGTAAGACAGAGGGTGTAAAATTTTATACATCACTTATGGCCAATAAGGATTCATTTCCAGAGTTTGGTTTTTAGGAGGAGTTAAATCAATGCTCAGCTCTTTTCAGGAGAAAGTCAATACACCTTTAACACTAACGAAAAATTTAGGATGTTGAAATGAAAGAATTTGATTTTAGGCATCATTGATTTTACAGGTGCAGGAATTCCTCTATTACATTTCACCCGCTAAATGTTAAATATGTAAGCAACGTGTCCGTAATTTCTATTTATGTTAATGACAGGGACTCCTGGCATAGTAAAACCTCTAAAACCCTGTTAATCTGCACCTCTATTTTTGAGCATTTTCTGAAAAATGACAAACCCAAACTAAAACTTCTGCAGCCTATGTTCTGTATTTATAATTCTTGTCTAGACACTTGAAATATTGTTGCCTTATATTCAAAACAACTCAGAGTAGTATAGGAACAGCGTAAAACAAGGTAAAATATACATTAAAGTGATTTCTGATTTCCTTTAATAAAATTCACTAATAAAAAATAACGATATTTTCATGTCAAATACCTGGAGACACCATAGAGGTAAACTGAATGTCTGACCATGTTGTGATTCAAATTTGAGAATGATAATCCAATTTTTTTTGTTTCTGTGAGCTTTTATTTTTTAAAGTCCTGGTTGTCGTGACTTTGGTTTCTGTGACCGCTGTATTTTTGTTTCTCTGTTCATGTTTTTGTGTTGACAGTTTCACACGTGCGCGGCTCTGTCACGGGTCTCATCAGTGTCATTTCCTTCACCTGCGTCCCTCACCTGATACTCATTTGATGCCCAATCGGTTTAGTATTTAATCCCTGTGTGTTTGTTTGCTCCTTGCAAGTTCGTTTTGTATGTTCCTGCCAGCTAGCTTGTCTAGTTCTAGTCCTGTCCTGTCGTGCCTTAGTATCTGTCTTTCATTTTGGATTACTCTCTGTGCTCTCTGCTGACTTTGCCCCTTCAGATTCCCCGCCTGCTGTCAGTCTCTCCTGAGTGGCGTGTCTCTCATCTAGCCGCTGTGAACACTCTGTCTGTGGATCCTCCGAGCGCCTGTCTCCATCTTGTGCTGTCCAGCCGCAGTGCGCTTCGGCGCGTAATTCTGCATAAGACTCGGACAGCCTCTGTGCGCTGTCCAGCACGGACTCTGCTGAAGACACTGACCGCCTCTCTCTCTCTCTCTGCCCGTTGCAGGATTCCTCTCTACCACCTGGCTCGTGTGCCTGCAGTTGGGCTGACTAAGCTTTCCCTGCGTGAAGTGATCAGCCATATATACTCTCTCCCACCGTTCGTTGTCTGGCCGGAGCCCGAACGTGTGTGGTTTTTCGCCCCAGTGCCTGTGTGTGCTCCCCGCTCTCAGCCGTCTGCCTTGGTGTGGCTTTTGCCCAGACGTGCTATTGTCATTTTTGCACCCATTATTATTTAAATAAATTTTTCTGTTTACTGCACTGGGATCTTCTGTATTCATTGCCTGACAGAACGAACTTGCCAACATGGATCCCGCAGATGCAGATTCCGTTCGTTCAGCGATCGCTCAGCAAGGGGCTTGGCTGGGTAGACACACCGATCAGCTCACAACTACAGCCCGGGAGATGGAGGATTTGTCCGCTCGCTTTAATGAGCTTTCGTCTCGTCTGGACAGGACTCACCATTCCCGAGAGTCGGAGCCCCATGCCACCAACCCTCCTCCGTACGACGGTGACCCCGCCTCCTGTCGGGCGTTCCTGTCCCAGTGTTCTCTGGTGTTTGCACTTCAGCCTCGTCGCTATGCGACTGAGCGCACTCGTATCGCCTATGTTATCACCCTGTTGGTCGGGAGAGCACGCCAATGGGGCACCGCTGTTTGGGACGTCCAGGACCCTTGCTGCCATTCTTTTGAGGAGTTCCGTGAGGAGATGGTGAAGCTCTTTGACCGTTCAGCTCGCTGAGATGCCGCCGCTGCCCGGCTGGCCCGCCTTACGCAGGGAGCCAGCTCCGTCACTGATTTTTCCATCCAGTTTAAGACCTTGGCCACAGCCTGCAGCTGGAACGAGGCGGCACTCCGGGCACAATTCCTTGAGGGTCTCTGCGACAACATTCAGGACGAGATCGCTACCCACGATTTGCCCCATACCCTTGACGGCATCATTGAGTTAGCATTGAGGGTGGAGGCTCGGATGCAGTTTCGCGATCTTCGCATCACACTGCGTCATCGTGTACATCAGAGTGAAGTCTCTCAGTCCAGTCAGAGCAGTGTTCCTTTAACTTCGGAGACTGAGCCCATGCAGCTGGGTAGAATGCGACTTTCGCAGAGAGAGAGAGAGCGTCGCCTCCAGAACTGTCTGTGTCTGTACTGTGGCAAACCGGGACACTTCGCCAAATCCTGTCCGGTAAAAGGGGACCGCCCATCGGTGAATCGGGGAGTCCTGGTGGGCGCTACTTCAAGGAAATCCCCCCCGACTTCATGCACTCAGCTTCCTGTCACCCTATCCTTTGCTGGCCTCGATCATTCCACCACCGTGCTGCTCGACTCGGGTGCTGAGGGCAATTTTATCAGTGGGGATTTGGCTCGTCAGTGCGGCATTCCTGCTGTTCCTTTAAAGGTTCCCCTTGAGGTCTGGTCCATTAAAGGTCAGCAGATGGCACAGATCACGCACTGCACTCCTTCTGTAAGTCTTTTTATTTCTGGCAATCATCGTGAGGAGATTGTGTTGTACATCCTACATGCCTCGCTTGCACCCATTGTTTTAGGGCATGCATGGTTGGCACAACACAATCCCCACGTTGATTGGCAACTCAATGTCATTTTAGCTTGGTCTCAGTCGTGTCATGTGTCTTGTCTTGGTTCTGCTGCTTCGGGTTGTGTTTCTTCTCTCCCTCAGGTTTCGGCGGTTGATTTGACCGGGGTCCCGGCGGAATATGCCGATATCGGTCAGGTGTTCAGTAAAGCCCGGGCCACCTCCCTTCCTCCCCACCGGTCATACGACTGTTCTATTGAACTGCTCCCAGACACTTCTCCGCCTAAAGGTAGACTTTATTCTTTGTCTGGTCCTGAGAGAGAGGCCATGGACCGTTATATTAATGATGCCCTTCGCGCTGGTCTCATCCGTCCCTCCACCTCTCCCGCAGGGGCGGGGTTTTTCTTTGTTAAAAAGAAGGACGGCTCCCTACGTCCCTGTATTGATTATAGGGGTTTGAACGACATTACTGTTAAGAATAGGTACCCCCTTCCTTTAATGTCTTCTGCTTTTGAGCTTTTGCAGGGAGCGCGGTTCTTCACTAAACTAGATTTGCGCAACGCCTATCATTTATTGCGCATAAGAGAGGGCGATGAGTGGAAGACAGCCTTTAATACCCCTACTGGACACTTTGAGTACTGCGTTCTCCCTTTCGGGCTTTGTAACGCTCCCTCTGTCTTCCAGACTCTGGTTAATGATGTGCTGAGGGACATGATTAACAAGTTTGTCTTTGTGTACATTGATGATATTCTCATCTTTTCTCCCTCCATGCAGGAACACACTCAGCATGTCCGCCGAGTCTTACGCCGATTGCTTGAAAACAAGTTATATGTGAAGGCGGAGAAGTGCGAGTTTCATAAGAGGTCGGTTTCGTTTCTGGGTTTCTTGATAGCCGAGGGTGAGATACGTCCCGATCCAGAGAAGGTCAGAACGGTGGCTAAGTGGCCTGTCCCCGACTCTCGTAAGGCATTACTGCGTTTCTTAGGGTTCGCCAATTTTTACCGGCGATTCATTAGAAACTTTGGTCGGATTGCTCAACCCCTTACGGCTCTCACCTCCACCAAGGAGAGGTTTGTCTGGGGTAGGGAGGCTCAGGAAGCCTTTGATAATTTAAAGTCCCGGTTTATCACTGCTCCTGTTCTTTCTATTCCAGATCCTACCTCCCAGTTCATTGTTGAGGTGGATGCTTCAGATGTCGGGGTTGGTGCCGTTCTATCTCAGCGATCACGTAAGGATGGCAAGGTGCATCCTTGCGCTTTCTTCTCACACCGGCTTAACCCAGCAGAGCGAAACTATGACATAGGGAATCGGGAGCTGCTGGCCGTCAGATTGGCTTTGGGTGAGTGGCGTCACTGGTTGGAGGGGACCTCGGAACCCTTCCTGGTCTGGACGGATCACAAGAATTTAGAATATATCCGTTCAGCCAGGAGGTTAACATCACGTCAGGCTCGTTGGGCGCTCTTCTTTGACAGATTTAATTTCATCCTCTCGTACCGGCCTGGCTCTAAAAACACAAAACCTGATGCCCTCTCTCGGTTGTTCGAGGTTTCCAGTGCTGACAGAGACGAAACCATCCTCCCGGAGGGGCGGGTGGTGGGGGCTCTGCGCTGGGGCATCGAACAACGAGTGAGGGAGGCCGGACGGGAGGAGGAAGTGCCAGAGGGGTGCCCAGCGGGTCGACTTTGGGTTCCGGTACCGCTCCGTTCCGAGGTCATCCGGTGGGGTCACGAGTCCAAGTTAGTTTGTCATCCTGGAGTTCGGAGATCGCTGGCTGCCGTCCGTCAGCGATTTTGGTGGCCCTCTATGGGCTCCGATGTCAGACAGTTTGTGTTAGCCTGTCAGGTTTGTGCCCGCAATAAGGCTTCTCATCAAGCCCCAGTTGGTCTGCTTAAGCCCTTGTCTGTTCCTTCCCGTCCTTGGTCTCACATAGCCATTGATTTTGTTACCAATTTACCTAGTTCTAGAGGTAACACTGTAATTTTGACCATTGTGGATCGCTTCTCTAAAGCAGCGCATTTTGTTCCCCTGCCCAAGCTTCCCTCTGCCAAGGAAACGGCTCAGATTATGATAGAGCACGTCTTTCGCTTACATGGTCTGCCTTCTGACGTGGTTTCTGATAGGGGTCCTCAGTTTATTTCCCGTTTTTGGCAGGAGTTCTGTAGACAGATCGGCTCCACAGCCAGCTTGTCTTCAGGTTATCACCCACAGACCAACGGGCAATGCGAACGGGCTAACCAGGATCTTGGTCGTGCGCTCCGCTGTCTGACATCTCAATATCCGAGCTCCTGGTGCCAACAGTTACCCTGGGTAGAATATGCACATAACTCTCTTCCTGTTTCATCCCATAAGATGTCTCCGTTTGAGGCTTCCATGGGGTTTCAGCCCCCTCTCTTCCCAGCTCAGGAACTCGATGCGGTGGTCCCGTCTGCGCTAGCCTTTGTTCGACGTTGCAGACGCACCTGGAGGAGGGCTAGAGATACATTACTTAGGACCTCCAGACGGACCAAAGCCGCGGCTGATCGTCACCGTAGACCCGCGCCCCGTTTTATCTGTGGGCAGAAGGTATGGCTTTCTTCCAAGGATCTGTCTCTCCGAGGGCCATCTCGTAAGCTGGCACCTCGATTCCTTGGGCCTTACAGTATTGAAAAGGTTATTAACCCGGTGACGGTTAAGCTCAGATTGCCTCCTGCTCTCGGTCGGGTTCATCCAGTTTTTCATGTGTCTAAACTGAAGCCTGTTTTTTTTTCTCCCCTTAACCCTGTCCCTTCTGCTCCCACCCCTCCCACCCCGCAGCTTCTGGACGGTGCCCCAGTTTTTACTGTCAAATCCCTGTTAGATGTGCGTCGCCGGGGCAGGGGTTTTCAATATTTAGTGGATTGGGAGGGCTATGGTCCGGAGGAGAGGTGCTGGGTACCGGCCCGGGACATCTTGGACCCTGACCTGATTGTGGACTTCCGTCGGAGACGGGGTGAGTCCTCCCATGGACCGCCTGGGGGCGGTCGTGGAGGGGGGGTCCTGTCGTGACTTTGGTTTCTGTGACCGTTGTATTTTTGTTTCTCTGTTCATGTTTTTGTGTTGACAGTTTCACACGTGCGCGGCTCTGTCACGGGTCTCATCAGTGTCATTTCCTTCACCTGCGTCCCTCACCTGATACTCATTTGATGCCCAATCGGTTTAGTATTTAATCCCTGTGTGTTTGTTTGCTCCTTGCAAGTTCGTTTTGTATGTTCCTGCCAGCTAGCTTGTCTAGTTCTAGTCCTGTCCTGTCGTGCCTTAGTATCTGTCTTTCATTTTGGATTACTCTCTGTGCTCTCTGCTGACTTTGCCCCTTCAGATTCCCCGCCTGCTGTCAGTCTCTCCTGAGTGGCGTGTCTCTCATCTAGCCGCTGTGAACACTCTGTCTGTGGATCCTCCGAGCGCCTGTCTCCATCTTGTGCTGTCCAGCCGCAGTGCGCTTCGGCGCGTAATTCTGCATAAGACTCGGACAGCCTCTGTGCGCTGTCCAGCACGGACTCTGCTGAAGACACTGACCGCCTCTCTCTCTCTCTCTGCCCGTTGCAGGATTCCTCTCTACCACCTGGCTCGTGTGCCTGCAGTTGGGCTGACTAAGCTTTCCCTGCGTGAAGTGATCAGCCATATATACTCTCTCCCACCGTTCGTTGTCTGGCCGGAGCCCGAACGTGTGTGGTTTTTCGCCCCAGTGCCTGTGTGTGCTCCCCGCTCTCAGCCGTCTGCCTTGGTGTGGCTTTTGCCCAGACGTGCTATTGTCATTTTTGCACCCATTATTATTTAAATAAATTTTTCTGTTTACTGCACTGGGATCTTCTGTATTCATTGCCTGACACTGGTGTCCTTTCAAAAAAAAAAAAAAAACAAAATGCCCTTGGTAACTCCAAATAGACACATGATAACAAAATTACATTATAACCAAATGAGAATGAGTCAGCATTATGTCCTACATGATGTATATCAATTCAGAACTTCTCTGCACACCAAAGCACAGGAAAAACAATTTCAAAAATGTTTTGTATATTATAACAAAATACTTGTTATTTTGAATGTGGTCGCTCAGGAAACACACAAAGCAAAAGATGATATTTATAATTACAAAAGCCTTATATTTGTCAAATAACAAAGATTATAATTCTCAGCATTGCTGTAATCCTCATATTTTCCCCACGTATTTTCTTATTTTTATTATCTAGATAATCTTATTATCTAATTTTTATTTCTATATTCTATGCATCAGATATAATGCATTCACATAACATGTTATAGAAAAATGAACCCATGTAAAACTCGTGTCTTAGTCATCTCTACTGTTATTTTTAAAGGTCAACACATTTTCTTTATTAAAACTAATCAAAGCTAAACCATTTTTAAATCAATCATAATTCGATTTAATTTATTTATTCACAATTGTTAATTGTTTCAAAGCAGCTTTACATTAATAGATGCAGGAGAAAATACAGAACAATTGATGGATAACATAAGCAGCTCAATAGTAATAATTTAACCTATACAGTTGAAGAGGGTGCTAAGCCAATGTCAACTGACTCCCCAGGGGTTGAAAAAACCTACAGTACTAGGAGAAAAACCCTCCTGGCTTTTTAATCAGGAGGGAAATGGAAGGAAAAAACACTTGAGAGAAAGCCAGACACAGCTGATTTTATAGAGAATATACTATATATTAGATACAATTTTATACAATTTTATGGGAAGTAAAACATTTAAAATGATATATGTCTTTAGACGAAAATTGATTGACTGTGTCAGATTCTCAAATGTTTTTTGGTAAATCATTCCAGAGCTTAGGATCTAACACCTTTAGACATTTTTGATATTCTAGGAATAGTTAAGAGACCAGAATTTTGTGACCGTAGTGTATGTGATGGATTGTATCCTGAAAGTAATTCTCTAAGATATAAAGGTGCTAGGTCATTTAAGGCCTTATAGGTAATTAGCAATATTTTAAAATGTATGCGATATTTAACTGGTAACCAGTGTAAAGATGCCAAAACTGAATTGCGTGACAACCCCAGAGTAACGGGTTACAATAGTCTATTCTTGAGGTCATAAGCGTGGATAAGCTTCTCTGCATCTGTGGCAAAGGTTGGAGATTTGACTATCGAAAGATAGATTGCTGTCGAACATCACACCTAGGTTCTTGACTGTGGAAAATGGAACAACAGTGTAGCCATCTATGGGCAACTTTTTGTTTTGATATATTTTTAAGTGCATGCAATGCACAGCCAAGCCAGGTGCCTTTGCATGACCCGCCTTATTTCCCTGTGCGACGTACTTATTGGGAACCCATGGTATACATTTTCCTTTCAAAGGCAAGTGAAGGTATTTGATATAAAACAAAGTACATGCATAGAAACGCCCCTAGGGCACGCCCACAGGCCGGTGCGGGTTAAGACACTACAATGTATTTTACATGAAGTTGTAGCCCTGTTCTAGTTGTTTGACTCATACAGTATATAGAAATCTGAAATGTATTGTTCCTGTAGCCCAGCTGGTAGAACATTGATTCAGTAGCGCAAAAGGTTATATCAAATCTTATATCAAAACGATAAAAATAAATTATTACATAAGCTATACAACTCTACATACAACTATACAACCAAAAACCTGTACAGTACACAAGGATGTGCACTCACACACATTTTGCTCAGTCATTGCACATGGCATTCAAAAGCTCATTTTTCCACCTGCAAAACTTGGTATTTGTGGCAGCCTGTTGTGCTTTGAGACAGGCAGGTAGGCTGCACACATCTTTTGTGCTGTGAGGCTTCAACTCAGTGGTGCACACAGAGACTCCCTGTGTGTGGCACACCACTGGGCGGGCCAGGGAGAAGAGGAAGGGCATGGAGAAAGTATGAATCTTTAGCACAGCCAGAACATCCTGGTGGGGAGTCATCTAATCTCTTCCTCTCTTCCAACTGGAAAGTGTCTCATTTATGACATGGCTCTTTCATCGTATTTCACATAGTGCTTGCTTCCCCTTGGGCTAATGCTGAGGAAAGTTTCAGATTTATCTGCTGGACACAGATGTTGTAGTAAACAAACGCATTGGTACGCACTTATTGCTATTCATATTGTTTTTAACCCCCTGGGGTCCAAAAACGCGGGGCCGCGTTTTGACGCATTTTTTCCTGTTTCCTGTGACATCCACTTAAAATACTCCGTCATTCATAATCATACACATACATGTAATACATCATTAGAAACTGTGAAGTGTCTACTTTAATGTGAGTGCCTTCATAATAACAACAAAACCGTGTGCTTTTGGCAAATAAAGAAAATAAACAGGGAGTGCATTTCGACATCTCTGTCTCCTTGACCATCTTCCTCAAACACGTTACAAACATGAACTGATAACTCCGCCAATACTTGTCACACGAACATGATACATGTGTCTAAAGAAAGCCTGAAATGTCTACTTTTACATGATGTAATTAAAATCTGAAGAATTCATTGTCTGTTTGTGTAATTGACATGTAAGTAAAGAGAGGTACAGTTTTTCTTGCTCGACCTCATTAGCACTAATGTGATCCCACCTACCCGCGTGCGCGCCATTCATATGGAAAATACCTGATGCGGGCTATGCAAACAAGATCAACGCCCCCAAACAATGCTTTGAGAAGCAGCAAGTTTTGACAGTTTCATTCACTTATCGATGTGCTGGGAAAATGAAATGACACGCTTTACAGGTGAGGAAGCTCTACAGATGCTCCTGGACAGCGAGGAAGAGTTCACAGTTTCTTCAGACGAAGAGCAGGACTCCGACGATGAACGTTTTTATTTTGAAGAGCGACTTGATCCAGCTGAGGATATAATTTCTGAAGAGTAAGTTTTACCTACATTTGTTGAAATGTTGTGTGATGTAAACTTTTATATACTGTATACTGACTATTTGCAAGCAGATATTCATAATGACTTTATATAAACGTCTCGTAACTTGTATTTACATTAAAATGATAGTTCTTACATTAAACCGTATGCTGATTAGTGTAATGGGAATATGTTATAAAGCAATATCACTACTATAACTATAGTGTTCATGCCGACTTATCAATAAGGCTTCTTTACGTGATTATTTGCTCGGGTGTAATGATGTGCTGTAAATGCGCCCGGAGACAAGTCATGACTCATGCGTTAAACAGTATGATTGTATAGTGTAATGTAAATATACAATATGTCATAAAACAATATCACTATTTAGAATATATTTTGACTAGCGTTTATGCCTCAACAAGTCTTGTTTACGCGACTATCTGTTCGGGTGTAAATGTATCGATGCAGTATCGATGTGCTGTAAATGTGTCCGGAGATCTGTAATGTGTTAATGTTTAGCCATAAATATGTCCGGTAATGGCCCGTTAACAAAGATATACAGCGCATCTATGTACCCAATTATCTTATCTCAACTATGCTTTACCGCCTTATTATTGCTTTATAAGTTTGGTACTGTGGAGAATACATTATATTAATTATTAAAAACTTGTAGGAATGTGGCAGCATCACTCTCCTCTTCAGCGGGCATTTGCAGAAATGCGACGGACATTCATACAGGGTAAGTCACATTTGCGGGATTTTCTGTTTTATTAGTAGACTATTACTGATATTTTGCTTAGTAATTTGGAAAATACAAGACGCACGGGGGCATGCAGAAACGAACCCGAAATTCATAAAGTGTAAGTTACATTTCGTCCCCTTGGAATTAAAAGGTTCTATTAGGGCTGCACGATTACAGGAAAAATGATGATCACGATGTTTGCTCAAACTTTTGATCACGATTAAAAATACGATCATTCTTTTAGTGAAGAACTTCTATTTACTTCAGTATTTTTTATTACACTTTACAGCCATTTATATAATATTATATACATTTTATAGGCCTATATTATAAAATATTTTATTGTTTTGTAATATCCACAGCTCCCATTCTCTTAGATCTTTTTAAAACATTTAAAATAATTCCGCATAGATTTTGCAAAAGAAATCCGCAGAAATAACAAAACAGATTCCTAACAGCTGTATGACTATTGCAGCAATTAAACAGTTCAGTTTTAACTGTCAAAATTATAAAATATATTTTATTTATTTTAGAGCCTTTTTTGTTTGTTAAATTAAGGTTTTTGATAATGACCAAGCGGATAGCGGCGGACAGCTAACGTCGACGACTCGTTTGATCAAATGAGCCTCTCAAATCAACAATTCACTTGCCTACAATAACGTCTATATAATATATATATTTTCAGCATATAACAATGTTAGTTTAAATGTTTATTATCAACACACTATTTTTTAAAAAGCGGAGGGGGGCTGCTCTGTTGCTCGCAGTCGCGGCTGGGTGCAGAAAAATAATAAATCAAAACAAAACGAAATAAACATGCAGGTTGCCTTACCTTACACATTCGCTATGCATCAATTAAAATTCAAGGCTTTACACCGCATTTTTTACATGACTACCGAAAGAAGTCTTTTATAGATTATGCACAGTATTTAAGGTTTTTATTCAGTTCTTCATATTCCCCGATGCGCTGGTCCTGCTGCTGGCGGAGACGCTAAACACCGTTGCAACAGGTGCATTGTAAATGTGCGTGGTGGACTCGTGCGATAGGTTAAACGTCTTTCTTTTATAATTTATCAATGTCTCAACGTTTCTTTTAATTAAATTATTATATATAAAGGTGGAGAAGCCTAAAAAATCCAGAGACCTGGCCGCATATCAACTGTGATGTTAAAATTGGTCCGAAACCATTTATTTACCGAAACTATTTATTTATTTATTTACAGATTTACTGACAGTGATAAGGCACCTGTTGCAAAAAGAGTCAAGACCAACATCCAGGCAAGCAGCAGCAGGTCCATTCTGTCATGGAAAACAGAGGCTGATATTGATGTGGTTCCACACACTTTGCGTTTCTTTCCTGCACTAAAGATGATCTCCATCAGGCACTACTGGAGACAGGACGATGTTTTCTCCGTGCCTTTTCCTGCCAGAGTAATGTCAAGAGAGAGATACTGCACTATTTCATGGAATGTGCACATCACATGAGTCACCCAGAAGACCAAAAACATGTAATGTTCTATTGTGTGTTCAGTTAAATAGGAACTGTTTTGAACAATGGCACGACAACATTTAACTCCATTCTCAAAGAGTTACAGTGTGTGATGGTTTACAAATGTATACATTATTTTTTATATTGTGAAGTATTTTTAGATGCCCACCAAACTGTACATTCATAGCTGACATTTAGAATAATTTTCTTTTAATTAGAGCCATATTGTACTGGTCATATAGAATATTGTTACATGTATTGTTACTTTATTATTTATAATTACAATGATGCTTCTTTATTGATAATTACAATAAAGCTTTTTAACTCTATTGTATTGTTCATGTTTTTAGCATTTTTTGCAACCCTATAAGACTTTTATTTTACTAATTTCAGATAAAAATAAAGTCTTAAGTCTTTTGTTCTTTACTGTAACCTATTTTTTTAAACTACAAGCAAAATATTCTCTCTTTAAAGGGACACTTCACCCATTTGCATTAAACTTTGTATAGTTAGAACCCCAGTCATGTTTTTGAATGGTCATGCATCATTTCCTCAGTTGCTGCTGAGACAGGAGAAATACAGATTTCAGTGTTGCACTTCCTTCTTTCAATGATGTAAAAATCATAATTTTGCATCATTGAAAGAAGGAAGTCCAATATCTTTGTTGAGGGGGTGAGCCTACAAACCCCTTTTCTCTGTCAAATAAGCACCAAATTCTAAATGTATGTTACATTTCGACTACAAATTTGACACACTTTCAATAAAGATTAATGTTTATATGGGTGAAATGCTCCTTTAAGTCTCCCCGCATTCATTCTTTTGTCCCAACATTCCTCACTGAGCCATTAGGGGGTTGGGTCTCTGGTGTGAAACACATCAATATTCATGACCATTGACCCGCCCTTGCATATTGCCTTTACACAGCAAAAGGTGTCTTACAAAAGTTAAATCAATGTATTGTTTCATGTGAGTCAGTGGGTTAAATGGTTTTTACATCTTTTTGTAGCAAATTCTCTACTCTACAAGAGTAGATAACTTTTTTGCTTGTTTACAAATGTTTAGGATGTGTTCCTTGGCCTTATTTCAGCAACTTTTTGATTTCTTTTTTTTACTAACCACGCATAAACATCATTTACTTAAAAATACAAACATGTACATACATTAATCTTACATATTATTATAGCACAGTTTGTGCTGAATACAGTGTTATGTGATATTAGCCATTATTGTGTTTTAGAGCAACTGAAAAAAGACCAAACGTGAGAGCATGTCAGAACCTCTGACAGTGTCCCAAAAGGGTCGGACCCCAGAGGGTTAAGATCTGATGACAATGCAATGATTATAATAATACATAGAAGAGAATCAAAGGAAATACCAATCTGATCTCACAGGAATTCATATTTTACAAGTTGGCTATTGCGTTTAAAATCATATGAAGTGAAATGAAGTGAAACAATTCTGATACCCCACCCCTAAAGTCAACATCACAAAAGTGATGCAAATTGTAGGAAATGTACGAGTTTGCTTATACAAATTCGCCACCTTGAAAAATATGTACACATTTCTTTGAGATTGTGTTTAAAGTCCCTATAAAGTCAGATATTAAATAAGTGTGTCACACCACAGAAAAATGTGTTATTACCACCCATGATTTTAATGATGGAGAAAACGATAAGTAAATAAAATAAACAAAATCTTAGAAAAATAGGCAGCATTCTCTGCTCTCAAGTGGTCGTCCCTGAAACCACACCAACTCCCAGGGAAATCTGTAGTCTTTCTGCACTTTTAAATGCCGCTACAACCTAAGTGGATGCTCCTGATCGTGTTAGGGGCGGGGCCATGCACAGGGGCTCAAGCCTGTCATCAAGCCACCATTTTAGGCCCACCAATCAAATCCTGTTAAAATCCTGATCGTTTGACGGTCTAACTCTGCAATACACTATTACATACAGTAGTGTACAGTCTGTGTGGCGTTTCTAGCATTTTGTTTAGAAACAATTTTCAAGATTGACTTTAAACTTTGAATGTACAACATGACCAAAATTTGGAGTGGAAATTCTTATCAATATTTTATTAATACAATGTCTCTGTAACCCCTCCTGGTGCTTTTGTTTCCTTTGCTGATTCAAGCACTCTTGCACGGTGTTCTGTTATAAGATCTAATATGGTTGTTATCTAAACCACTGTCCCTGTGTAACTGTTCATGAGCCTTCCTTCAGTACTGAATCATCCTTTACCTCACACAGAGATACTTAAGAGGATCAAACGATTGGAAAGCTGTGATATAAAACTATTCACTGTGGCCTCCACGCGATCGGCTTGTGTCAGCGGTCCTTGACACCAGTGGGCCATCAGGGGGCAGTTGGTCTTTGGCTAAGTAGTAGTTTGGGCTTTACAGTGATTAGTTGTAATGCGAATTTTAACTATGTAGACCCACTCTGTGGGACTTTCTTACAGAACAACAATGCTGTTATAGTTTTTAGTTCTTCTCTACAACAACAAACAAAGGGAGCCATTATGAAACACGGCTACTGTTTACATCTAGACAGTCTCTCGGAAATAATGTAGACTGTAACTCAATTTTGAATCAACGCAATGAGAGGTAAACACATCAAAATCAGAGCTCAAATGATAAGGGTTTATCAGGACCGCCTCACACCTCACAGCCGTCTTGAAGAGAGTAAATTTGATGGCGGCTTATCAGATTGAATGTCATTAGTGATTGATATTACATATATCTTTAGTGACAATAAACGTTGGAGTGAAAAAGTCCTTGGGAGCCTAACAAAATACAAGTCCCTCATTTTGGCAAATGTTTAATGTTCATGGTAAATAATGCAGTATGTTTCATGATAAACTATTGATTAAATTTATAGCATGCATCAAGCAGCAGGATAAAAACAGAACGATGGATAAATCTCTGAGGTGCAATGGTTGCTTTAACGCACATTACGATCGCATTGTTTTACATGTTTAGTAGGCGCAGCTAAAGGAAATGCATTGGAACAATGGTACCTGCTATTTTGAGACAAACAATTTTACCTGCCCCAGTGAATGTTAATGCGGGATCCCTAATGAGCCTTAGTGAAAGTGCAAGGCAGAAGAGATGAAAACGAAAATTGGTTCATCGCTACCGAAACACAAATGCCTAAAGTGCCTCGGGTTCTCCTGCAAACTTTATAGTGAGCATCTATAGAGTTATTTCTGAGTTTAAAAGATCTGATTATCTTTCAACCAGAACAGAGTAACTAAAATGGAAAACTAAGAGGGAGAATAAAAATAAAGGATTAATGGAAATTAAAAAAGGAACATCATAGATTAAATTTCCTGTTGACCTTTACATCTAAATTATATCGACCCATACGGTGAATGTGATTTTCAGATTGCAGGATTAAGATTAGTGTGCATGTTAGATTTAGGATTGGGGCTTTTAAGAAATACCCCTCAAACTATTATTTCACACTAATTTGAGGGTTTAAACATGGTTAGGGTTTGAGTTAAGGGTAGGTTGGGGTATCTTTGATTAAAACGTTGATCCAGGATCAACAAAAAATTTTGATCCAGGATCACATCTTACTTGGTAAAATCACGGCGACCCATACAGGCACCCCATTATGTTGCAAAGTATGTGTTGTTAAGATTAGGTTTATTTATTTTCTCAAGGCTGATGGCTTTGAGTCTCTCAGGATAGTGGCCCTCAGAATTGATTTCTGACAATTCATGATCTACCTCCCAAAGCTTCATTCTCTGACACTCTAGCAAATCAACTTAAAGGCACCGCCTGACAGTTCCTCACAACGCTTTCCATATAAACAGCCATTATTCCTTCAGAAAGCTCCTTTTGTCTTCCCATGGGTTCAAAAGGAATGCGTCTCTCCACAGATGAGAAGCGCAGTAAGAACTTTGAAGCAGGGGATATGGGAGAGCTAGAGAGATGCTGAGTTTGCATGCAGAAACGTTTAGAAGTGCTGAACAGACTGTCTCTCTTGTCTTTATTTGACATGATACCTCGCTGTTGTTTGAGGCTATCATGGATATCAGTTATATTTTATGTTGCCATTAGACTCTGATGACGATGTACCTTCATCATGTGTAGAAGGACACATAACACTCTGCTGGGTAAATATCGGACGGAACACATGCTGGGTTAAAAATGACCCAGTGCTGAAAAATGACCCAATGTTATGCAACCATGGGTTATAATAACCCAGCAGTTGGGTTAAAACAACCCAGCGGTGTGTTCTGTTTAATATTTACTCAGCGTCGGTTAAAAATAACCCAGCCATTTTTAGAGGGAAGTTTGGCACGTTTAAGGCTGTAAGAGTTTCCTGTGAACATTTTCTGAGGCAATCCTGTACTGCTTTAACATTTTACAGAGCAACACCGATCTGTTTGGTCAGCTGAACCTTCTCAAAGTCATACACTTCATTTTTATTTTAGAAAACATTTTCCTGAGTTTTATGTACGCTTTCATGCATTTTTGAATGGAACCATTATAAAACAATTTTGACTTTGCCAAAAATAATCCAGAATTCAAAAGCTCAGTCCAACTACAAGTACATCACTAAAAACCAAAAAATTAATAAAAAAATAATTATTTATTAAATAGCATTACATTTGCTCAGTTTGAACGTGTAATAAGAGTCAAATTGTCAAAAGCATTGGCTTCTAAGTGAGTGGCAGGCAGTATTGATGGATATATGGCATAAAAAATTGCAGACGATACAAAGTTTTTATATTTTCTGACAACACCATTTCACATCATAGTGCTTGAAAAATGGGACCCATAGAACAGAGCTGTGCAGGAAAGATTGCACTTCATAAAACGAACAGCACACAGGGGTGAAATTCCACTGTACGTTATGAATTTTCTCACTACATTATTGATATATTGCGCTAATATAACCTCAGTAAAGTCTTCAGGACAAGTTTATTGATAGTTTTTCTTTTTTTAATGCCACCTGTCTTAACACGCTGCCTTGATGCTTTTAGTGCCCTCAACCTGTCATTATGTGTGTACTGTTGTCCATCTGTAATCCTTCAGATTTACATACTGTAGATGTCAAATACAAGAAGTTGGAAATATTGACAGTTCTCTGAGATCAGACCAAAGCAATCTTAAGAGACGTTGACTCACCCAGCCTCAACCACTGTTCAGCTTTTATGTAGTCAGTTAAACAAGCTGACTGTTGTAGGTCTTAATGCATTAAAGAACTACAGTGTACTGTACAGTATCAGTTGAAGTGCTATATACAGAGAAGTTTTTAGATTTTGCTGAGCCGTTAAAATATACTGAGATACAGACATAAGAAAAAAATCCATATTTATCAATTCTGCATTAGACTTACAGAGATTTATCACCTGTGTCTTTTTGCGGCATTAGCTATTTGTGTTGCTGGGGAGTCGTGTGTGTTCTGCCGTCCTGCACCCCAGGGCCATTGACCATAATACAGTTTGTTTGTGTATGTGCCTTCTGTGGCTCTGGAGGAGGGAAAATGCGGGCCAGGAAAAACATATGGCACTGCTGGGATGTGGTCACCTGCTGCTACTGGGCCATTGTGACCATTTTCAGGATCACAATGAATCAACCTAAACTAATGATAATGAAACCTGAGTATTCATTCATCTCCTGTGGTAAGCCCCTATGGACACAGCGCTCTTATTTTAGGAGACATATTTTTGCCTTGAGTGCTAAATGAAGATGTCTCCCACCTGTTTTTCATATAAAGATAAATATTCTAATGGAAAAACTTACAGAATCTTGATTTTTCTGTGTGTGCATGAAGCTGTTTTTAGTGCTTGTCTCCTGTACCAAAGTACCCAGTGCTGGGACCCAGTGCATTCCAAACAGACATCCACCTTTTCCCATAATCCCAAAAGGTGCAGGTGTTCTTCCGAGCTGAAAATTACAGCATTATTTGCAAACCTCGGCTGAACAGCTAGGCGAATGAAATTAGCTTATCCCTTATGAGAAAGAGATCAGAGAACATCAACATAAAAAGTTCAACTTCCATATTACAACAGAAACATTTAGATAAGAATTAAGCTTTATGAATTATTTTAGAATGGATTATAGAAGACTGTTTAATTAGAAATGTTGATTACCTTAAAGAACTAAATCTAATTCCTTTGTCTCTGCATTATTATACATTTCCTTTGTCTTGATTATATTGAATTATGTTTTATGCCGTCATTCTGTCTAAGATACAACACAGGATTTAGTACCATTCACACAGTCTTACAATGACCACCGTCCAAAGCTATGCTGTAAATCAAACAGTTGTGAAACTCCACCTTAACACAACAACCAATTTTAAGCTTTAATTGGACCTTTACTGTGCAATTTGTTACCAGTTTCACGGTATGACATTGTAATTGGTTAAACATTAATGCATAATCTGTTTAGCATGCAGCTAAAACATTAAACCCTAATGTAAGTAAATAAAATCAAGGACACAGAGCCCAAAAGACCCTTTGCTTTACTATGTAAATATAGCAGATATTTTTATAAAAGTAATTTACTATTTGTAATATTTTAGCAATATGATAAGAAGTCTTTACAGAAAATAAAATAACATCGCAAAAGTGAGCATTTTGCTACTGAAATACCTATTTAAAGAGCACAAAATGTGCATTTGCTTTGACTAATAGTTCTAATGTGTACTTACATTACATCTTGCCATAATACACGAGTCTGTGCATTGCTAGTACATAACAAAAGTCCCATTTATGTTTTGTCTATTCTCATGTATATTTGTTTGTCTATTCTATTCTTATGTTTATTCTCAACATAAATTGTAAAACTCCTGTCAATACAGCATTTTTCGCAAATCAGAATACTGGGTTATTTTCAAACCAGCGATGGGTTTAAAAACCCATTCGTTGTGTAGACATGACCCAGAACATTTTTATATTTGACCCAACAAGGTGTAAAATAACACAGCATTTTGGGTTGAAACAACCCAGCATAGGTTTAATTACTACCCAACAGTTTGGGGGTGGTCCTGTTTTTGACCAAATGCTGTGCTGACACATCTTTATTTTTATTTATGTTTTTAATGTAAAATATAAAATTGTCTAGATTATTTAATTATCAAGATTCAAAATTAATTAATTAATAATTTATTTATTATTTAATTAAATTACATTTTTTGAAAAAAGTGGGTGTAAGTTAGTGCTTACATATTTTTATGTTTTTACATTAGCACACAATTTTTTTGATCATATGTTCCATACCATGTTTACCATATCGTGTTAGTAGTCTTTAATCATGCCAAAACAAAGAACCCTAAGCATTTTCTCCAGTTGAAGGTGATTAGGATTAAGTATTCTCTAAACATTTTATACATAAACTGTATCCACAAAGAGACACATTTACAAGGAAAGGTAGTTTATGTTTAAAATTAACAATTATGTGGTTTGTTTTCTCTGTATCCACAATGACAGTGCTATCCTTCATCTTAAGCTTGCTGTGAGCTGTGCTTGATGGTTGGTGTGCCAGTAGGTCAAGTAATTCTCAGGTATGGGGATTGATTCAACCCTTTGCCCTGGGCACCTACTGATCAGATGCTGAACAGCCTCAGCAAAATGATTGGAAAATGGAGCGCTTCCGTACTTTTGCATTCAGAATCATCTGCGACTGCTTTGAAATCCATCTTCCAGCACAAATACCGGGAGCCCTTTCATTTTCAGCCAAACAGCCTCCTCATCGCTGACACAAGCTGCCAAAGTGTGAGAAGAGTGGAGCACAGACTTCCCATATCAACCAAGAAAATTAACTTTTCTGAGCAGAATTGTCCCCGTTCTTCTCGATTTACTTTCTTGTGTATGATTACAAAATTGCCCATGAATTCCTCGTGGGACAAAAAATTAAACTTTTATCAAGTCTGTCCAGTGCCTGATCTCAAAATGTATTCCGAAAAATACATTGCCAAAGTTTTCTTTTAGATAAGAACAAAATCAATTGGCTGTAGATTGGATTTTTCAGGTGCATAATATTTATGCCATGTCTGTTTGGAAGGAGTAAACAGATGCACATGCTGACTCCACACCTAACAGCATATGGGCAAGTCACAGGGTGACATTAATAATTCTGCCATGTTGCAACAGCCGACATTTCCTACCCGCTCCAGTTGTTTAAACCTTCTGCTTGAGAATGTAAAGCATGGGTACAAGGTAGCACGGCTTTGGTAGTGAGAGGGACAAACAATGAGAGAGAAGGAAAAAGTAAATCAAATGATTGTGCCAACATAATTTCTTTTATAACAAAATAAAAATGGACCAAAGTTGGACCAAATAACGAACAATAAAATGCAACAGGAACTCTCTCAATACTGTTTAAAAAGCATTTGAGGGTTATTTTGTACCTCACAAAACTTGTTGATAAAATGCCAAGAGTACATTTTGTAAACTTTGTGGATCTATATCACAGTTCCTGTCGTGCACTTCTGTCATTCTATAGTTTTGATTAGATTCTGGAAAATGTATATATAATTCAAAACTAGTATGTCAACGGTTAAAGTAACAGGAAAGGGGCGAGGACTGTGTTATGAAGAATATTTCAGTTGTCAAGAATGATCAAATTCAATCTAAAACAACATGCAGATAATGCTTTAGTTGGAAACAGGGACTATGGCGCAGGAACACCACACAGCTTTAAGAAAAGCTGTATAGATGATGTTCTCTAAAACAAAGAAAATGTGTTTGGTCATGGCAGGTTTATGTGTTAAGAGGCATGCTCTTCTTAAACCCATTCTTGGTTTAATAATACATTTTTCCTTAAACTCCAAGCTTACAAAATGGTTAATGCGTCTCACTGGATAATGTAGTGCAAAGCTAATATTCACTTAATGCAGCAGAATGGCTTGGATGGTCAGGAAAACTCGCAGAGCCCTTCATTGCTTTATGGTGTGTGCCTGCTCCATTATGCTGGTCCTTATTACAAAAACATTAAATAGTTAAAAGGAACTTATTTAAACTTTACAAACTAATCCTTGTGGAGGGAATGAATTCTGGCAATTGATGGAGCATACCTCTTTCTCTAAGTGCACTTTCTTGGAGTGCATTCAACTGGATCTTGATTAACAATTGTAATCAATCCAGTCCTTCTGTCTCTTTCGTATCTTTCTCTGCCCGGTGCTGATAGTGTGCCTGCATCACTTGTGAATCTGCACCAGGAATTACTTTCATTATTTATCCATCATAAAGGTTTCTTTGGTAGGTGATCGTGCATATACATTAAAACTTTCAAGCTTTTTTTGTTATTGTGAAAAGAGAACTCCCAGCACACTTCTTGTGTTAACGTTGCGGTATGTTTTGATTCATTCGTCATAGTGTTAGAGACACGAAAATTAATCTGTTGTGCAAACAATCTGATACTATTGTCAGTTTACATGCTAAAGCACAAGCCAAGACTGTGCATAAATAAATATTTGAAAAACATGCTGTTTGTTTGGCTTATACTTTACTGACTTGTATAACTAGCCTGTTGTCAAATAAGCAACTAAATAAATAAATACATTTCTTAGGCCATGGTGGTAAGGTAAATTCTCCTAGACTACCTAATCCATATTAAACAATTTATTGGGACACCAAAAGTATCTTATATAAACAGGTCTTATACGTCTCTCCGACACTACCAAAGTGAATGTGTACTTTGGCTCATATTTGAGTTAATTATCTGGAGTAAAGTGTGCATTATAACGTTGTTTATTTAAATATTGTTTCCACACCCAATTCACGAAAGGGAATATGCAAATTATACAGGGAAAACATGCTTAATAAGTGCTAAATGAATTTTTTCAAGTTTTAATGTATCCTTCACAAGTTCTTGGTTGGGAAGAATGCAACAGATTACCATACTTTGACACACTATAGACGGTTTCAGCAGTAACAACCTAAACAAGCGGCTTTCATGGTCCACACGTAACTTCCGGAAAACCCCACTAAGAATAAATAACAACAAAGTTCTTTAAACGTAGTTTATTTATATAACAAGCAAAATAAACATGTAGATTACCTAAGAAACCAAAACATTTATTTTCGACAAGATATTTGTCTAAGAGTTCAGTTTAGCAACTAGTCAGACCATTAAAAAAACGTGCGTCAGATGAAACCGTCTATACAAGGACTCACTGAACAACTGCAGTCACCTAATGTATATCAGCTCTTACAGTACAGTCTTACAGTTAATGTTCTAATCATTCAATGATACCTCCATTATTTTTAATTGCTGTAAAAAACATTTGAAGCAGCACTATTTTTATATGCATGTGTTGCGTACTGAGGATGAATACTTTGATTCTCATTGTGACTATACTCAAGATGCTGTGATTACAAATGATTAAATGATATAGTTTTTCTTCAGAAAAAAATCAATATTTTTATTTTTAAGAAAGATAACTCAGTGCCTTAGTTCACTACAAAATTATAAATCATATTTAACAGCACGATTTCTCCTGCTCAAAGGTTTTAGCTTGCGCACATGCTTCTGTGCAGTTGGCAAGGATGCCTATGTCTTCGTCATGGCAACGGCTTGTGATCAAGTCAAGTAGCATCAGAGTTTGCTGCTGTTTATCACACAAGTGCATTCATTGCTTCCATGCTTATTGCAGAACCATACTTCATTTATTTATATTTTTACGCTTCTCCATGCAGCAGTCAGTTGACTACACCTAAGCCTCACCACTCCCTCTTTATATAACTCCAGGCCCCCTAGTTTGGGATCCACTGTCCTAATCTAATGAAAAGCCAGAAATGTCCATCAAAGATATTTTAGTATTTTTAACTTGGAGCTTACATTAGTTGTGCAATAGACACTTCAGAATAAGGTAAATTTTGTTACATCTCGGATTGTCTGTTGGTCCCACATGTTGTGAAACTGGACAGATGAGAGGAGACAGGCTGAAAATTGGAACTAGAGGACAAAAAAGCCACTGACAGCCTCATAATGGGCAGCTTGTGAATCTCTGTCATCTTTGTAAATGTACCACCCCCCAGCAACTATACTATATCATAGATCATACAAATAAGCTTGATGAATTATTTCAAAATTTTTCGGTAGAGTATTGACACTGTACATTGTCTTGCCAGTCTATTGTATTAATTGGGCTTTTCAAACATTTACAAATGGTGACGATGCAACGCCCATCTATACCATGGAATGAGTGAGTTCTCATTCTTCATATACGTTCTTTATCTAGTCAATTAACACAATATTACTTCGCTATCATATTGCCCTCTTGAAAATAATGATATCATTATCATCAGTCTAACAATCACTTCTAATCAAGAGAACATTTGCAAATGGCTACGCATAATGGCCATGATTTTGCCATCAATGAGGGTGTCTTGTATTATTTCAAATAATGTTCATGCATCTAAAAATCATTCTTCTTGTGCCTCTCCTACTCATCACTACACCAAATTAACATTTTTACTTAAATTTGTTTACGAGATATTAGTTTCTTCGACCAAGTTTGTCTTATCATTGCCGTTTCGCCCCAGCAAATTTGGACAAATGTGAGTAAATTTGCAGCAGAGACCCGTTGGCTGCCCGGTTGAGTGCCTTGCATACCAAGTGTGTCCGGAAAGAGGGGCCGAGACTCTTTTCTCTCCAGGCCACTGCTCTTAAGAGTTTGCTCACATTTCACCCAGTGCCATACAAAGATAAAGGGTGAAAATCGTGTCAATAATTGCAGCGTGGGGCAACAAAGGGGAGAGTTTATATTTATCTCTTTTTTTCAAAGTATCTCAAGGACTTCATAGCGAGAGTGTGAGTAGACAGAGCTCATTCACTGATGTCCTTGATAGTGTCACATTATTAAATCGCTTTAGTGATAAGATGATAGTGTACTTTTTTGCAAGTTTCACCAATAGTATTTATAGAATGATATAAACGGCTAAAATAATGAAATATTTTTATATTAGAATATTAACATACATTTTTTTAAGAATAATAACTAGTCTGTCTATACATTCACTTTGTAAATAAATAAATAAAAACATTTCTAGGTCTTAATTATTTTATATAATGTCCATTAGTAATGTGATAGCAATCTGTAGTTGTTTAATTAAAGATGCTTGTTTAATGAGAGGCGTAACAGTGCTCCGTGGGAGTGCTGTATCATTTTGATACACTAAGATTTATGCATTTGCTTCATCTGACATGTACTAATTATATACTGCGCTCGACTTCAAAAATGAAAGTCATTGTCTGACTTCCTTTGTTATATTACTTATCATCATGGTGCTCATTTTCAAAGACACGAAGACCCATTCTTAGTAAAATTTTAATAATTTTTTTCTCTCTTTGCAGTATCTTTCAAAAATAAAATGTTTTTAGTGGGTATACTTTCACTTTGGCAAGTTATTGCTAAAATAAGTAATGTATTAAGCATCCTTGGGTTGGTAAATTACTTTCTATCACCATAACGTTCTATAACCTACTATTTCATATTTATTGCCCTCTTTGCTGACAGAGTAAATTAGTTTTATGCTGAATGAGTCAAGCGTGTAAACTGCCTCAAGTAGCTTAATTTTGGTGCATACTGCAGGATTTTTGCCAGCTTTTTGCCATCTGAGACAAAATTCTGTTTACCAATAGCTGATTAATTGCCTTTATCAATTTTAGACCCTAAAATTATAGCACATTTCTGCAGTTTTATTGCCCCGTCTAATGAAGAACCTACAGGGTACAAAATGCCACTTTAAATTACTTCAAATTCACTCTGATGGATGTCCAGTCCATATGTCTAGTTGTATGTATTTCTTTTAACTTTATACTTTTCCAGACATTGCTAAATTGCATACATTGCTTAATGTGACTTTTTACATTCACAACTACACATCTATGTGGAGTTTGCATGTTTTCTCTGTGTCAGTGTGGGTTTACTCCGAGTACTCTGGTTTCTTCCCGCAGGCCAAAAACATGCAAGTAAGGTGAATTGGAGATGCATTAACCAGTTCTTGTAGTAAATATAGTCATAGATGCTGGAATGGTGTTAAGAATCAACAAGCAAACAACATTTACGCATTTGTCCAAACGTTTTTAGTGACTTGCAGTGCATTTCTAATTTTATCAGGATGTGTGTTCCCTCCTGACTGTTCGAACTCATGGCAGGAGCACTGTTTTGTGACATAAAACACCACAAATGCCACACAGATTCTTGTAGGCTTTACCCAAGATCAGAAAGAGGCAATATTGTACAAATAAAAAAAAATCCTGACATACAAAATCAGTAAATGATATCAAAAATATCTTTAATTCACAATACATTTCTATATATACAACATACATGTCACATAATTCTTAGAGAATCATGCAAATACCCATCATTTACCTATGGTAAGTATCTTTTATCGAAGCACAGGCCTACTTAGGGAGACAATTATTCTTTGCTCTTGTGGCTGACACATGAGCGATTACCTAATCTGTTTGCAGCTCTTGAGTATAAACTGCTGAGCAACACATGGAGATCGTTTTGGTCTCCATTTTTTAATTCACCCTAAACTTTATCACCATCAGACATCAGGCATTAATCAGCTCAATTATGAACCCAAAACCCTTGGGCTTGTCTTCAGGCTTAGCAACCAAATAAGATGCAAAGCTGAGATCCTCAAAGAATTTCTAACTCAGGAATAATACATTCCCCGGGCTCCACTCTGAGTGTTTGTCCCCAAGCACAAGGTGCAGATAATTTAAACACATAAGCAGGTTCTTGGCGTACCTTAATCAATGCCAACGGGGCATTTTAGCAGAGAGAGAGAGAGAGAGGGAGAAAGAGAGAGGGGGGGGCAGAGTGAGCGACCGAGAGAGAGAGGCAATAAAGAGATGGGACTGCTGGAACCTGGGGACTCACTGCTGAGAAAACATGCAGTGTTGCAGGCCTCGGGGTAATGAGCAACAAAATTTCTGACAAAAACTGCTTCTGGAGGTTTCTGCACATGTATGCATCTTCACACACAGCAAGAAAAATACACACAGCACATTAATGTATTTTATTAGAAGACATACGCCTCTAATTTACTGTAGGAGAGAGCGATGCACAACCTAATGCTTTTTGGTTTTAGGCTCAATCTTTCAAAAAATATTTGAGTTTGATTAATTATATTTTTACACAAAGCAACACACACACACACACACACACACACACACACACACACACACACACACACACACACACACACACACACACACACACACACACACACACATACACACACACACACACACACACACACACACACATTCTGGTTTCCATGTTTTGTGGGGACATTCCATAGACGTAATGCATTTTATACCATACAAACTGTATATTCTATTCCCCTTACCTGCCCCATTCCCTAACCCCAACCATCACAAAAACCTTTCTTGTACCTTAGATTTTCAATAAACATCATCTTGTTTGATTTATAAGCTTGTTTCCTCATGGGGACATCAAAATGTCCCCACAAGGTCACAAAAACACTGGTATTCCTATCTTTGTGGGGACAATTGGTCCCCACAACGTGATAATTACCAGGTACACACACACACACACACACACACGCACACACACACACACACACACACACACACACACACACACACACACACACACACACACACACACACACACACACACACACACACACACACACACACACACACACACCTCTGCTACAAATGAACAATGGAAGTTTATTTCTAGTACTTACTATTCTTGGACGATTACATCAAATGTGACAGAAGTGCAAACGTTACAACTTACCACATAGGTGGGGTTAATTGTAAACGGCAGGGGGTTAGTTGTAACACTTATTGTGACAAATTATGATTGCAATCTCTGAAGTGACCTTATTCAATCAATATTAAAGATATGAACATAAAGATCTGAAAATAAATTTGACACACGATTTTTGATAAGCATATTTATTTTGTTGGCAGCCAGCAATCATTCATGTATAGCCTATTTAAAACAACGACAAGAATAACGCTAACGTTAGCGGTTTCATATCGTAAGTGCTGAGGGGTTAGTTGTAACACAGCGTTACAATTAACCCCGATGGGTCAAAATATTTTCAAGCCCACCAAAAAAGTTGCTAAGAGCTGCAGACATATTTCAAAATGATGCTATGTTTTAGTCAACAAGACACTGATTAATATGACATAGCATTGGATTTGGTATCTTACACACCCAACTTAGAAACAGAAATAAAAACATATGATGAAAAAATGTACTTACATGCCACCAAAACACTCGTTCATCAATAACTCTCTGGAAAAACATTATACATTTCCAATAATTTGCGAGAGATTGTCTTTTGGCAGCGCGAAAAAAATACCGGAAAAACAAAACGCTTAACCTTGTGCAACAATGTAAACAGTCCGTGTTACAGCTAACCCAGCGCACCCCTATAGTTCTCTGGCCTAACATTCATTTTACAGTACACATACAATATCTTGTGTCATATCATTGACTGTTGCAGATTGCAGACATTTCAGTTGGACACGATATATGATACATGCAAATTTTACATCGCACACCAGTCTGCCTGCTACAAACAAAAGGTGATGTATTAGCTGCTACCACAGTGTGACTAAGTGGGCTGTGAATGTATCGTTTTCTTCTGGAAAAGCGCCACGCAGGATTGACACAGCCACACGAATCGAGCGAAATGTGCCATTACAAACAATAAAGACCAATTAAAACAGGAAGCCTTAAGAGTTTGCCATTTTTTCCACACGCTACGTGGTTTATAATAAAACTTCCTTAAACCAGGTGTCAAACTTCACATCAAACTGATAAATGAAACTATTTTCTCAAAACAAACATACCTCGGAACATTATTAGCACCATTCCCATAACGTATTAAGGTGAGAAATGCTGAAGGCGGAATAGCGAAAGCCTTTCTCAGTGATGAAGTGCCTCCCCATCAGGTCTCACTCATACTGGAAGAAAATTGAGGACATTTATCAGAGGGGTCACACTCACATACTCAGTTATCTCTCTTTCACTTAGAGAGATAGAGCGGTAAAGCTTCACTGTCACGACTTGAAAATACATGTAACTAAATTTAAACAGTAAAGGTCAGGTAATAGATAAAATGGGGCAGTATTATTACCTTTGTGTGAGGCATAAGTTGAAAGGAATATAAGGCGAATATGGTGTCCCGTAACTCAAGTTATGACAGGTCTTCATTCAAGCCTGTTTGTGTAAAGTCGTCCGACATTATATTTGTTCAATGTTAATTATCACAAGGCTTCAGTGCTTCACTGGGGAAATGAGTTTTACTTTTTTTAAAGGAAATTTCTTTGCAGCTGCTAGGTCAGTATTTGAGTTAACCATGCTATTACATCCATGTGATTATACTTCTTTTTATTCACCCTATTTAATATGTGTTTCAAACGGTTGATTGGCAGGAACAATATTACCATAGTTGTACTATAGAAATACTTTTTATAAGACCAAATGAGATTTAGGTTATTTTAAATGGTTTAACATTTAGGACACTCCATTGCGTCATTTATGGAGAACTTAAACCTGAAAAAAATCTCATAAAAAGACCATTTTAACACTTCTGTCTTATACGTAGCTGTAAGCTCTGAAATTTTAAGAAACTGCACTTCATCCCTAGGCCTCTCATTATGAATATGTCTTTAATATTGTATCTGACTGTAGCTGGTGTTTTTTTCCTTTGCACTGACCTCTGTGCCATCACCTCTCAAAGCACTGCACATGAAACAGCGTGTCGGCTGTAGCAAGCCTAATGATTATAGCGGGTCGGCACCTTTAGCCCATAGTAATTTGAAGGCTTGCCTAAATGCAATTGTGTCACTTCTAAAGGTCAGTCTGCAGGACCTGGATGGAACTGTACTCCATGTTTTGCTGCCTCATTATCACACATCTGAGCAGCCCAAGCTCTTCGCTGAACCCTGGGCTTTGATGCCTCAGTTGTTAGTAAAGGCACCCATTCCTAGGAGGACAGATTTATGCTCTAGGTGCTCAACAAGTGGGCCAATCTGCCACTCTGTTACTGGGGGATGAGATACACCTGCTTAGGCGACCACAGCGCCGCGCAGTCCGTGTATCAGACAAAAGCTGCCTGGGAATTCCGTAGGGCTCATTTTTCTGTGGGATTTTTCCTTCTGCAGATACAGGCGGGGGGACTCTGAGAGAATGAGTACCGCAGTAACATCCCTCACAGAGGTTGAGCAGTAATGACACAGACGTCTGCAGCCCTGTTCCCCTCCGTCAGGAAGCATTTCATTTTTGCTTTCGACACAGTGACAGTCCAATCTTCCCCTCGTAATTACGTGTTATTAATCTTATGCTATCTACCCACGGATGAGGAAGACCTGGTTTTGTCAGTGCAATTATTGACACTGGTTGGAGTTTAGAGTTCCTATGGCTTTAAAAGCCACAAGTCGCTGCTTAATTATGTTTTCGTTAAATGCAGAAGTCTCGATACCAACGTGTTACCTAAAAATCCTTGTTTTATAAGCACCGGCATGTGTTCACAAAGTGTGATTGTTGGCCGGAAGCTACGGTGATCCGCAATTAAATTATCATTAGTCACTATGTTCAAGTTATCCATGAGAAGATGGTAATCAACCTATGACTCCTCCTGAGGGAACAAAGACATGTCCTCATGATGAATTCATCTCTGCTAGTGTGCGAGTATGGCCAAGGTCCGCACCTCTTCACAGACTGTGGGCAGAACATATTAAATGCTGCGGTTGATTTCCCAAGGGAGTTCGTATGTATTGTTCACCGTTAAGGTTAAAAAAGGTGTGAATTCCATTACAGTATTTGTCTGTCATAATAAGCTGAATCTGACATTTTACCAATAGAAAATGCCATGTTGTCGATCATTAGACTTACAATGATAGTGGTCAGGATGGGTAAGTTGTGCTGAGCAAAGGTCACGGAGACCCAGAGACTTTCTTTGTTATCGGCTGGCTTTTCGTGAGCCGCAAATGTGCTTGTGAATTCTGTGTGTGTGTCAAGCTGAACTAAACTGAGGAATTATTTTTGTTCATTATCTTTTCGATCTTTGTTCATTTTCTATTCTTCAGAAAGAGGGAATTGACTTTGCACTCGCTACAAATATTAGGAAGCGCACACAAGGGAAGGATTTAAATTGAACTTTTTAATGTTGTTGTACAAACCGTGGCCATTAATTAAGATAAGTAGGCTGTAGTAGACATTTCCAGAGACCAAATGTTACATTTTACATTGCTTTTAAAATGGTTGAACGTATCGACAACATTGTTCACATTGCTGCATTCAGATCAAACAGACAAGATACTGTTTGAATACTGTCTAAAGGGTCCTGTTTGAATCAGTTAAACTTTCGTTGGTTTACTGTGTGCTTGTTTTTTAAGGCTTTAGTGTTTACGTTTGGCAGGTGGAAATGGTGAGGAAAACACATAGTAATTAGGCATCGCAGCCAACAGCTGTCTGTGGACGTCTGTGACTGGAAAGGTATTTTGTGAGTAATAGTTAACTGGGCTGACTGCCTGTCTGCTTTACTCTATAAAGATGTTGTAGTCATTCTGCTGCTTAGAAGACAGTATTTTGTCTACAGTACTGCACTCTAAAAAAACAAACGGTGCTATATAGCACCAAAACAATTGCTTTGGATCGTAACGATAGAAGAACCGTTTTAGTGCCATATAGCACCGGTGAAGAACCAGTGAAGCACCAGTGAAGCACCAGTGAAGCACCAGTGTAGAACCATATAGGGGCCATATAGCACCACATATGGTTCTACATAGCACTATATGGTTCTACACAGGTGCTTCACTGGTGCTTCACTGGTGCTTCACTGGTTCTTCACCGGTGCTATATGGCACTAAAAATGGTTCTTCTATCGTTACGATCCAAAGCAACTGTTTTGGTGCTATATAGCACCGTTTGTTTTTTAGAGTGTGTCATAAGACATTAATTCATTCGTTCACATTTACATTTATTCATTTAACAGATGTTTTTATCCAAAAGCAAATTATCCAAAGCCTGTTGGAATTCAACAAAGCGATTTATCCTGACAAGACAATACTGTAAAAAAGAATTGATGTACTACAAAACTGATTCAATCAGGTATTCAAAATGAAAATGTACAGTATATGTTAAACTATATACTCGATGTTGATACATTTTAACTAGTCATAAATCAGACCTAACTTTTGTTTGAATGCATTTCAGTGATTTCCTGAATGTTTCTTTTCATTGCTATTAGCAAAGTTTGCATTTTACTGTGAATTTGTAATAGGGGAGAAACGTGACAAAAGGAACAAAGCTGTTTTCTCAGAGTCTTTAAATTTGCATTCCAAACTATGACAGCATCTTTAGTACGCAACACTTGACAGATCTGACAAATATCACGGTATTTTTGTAACAGTTTTGCACGTGAAGGTCCAGAAAGCTTTTTTCGAACATCAAAAGTAAATTCTTAAAGCTGTCATTTTTTCCTATTACACATTGTGTTTTTGGTTTTTATGTGTTACAGTACTGATCAATCTACAGGTTATTTAGTGCTGTAACACATCCTGAAGTTTGACCTCTCAGAGTTTTTCAAATTAAAAGTAAATTTTAAATATCAGGAGTTTCTGTCGGGACCATAGACTGTAAAAAAAGATGAACGATGCCCGTTCGCTCTCTCCCTTGTTGAAAGTGAAGCCACCAGTGTCCCAATATGGCGCTGACATCTTGGGTCTGCACAGTAGCGATTTCGGGACCAGTCCTGCGCAGTAGTGAGCAGGAAGTAAAGCCGTGAAATCAAGGCCCCGCCCACGCTCTCGCAGAATGCACATATCACAGCTGTCAATCATGACGTGACACCTCCGTTTTTATAGCATTAATTAACTAACTAAAACTTATTTTAAAAATAAACACTTAAATTTACATCAGCATGATATTAAAACTACAGTAAATGACAGAAACCAGCTTCGGAAAAAAGAAAAATGAAGTGTAATTAAATTGTTTAGTTGGTCTCAACTCCCAGTGAATAACATGGTGGACGTGGTGTTTTTGACCTATACTGGGACCAGTCACTGTGGGGCGGTCGAGACGTTTTGGCTTAATTTTTAAGGGCTTGTGCGGCACGCTTGGTCGGGACGAAAGAAACACTTGTTACTTTTGCCACGCTGCTAATACAGTTGCATTATGTTGAAAATGTATATTATTCTAATTTGATTTAAATAAATGTTCATAGTGTTCATACTGTTGAACATTTTTTTATTCTCAACAAAAGTTTGTACTGTTGGGTTGCTTTTGAAACATTTGATGAAACTGTGATTTCATTATTTTTTGCAAAGATAAACAACAAAATATGTTTGCAGTTACATATTAACAAGGTCATAGTCATGTATATTTAGTAAAAACAAGTGTAACACAAAAATCTATCTTGTTCTGTTGTGTTACTTTAAACCCACCTGTGTGTTACTTTGTCCCAGCTGGTCAAAAGTAACAATGCGCTATTAACACTCACCGGCCACTTTATTAGGTACACCTTACCGGGTTGGACCCCCTTTTGCCTTCAGAACTGCCTTAATCCTTCATGGCATTGATTCAACGAGGTACTGGAAACATTCCTCAGATATTTTGGTCCATATTGACATGATAACATCACGCAGTTGCTGCAGATTTGCCGGCTGCACATCTAGGGCACGAAGCTCCCATTCCACCACATCCCAAAAATGCTCCATCGGGTTGAGATCTGGTGACTCTGGAGGCCATTTGAGTACAGTGAACTCATTGTCATGTTCAAGGACCAGTCTGAGATGATTTGCGCTTTATGACATGGCGCGTTATCGTACTGGAAGTATCCATCAGAGGATGGGTACACTGTGGTCATAAAGGGATGAACATGGTCAGAAACAATACACAATGCTCAATTGGTACTAATGGGCCCAAAGTGTGCCAAGAAAATATCCCCCACACCATTACACCACCACCACCAGCCTGAACCATTGATAAAAGGCATGATGGATCCATGCTTTCATGTTGTTGACACCAAATTCTGAATCTACCATCTAAATGTCGCAGCAGAAATCAAGACTCATCAGACCAGGCAATGTTTTTCCAATCTTCTATTGTCCAATTTTGGTGAGCCTGTGCAAATTGTAGCCTCAGTTTCCTGTTCTTAGCTGTCAGGAGTGGCACCCGGCGTGGTCTTCTGCTGCTGTAGCCCATCCGCCTCAAGGTTCGGCGTGTTGTGTGTACAGAGATGCTCTTCTGCATACCTCGGTTGTAACAAGTGGTTATTTGAGTTACTGTTGCCTTTCTATTAGTTCAAACCAGTCTGTCCATTCTCCTCTGATCTCTAGCATCAACAAGGCATTTGCCCCCACAGAACTGCCGCTCACTGGATATTTTCTCTTTTTCTGACCATTCTCTGTAAACCCTACAGATGGTTGTGCGTGAAAATCCCAGTAGATCAGCAGTTTCTGAAATACTCAGACCAGCCCGTTTGGCACCAACAACCATGCCATGTTCAAAATCACTTAAAACACCTTTCTTCCCCATTCTGACGCTCGGTTTAAACTTACAGCAGATCGTCTTGACCATGTCTACATGCCTAAATGCATTGGGTTGCTGCCATGTGATTGGCTGATTAGAAATTTGCATTAACGCACAGTTCGACAGGTGTACCCAATAAAGTGGCGGGTTAGTGTATGTAACAAGTGAAATTATACTGAAGTAATTTTACATTTGTTCAAATTCCACCTTGTAATGATAGACCACACTTGTAAGTTATTGACCACAGCAAAAATACATCTCCATCTAAAACATAATCTTTTAAAATTATGTTTTTCTGAAAAATTGTACTTTCGCCCCTGCTCCCCCTATTAAAATATAATCAAGTAAAATTAAATATAAATGTATAAAATGTTTTCCTGTTGCTCAAGTGGTAGAGCACACCAGCAGTTCAGAACCAAGTGGGCTCCCAGGAACACACATGTTGTACTGTTAAAATGTATAGCTTAAGAAAAATTTTTATCCCCTTGGAAATGTCTGCCAAATGCATAAATGTAAAAAAAAGTGCTTTGTAGCTTTGTCAATACTTTGCAGAAATGCTTTTCTGTTTATTTATTTTTTTAAAGAAAATAAATTGTATTTATTTTGTCACTATAAAGCTTACAAACATCATATTTCTTATACTTCATACTTCATATCTGCCACCACTAAAGTCATCTTTTCAAAGTGAGTTTTTTTTACGTTGCATTTCTTTATACAGTAATTTTACTTTTATGCAATAAGAAAATAACAATTGTTCCCAAAATTAGTTACTTATGCTTAAAAACCTGCAACTGAGGAAAAAATCAGCAATCACAAATCCTTAAAAACAGTTTGTACTTAGGAAGTTTTCTTTTATTTGCTTAATCTATACTATAAACTACAGACGTCCTGACACTCTGGACCTTAACTGGTTGTGAACCACAAAAAAATGTTCTTATTTTTACTCAAAGCACATCTCGAAAGGCCAGAAAGGCATGAAATCAGGCACTCTAAGTGTAAATGAATCCCCCGGCTATTGGTGTGCCAGGACAGAAGGTATGCATAGAACAAGCTCCCCGCTGAGTCTCTGCCTCAAACCAGACAACTTCATGAGGTGCTGCTTGATCTTCATGCCTTTTTCATAAGCAATTTTGCTGAGATCCTACCAGATCTGACAAGAATTTGATTCATGTTTCACATAACCCCTGTTGTGATATGTGCAGCAGTGGGAATAGGTGGTCGTTGTAAGTGAAGTGGCAAGGTAACTTCGACCCCTCTAATATCAGAAAGTACTTAGTTTTGTCCTGGTTTCATTAAAGGGATAGAACACCCAAAAATGAAAATTCTGTCATCATTTACTCACTTTTGTGTTATTATAAACCTGTATGAATTTCTTTGTTCTGATTTTTGTAACCAAACCGTTTGTGAGCCCCATTCACTTCCCTAGTAGAAATAAAGTATACCATGGAAGTGAATGGGGCTCACAAACTGTTTGATTACAAATATATTTTAATATATCTTTATTCATGTTCAGGTTCATTCAGGTTTGTAACACGACACGAGAGTGGTAAATGATGACAGAATTTTAATTTTAAGGTGAACTATCCCTTTAATCTATTAGTAGGCAGCATGCATCTGCATCAATGCATTTTTTTTGTCATTTAATGTACTGCAAAGTGTCATCCATGTTACGTCTCTCAGTTTAGTCGAGTAAAATTGGAATGCAAAACAAAATCAACCACTGTGCCGTGTTACAGCCAATCTCAAAGCCTCCAAGTCTTTCATCTCTGTGCTGATATTGTTCCTGCAATCGGAAATCCCCCCAGAAATAATCGTTTGCACAGCGTGCGGTGATATTTTGTCACATTTTTATTTTTGACATGTTTTTTTCGCATTCGCTATGCAGCGTAGAGCAAACACATGAGCTAAATATGACAAAACCTCAAACATTTGGAGCTTGCAACATAATGTGACAGAGAGCAAGGGGGAATGTCTTGGGTCTACCTACAGTAATAACAATAGGGTTGGTTAGAGTTTTAAAAGATTGAAGGGAAAGCTCGCTGCATGCTAAATCCTACTGACTGACTTTGTGACAATAGTAATTTAATGCGTGACTCCCCGCGCCGTGCATCGGCTTGCTATTCATTGTCAAAAACCCCTGTCAATTATCTTTTCTGCATGCTGGTGTCTGGAGAGGAGGTGCACTGCTCCCTTTGAAACAACTTTTTCCTTTTGGCCCGAATTTGCATTTCCAGTGTAACTCTAAAGATAATGTGTTTAATTGGAAATTTAATGAGGCCTTTATGCGCCACTGTGACATTTTGGCCTCCACCGGTGTGAGCAATTCTGTCGCTGTGCCTGTGGATTATATACTTCACACACATGGGCTTTGACAGCGATATCCAGCCATTAATTATTTCATGGATGGTGCTTGTACATCTGAAACAGTTGGATCTTATGAGGACACTTTTCATATTCCAATCACTGATTGGAAAGACTGATTGGAATATTTCCACATGATGCCAGCTTCGCTCTTTCTTTTTCAGCCAGCGATCTGAACATGGCTGATGATAATAAACATAGCAATGCGATTCTATTCTAGGTCTAATGCTTATTTAAATTCTGCAGTAATTGGACAGCTACATCTACTAACTATGCATTCATTACTTGCTCCGGGGCAAACAGCACACTTATTCATGTCACAGTTATAAAGATATACAACGATTTATGGATCATATTTTATATTACATTATAAAGGTGTACATACATTAAGTTTAGACAGGTTGAATCATGTCATCCACTTTATTTTGCAGAGGATGTTGACCTAGAACATATCAGCAATAGAGGTTGAATAAAATTGCATGTTGGATGTCTTTTTTTAAATATTGACCACACAATCAATAGAATTTCCTATAGTGCAAAGCTATGGAGGATAATATTGCTCGATTTTTCACAGTTAGGTTGTATTAGTTCCATGAGAGCATCTGTATTGATTCAACTCAACCAAGCACTTCAATGTTATTTATTGTTTAAGGCATACAACGTGTGGGCAACCTAATGGAATTTCTTGGCACGGTTGATTTTACATTTACAGTATGTACATGTCTCATTCATTTCTATGACCTGTTTTATTCTATATTACAGTGGGATGCATTTCCCAGTGCGAGTGAAAATTAATTTGTGAACTAAAATTAACAAAACATTACTCATAAATTATATGGACTTTGTACTACACTCGCTTTAAGACTGGTCCAGCACATCTCTTTTGATGTTCAACTCAATATTCATGTGTCAAATGGGAAATTCCATTAATGTGTATTTGCGTTGGAGATGAACTCCTCTCTGTTGTTAAAGTGCCAATATTAAAACATTAGCCGTGATGAATGGCAAAAAGGCAAGGCTGCAGCACTGTGCTATGCTACACGCCAGAGATGTGTGTACAATTATGGCTTATTGTGTGTGTGTGTATCACTCACCCAGAGCATGCATGCTATGACCTAGCCTGTCTCTAAGTGCTATAATGAACTGGGCAAGCATTGATGAACAATGTGCGATGCCTGGGGGCAGAATCTACGGGAAACGCTGTTGCAATGCGCATTATCTTCCATCCTGCTTTCCATTAGTGGTGTGCAATGCACCTACAATATGCCCTATGGGAAACAAGGGAATGTTGCAGTCGAAAGATTGCAGGGTCATGTGATATTTAGCAGGTAGGACTTCCCGTTGAGCGTTGAATAGAAAAGGCCCTTAAATGCGTATGTTTAGTCATAGTATAGTTATTAAGCTTCCCTATTCTCCAATCTGGTCGTATTCAAACCAAGCCATTGTCGAGTGATTAAGATTCTCACAACTATGCTTTATGTTCGATGCTATGTTAAATGTCAACATTTTTGAAATGAATCAAGCAAGCGTCTTGTTTTTCCTCCCTAAGATCCTTTGCCAAAGAGATTTAGTGAAATGCAAGGCTTTGGCGCACAGATTAGAGCAGCGTGTGTCAGACTGCACATGCTGAGCTGTTACAGTACATTTCAAACAGGTGCCATTATATTATAACAGTGATATCACATAGTAGAGAGATTCATTCAAGACCTCTACCTGTCGGTTGTACTACCCAACCCATCATTTAAATATAGGGGAAGGGTCAAATGTAAAGGAAATTATACTCCTGTTTTTACGTAAATATCCCTTTAGATCATATCATCACTATAATTTCAGACAGATTCTGGCAGGAAATATAGTATATGTTGCCAAACATTCTCTGAAAGGTTGTAAAGATCACTTGTTTATTTAGCCTCGAGATTTCCTTTAATGGTTTTTCGTGATATTTTTCTAGTAATGCAGATTACAGCTTTTAGATGTTATAAAGAAACAAGGCAGAGTTCAAATCACAAACAATAAACAAACCTTATTCATCGATCCTGTGAGTGGTATAAAGCAAAATCCATTTAGAAGAAATATACAAACGAGCCTTTCAATGGCACAGTTTCTTTATTATATGTTTAGAAAAACTGAGTCAATAATAAGAAGAAAACGACCTTAATAAGAAGAATATATCATATCATCACAGACATAATTGCCCAGAAACAAAGATGCACATTTTTGCCATATGTTTGTATCATCCTTTAAATCATTCATTTTTAAACAGACTGTTGCTGTCTTTAGTTATTTTACTTAGTTTAAAGAGGTCCATCTGCCTCAACATCTAAACACACACACACACGAACACACACACGTACTGTGAAGAGAGACAGGAGGAATGGAACACAGTGGTGACCATCCCAGCTGTGTCTTTCCTTTCATAAATATCACGAGCAATGTGCTCAGTATGGGTAATTACAAGTTTGTTTAGCATTAGCATAATAAACATGCATGTGCTAAGTTAACAAATGTGACATGATTACTAATCCTGCTTGAAAAATAACCAGATTTAGTCAGAATTATAATGCCCAGATAGACTGGCCTTGCTTTAAAAAAGCATTACTTTTGGCCAATGACCTTTTATTTAAACTTAATATTTAATGGAAAAGTAAGCAGTTTTTTTTTGTTATCAAAAATACCTGCCATTGTGTAATGGAAACTATTATTTAAATATTAATTAATTATTTAAATAATGATGTTTATGTTTTGAATGACTGAATAATGAACAAACATTTTTTTATTTATTAGATTTTTAAAGAAATTTATACAAAAATGCAAACACTTGTACAGAAATAACAGAGACTGCAGAAAAAATGAATAAATATAGGCAACGCATTTGGAAGATTTTGAAGGAATTGTTGGGACTCGAGGGAGACACCAAACTTTCTTGACAGGTGTGCTCAATCATTACTACATAATTTAGCTCTTCCTGTCAGGCTCCAAATAAATGCATAAGACACTCACTCAGAATATGTTTACGGTATTTCTTACTAGCACCGAGAGGACAAAACCCATCTCATATATACCATTCAATTAGGCATCATTAGACCCAAATGTCATGCTCTCTGACAGGTGAGAAAACTAGTTTGTTTTCTGGTATTCATTACAGTATGGAATTTTTAGTGTATGTTATTTATAAAATTGTGACCTTGCCTGTGAAAAACCCAGCTAAAGTCTTTGTTGAAGTAATCTTATGTTTTCTGCATATATAATGTAAATAACATTTTGTGAAATTATAACCTTGATGTTTGTAATACTGACTAAAGCCAATTTCAAGTAAAAAAAAAAAATCAATGATTGATCAATCAGTGTTGCGCCTACCCTCATAATTAGATTAGCTGTGACTGAAACAGAAGAAATGTCATGATAAAGTTACAATATTATTATGTTAATTAGACATACATATCTCAATGCTCAATGCACTTTACTGTTGATCACACACACTAAAAAATGCTGGGTTGTTTTTAACCCAGGGCTGGGTCACTATTGGACAGAACACACTGCCGGGTTAAAATGACCCAACTGCTGGGTTATTTTAACCCAACTGCTGGGTTGTTTCAACATGGTTGATTGACAATAACCCAGCAATTGGGTTATAACAACCCAGCAGTTGGGTAATTTTAATTTTAGTGTGTTCTGTCCAATAGTGACCCAGCCCTGGGTTAAAAACAACCCAGCATTTTTTAGAGTGCAATTATTTTATTTGACAAATTTGTAATTTATTGTGGTTGGCATTACTTTTCTCTTTAGCTCTGTACTGTGTACATATTAACATTTATTCACATCGTACACTCTAAGAAAACGTGTTCATTTTTACACTGATTTTGTTTTAAAATAAAAAAGTTTTGTTAAAAGTAACACAAAATGTGTTGTTCCAATAATAACACATAGATGTGTGGATTCTGGGACAGCACATTTAGTGTGTTGTCCCTAAACTGACACTGATGTGTTGTTTTTAACACATCCGTCTAAGAGCTTACAAATGACGTTTGGATTCGGGGATTAGCGAGGAGGCAGTGCATGGAAGTCTAGACAAAAGATGTTTAAAAGCAATCTGTTTTGTGTATTGCTGTACTGCTGCGGTTGCAGAAACGACATACTTCGGCTTTAAAAGAGGTCTGACCTAAAAGATCCCAAAAGCAGGATTCTCAGCAAATATCGCATTCATACCGCATCTCTCTGCAGTACAGCAAGCGTTCCCGTCACTCCCCGGAGATAACTTACGGCAGAATGATGTCATCACATGCTTGGTGGAACGAACAGTCTCGGATCACCCGAGCACATCCTTGCATCTGCTGGAGACAGAATTATGCATGACGGTGCCTTATTTTCATAATGAACGGGTTAATTACACTTGTGCGATGGCCCAGTGGCCTTGTCGTGAGTGTTGGGACACAGCTGTAGGTCTGCTAGCTAAATCATGCACTAAATATGTCTCCTAGAATTAGACCCAATGGGGCAGGCCGAGTTTTTCACAGGCCAAGAGCCGAAGCTGTAGCCACAGATAGAAGCGCTGGACAGCACTGACAGTGGTCAATGAGGCGTAGAGGATGCAAGAATTCCAGCACAGCTGTCTGTGAATTTTTGAGATGATCTGAACTGTATAACATATCACATCTAATGATGAAAGCGGCGGTGTTTGCTAAAAGCTAGTGTACAGTTGCTCCAGCTTATAAAAAAGCAGGTATAATGCAAAACTTTTAGCACTTACCCTTATTGTTATTGAGACCCTAGTAAAAAATGTTTTGGCCCTTTACATTTTTTTACTAATATAATAACATGTGAGCGGGCAAAAACTAACTGTCACAGTGATCCGTGTCATGTGTTGTGTCTGTTCTATATTGTGATCACCTGGACACTTGTTAATTATCACCTCATTCATTCCACCTGTGTGTCATTAGTCTTTGTGTATTTATACCAGTGTTTGTGTCACACTCATCGCCGGATCATTGTCTTTGCTACCACGTTTGTATCCTGTTCATCTGTTCCTGTGGTTTACCTACCTGCTATTATTTTGATTCCTGTGTTTTGTTTCCCGTTTGTTTATTAAATGTTATTTATTCAGTCATCAAGCTCTGCACTTGCGTCCTCACTTCCTCACTCCTGCAAACGTATCATGACACTAACGCGGGGTTAATTGCAACGCAGCTACTTGACATATCTATACAGGGCCGAGCAATCTGTGCTTTTGGTCTTTTTCTCTTACTGTCAGAAGATGATCTCTTGTGAATTGGTGAAAAGTTTTGATGTGTTTTGGATAAGATATTGAACTAAGAGTGTTTTGGAGGCATAAAAGTACTTTTTTTTTTAGCTTAAGTTTTTTCGATTTCTCAGTTGGGTGTTTAATTCACCAAATCCAATCTTATATTATTTTAAACACTGTCTTGTTACCTAAAACATAACACCATTTTGAAACATTTCAGCAACTCCTAGTACCTGATAGCTGGGATTGAAAATTTTTTACACAGCATTGTAACACAAGCATCCAGTAAACAATGATAATGAAATGAAAACAATGTAAATACCGTTCAACAAAATGATCACTGTAAATACAATATCAGGGGAAATAACTCACAATTATTATTATTTTTTGTCTTAATTGTGCAGCCCTTTCAAAAAAATCTGTTTATATGCATTGATGCATAACACAAAGATGGTTAGATGAAGGATCATGGATGGATATCCAGACATTCATCTATTATATGCAGATATACAAACAATATCCACATTTAGAATATAAACAGAATTGTATTGAATTATTTGTCTTTTAACCAATTTTTTTTTAGCAGGTTTTACCACAAACCTTCTGTTTGTTACAATTAACCCCACCTATGGGCGAAGTTGCAATGTTTGCACTCCTGTCACTTTTGGTGTAATTGTACGATAACAGCAGGTCCCACAAACACACTTTTAGTGTTTATTTGTAGCAGAAATGTGTATGTTGATTGTGTAAAAAAATATTTATCTAACTTAAATATTTTTTGAATTATAGAGCCAAAGCCAAAAAGCGCTAGGTTGTGCCCCGCTCTCCCCTATATCTATAAGCTGTATTTATCTCTATCCATTCATTCTCAGAACCTGCAAGTCCTTTTTGCAGAATTGCAGGGAACTGAAGCCCGCTGAAAAGAAAAAAAACAATAAAACCATTACAGAAAATTCTAATGGTTTCCATTAAAATACCAATAGGAACCATTAGGTTTTACCATTAAAACCACTACACTGTAGTGTGTTTTGGGCCACATTCCATTAGAACCAATACATACCATTAGAGACCAACAAAGACAAATAGACTGTAGTGTGTTTTGGGCCATGTTCCATTAGAACCAATACAATTCCCAATAAAACCAATAGAATTTCTGTGATGGTGTCTATTGGTTTTTTTTGCAGGGAAGGCTATCCCAAACTTGGGCCTACCAATCTATTACACTCTCTCTATACAACAGTTGCGAATCAGTTATTTTATTGATACCCTAGTAAACATAATTGTCATCACCTCCCATGTCTAGTCTTTCTCACTGGTCTATTGATGTAATAAAAAAAAACGTAGCAAGTTTCGATCCTGCTCAGATTCAACAAGTTCTCAACAATTCATCTGTTTTTGTTGTTGTTACCCTGCCCATTGAAGTACGCTTTATTAGTATTGAATTGTGTTGCTTGTTTTAGTAGCACCACACCATCATGTAATTCCTTTTTAGCATTTACCCTGGGGTATTATACACTTGCATAATTTATTCAGCTTAGCCTTAATTAGTAGTAATACTATTTCGTTCTTTTCCATCAGCTCGCATGTAAGAAACTCTTACTAAGGGACCGCAGAAATTAAGTCCATTTTTCACTACAATTAGTGTTGAAACCTCTAGAGAGGGGGACCAAAAGCGTTCTCTGATTTTTGCTTTAATTTTCATTATCTTGGCCACATGTGAATTGTCAAGAGGCCAGCGTGGGCACAAACTGCTTGTTGATGACATGCTAATCAGGGATGAAGGCGCTTCTAGGTATAACCTACTTCAGTGGCAAATGAATATGCTAACCCACTTACAACATAATGAGGAACATAACATTTAACTGTGCTGTTTACAGCCAAAGCATGAAACACAGGGAGGCCCTTCACTCTTTTAATTCAGACTTACAAAGTGTGACGGAGCCGAGATCCGCTCTCCTGTGATGTGATTAACATAGCCGCACTCAGTGGAATGAGCTCCATTTCTCAGCTTTTTCATGAATCACATATTGACATTTTTGAATCTTGGCTGGCCTTTTGCACTCACGGGCACCGACAAATGGTGCACTGTGTGTCAGATTTATTCAAGCCACTGGCAATGAGCGGAGCTTCCAAAATGGTCACCCACAGAATGAGAGATAACACAACAATGTGACACTAAATTATTTGTACGATGCCTCTCTTGGTATATAATTTAAATTGCTCTCTGTAGCTGTCAGTCTAATCTTTTTTATAAAAAGAAAGGAAAATTGACCGAGAGAGAGAGAGAGAGAGAGAGAGAGAGAGAGAGAGAGAGAGAGAGAGAGAGAGAGAGAGAGAGAGAGAGAGAGAGAGAGAGAGAGAGAGAGAGAGAGAGAGAAAGAGAGTAGTCATGAATGCATATAATTACACTTTAACTTGCACATCTTTCTGTTCGTCAGTTATCAGGAATACCAAAGACATGCCTATTTTGTGTAAATTGCGTGCACTTAAACAGTATTTTAAAGTGTTTTAAGCGTATTTTAACACCTATTTAACTTGTTTTCACAGGCAGATGGAATGCACCGCAGGCTCATATAAATAAATGTGTTAACCAAATGCATACATCTAAATACAAATATAATCTCGTGATTGCATGCCACTTGTTATAGTTCTTCTAGACTGTGTAGAAGAAGACACAGTTTCTTCTCACCCTAGCAAACCGCCCCGATCTGTCGCTGTGATTCTGTTTAGCACCATTGTAAGCTCTTCCTTCTGACAGTGTGCAAGTGTCGTTGGAAGGGTTCTGTCACACCCCTCTTTATCATCCGGCTTTACAAGTGCCCTGTTCTAAAAAGGGGGCCGCAACAGGCTGTGTGAAACAAGGGGATTGAGGGTAAATGAAGATAAATGGCTCTTCACTTGTCATCATTCAGTCGGCTGCCCCTTTGCCTTGTGTCATGGTTCAGGGTTGATTCTGCCGGACAGCACTGCGCATTCACACTGCTATTTCTGGCCAGGCCAGGTGTCTTACTCTGCTGTGAGGTCAGAGAAGGGCACATTTATAGGATATAGCCCGACAGACAAGACACATCAATTTAACTGTTCTACAGCCAGCCAGTCCTAATTTGGGCAACCTTATCATTTCTCTGTTTTAAAGCGTGATAGACTGTATCATTTGGCAATTACACTATTGATTGTAGAGTTCAAGCATAAACTGTGAGGTGAATCATTCAAAGCAATGCACACAAAAAAAAGAAAAGTGTTGAATTGTATAGCGCTTTTCCATAGTACCCCACGGTTTGGTTTAGGGCCGGGTCAGCTTACTTTTGGGAGCTTTTCCACTGGGTGCAGTACGTAGTACCCAATCCTTTTTTGTACCACCTCGGTCAGGTTTCCAAGCAACCCAAGCTGATACCAAAAATTGGTGCGAAAACACTGTAGATCACTGATTGGTCTGAGAGAATCGTCACTACCAGCGTCATCGCTATAATGTAAAAGTTTAGCTTTCTTCAGCTTGCGCTGTCTCGAGTAAACCTGTTGTTATCTGTGCTTTGCTGTAAGTTCACAAACTCCCTTTTAGCGATGAAAACATCCACAGGTTGTGAATCAGGAACACCATAACAGTTTTTTTCCAGACTTGCAGTTTGTGGCGGCACATTCGCAATGCGTACGTCCGCATATATGCTTAAATGCAACTTAAATGAGGCTTAGCGGAGCGTGTCAACTGATGCCACGGGTGTTTGTACAGAAACTGTCATGTGAGACAGAAGTAGTGATAAACGCGATGTGCAAATATCTACAGTATTTGTGGTGGTCAATTTTAACTATGTTGTGGACTGAGAAATAAATGAATGTATGGGAATGTACAACGACGCTCTCACATGATGTCACAGTAGTAGGCAGCGCAAATATAACGACACACCTATATTGCCCTACAAAGCCAAAGTCCAGTAACTACGCATTTGGTCAAAATTTAGTTAAAGGGGACATATTATGAAAATCTGACTTTTTCCATGTTTAACTGCTTTAATTGTGTCCCCAGTGCTTCTATCAACCTAGAAAATGTGAAAAAGATCAACCCAGTAACTTAGTTTTGGTAAACCGTTCTCTGCAAGCATGTGAAAAAATAGGTCATTGTAATTTGGCTCCTATTGTGATGTCAGAATAAGGTAATACCGCCCCCTTTATCTGCACTATCCAACCACAACACTGTCATTTAGTTCAGAGAGAAAGAGAGAGAAAAGAAGGACTTGACAGCACAATTGAGTTTCAATTACAACAAACCACCATCATTGTGATCAGTGTTTGCACTTCAGCCGCTCATTTGCATTTTAAATGACACACCCAAAATGGCACACTTTTGCTCAGACCTAGAGTAAGACTTAGTTTACATCTTTAAAAAAATCTCATAATATGTCCCCTTTAAGTATTGAAATGGGCTTTGTGAGATCTGTTGTTTCTTGTGACAAAGTCTCCTGGTTCAATTTTGTTCCATTTCAGAGAAACGTGTGTGCAAAAATTGCAGTAACGTCTGACTGGCTGGTGGAAAAAACTTTAAGGGCATTTTTCTCAGTTTCAGTGTTTGCGTAGTTACTGCACTAAGCCTTTGTAGGGCAGTATAATCTCTCCCACTAAGATTAAGTGTTACTTAACTCGATGGAAAAGCTAACTAAGCCAAGTGAGGTGAGCTGACCCGACCTGACCCAAACCAACTATGCAATGAAAAAGCACCAATAGTAAAGGGTCAAAGTTGGAGGAAATAATGAGATCAACTAATATGCAGTAGCTGGTGACTTCTCTTCCTAGGGGTGCGAATTTAAATGTGTGTTCGGAGTGTCGTGTTTGGCTTGTCATGTCAAAATATGCATTCGGTGCGTTGTGTGAACCTATGTGCATCATGTGATATGTCAAAATACGTGCCTGCTGCACATGTCGGAAGGGTTTATAATAAAGAGACGCACGCTCGCGTTCACAAAATACTACCTGGCAACCATGAACGTTTATTCTCATGAACCCCTTAGAAGCATCTGCACCAGGCACTTATAATGACAAGACGCATGATGCACATAGATTAACATGATGCGCCAAACACATATTTTGACATGATGAGCCACACACACATGACAGGCTTAATACATGCTTTGACAAGCTTCGTATCTTGCGTCCTCGAAAAAGAAGTCAGGGGCCATTGCTTATATGTATAATATGTAAATACAAAGAAAATTTCCCTTTTGTATTAAAAAGTGCTTAAAAATGTCTTAGATTGTATGCTACAGTTAAAAACAGCATATACAGTAGGTTTGAAACGGTGTGACATCAAGCATATAATGGCATAATTTTATGTTTGAGTGAACTATTTTGTCAATACACACTTAACTCTTTAAAATAAAATTTGAACACTATAATGTAGTGAACAGATTTCTTAATTCAGTTAGATGTGCATGTAAACCATCATGGTCGATGGTGCAGTTCTGTATTTAACCAGAAGATGAGTTCTTTATTGAACTGACTTCTTCTGAATAGTGGGAGGAACACAGTGAGATGAGATCACAGATGCTTCTTTGCGTTGCTCTAACGGGCACATTTTCCATAATCTTCTCTTCCTCCTCCTACTTCCTCTCTCCTCCCATCATCTGTGCTTTTCAAAGTGTCCAAACTTATTTTTTGTCATGCCACAAAATAAAATGACAGTCACAACGACACCTTTGTGTCTAAGTGGGAAATGGATGAAAGGAATGGAAGAGAGGAAATAGAAATAAGTAAATGAAGGCTGAAAGATGCCTCAGAGAGACATCAAGGTGGAGGGGAGAGGCAGGTGGTATGATCTACCTAGTAAACAACCATTCTTACCATGAGCCTCTGTCAGCATATGCCTTTGATGTAGAGAGAAAGAACTTCGCAATATGTTCTTATAGTCACATTGTTTCTCTGTAAAACTAGGAGAGGAATCTATTTCCGGCTTTGGAGCATTCAAATAATGTGTTTGTATATCACTTTTATTTCTCTCAGAGTGTGATCAAGGTAGCTCTTTTTCATTTGCACAGTGAAGACACACAGTGGTGCGAGACTGATAAAGTGGTGTTGCAAGAGTCTGTGGTGATAATAGATATTTTGTTATAAACACAAATGTGTTGTTTTTGCATAAAAATTACATTCATGAAATATTGAAAATATTATTATTTTATTTTATTCTTTCAATTTTTTAAATTCTTTCAAAGCAGCTTCACATGAAAAAGTTAAATGCAGAAAATTGAAAATAATAGTTTATATAGAATAGGCTGTGCACCAAGCTTAGGAAGATGGACAGTTCTCTACAGTTGCAATTCGTAACTTTTGCTAAAAAAGGAACCTTATGGCGAGCAATTTATATTTTATATTGGCCATAAAATATATTTCAGGTCCTTCTTTGTGGCAAGCAACTGGAGAATGGGTTTAACGGAGATTGCTTTAGAGGCTTTATTTGGTTAAGATAAAGGTTTATGGTAATGAGCTACATTTTGGGATTGAAGCAAATGTCAGGCTGTATTGTATTGTAGAATCTAACAAGGCTGAATGTTTACACTGAAATATATTTGTCTTTTGACTTGTCTTTCTTTTGAGCAATGCCTTCAGCTATTATGCTGTGAGTTAACTCATCAATTAAGAGAAAATGCTTCCCTGCCAATGACGAGTTTTACCGGAAATCCGTACTTCCGCTATTATCCACCAGGTGGATACCCATCTTATAAAGCCTTGTAAGTATTCCCTTAGGGCAAACAGTTTAAACTACGTGTGTGTTTTGAGGATCGCTCTGAATCTGATCTCTATCAAAAGTCCTTCACAAAAATGGATTGGAAGACATGTGATATTTGAGAGGTCATAAAACAAATGAAGAGTTTTTTTTTTTTTTTTTGAAAGCAGAGGGTCCTTTCCTTTTATCTGATATATTGTATGTTTAAGGAAGAACATTTTCTGAAAAAGGAATTAAACTTTTGTAAAAATCTTAAAATAATAGCGCTGACTGGCAACTTTAAAAAAAAAAAAATTAAGGTGTTGATCTGAATTTAATTTCTATACTAGTATTCATTTCTAGGGACATTGTAAATGTGCAATGGGAGGTCACATGTCTTCCAATCCAGTGTAAAGATAATACCATTATTAGTATCTTGTGAAGACAGCTGATTCATGTAATGAACTGTATGTTTACTGCGTCTTGAATATACCCTCATAGAAGGTCATCCTAAACCCTGCCATTATAGACTTGCATTCAAAGTCAGACTGAAATTGACTGATTGGAGGACAAGCAATCTGACTTTCTTCATCTATCTACCGCGGGTCATCTGAACATGCTGCTCTATTCTGCTTGATTGCCATTGACACATATGCAATGATAAACAGTGTGGGACATTAACAACACCACCAGAACATGTAGACATCAAAAAGCGATCATTAAGGTGAAATAAGGAGCAGCAGGGGTCAATCAATGAAATATTTCACTCTTGGATACTGATAGATTCCTAATCAATCCTCAATCACATGGTCATATAAATCAACTGTACAAACACAATATACTTGTAAACTAATAAATAAATTAATTAATTGCATGAGGTCATACATGCCCTCTATTCGGTGTGGCACAATGCATCTTAATTTTGCTAATTCATTTTAAAACATTAATATGAGCTACATGGCTATTAGTGCTACTTTATAATAAGGTATTTATCTCATTGACTTGAAGTTCAGACGTATTTAGAACCATCAAAGATCTAAAGCATTTACTTTCTTTTAATGATCTGTTTACATGTGAAAAAGATCCCCATTTGAAAGCTTATATCCCCTCAAGGTAATTTGTGGATTCTCCGAGCTTATGGTGAGAGCGTTGCATTGTCATTCATGAATATGCAAAGATTATTAAAAGCTAAGAAAACATCCATTGTGAGGTAAAAATAGATCTAGGTCAGATTTTGATATTGCATTTCAACCACACTGCTCTGTAAAACAATACATCTCTAACGAACCAAAAAGGAATTGAAAAATTGGTTTAAATGTCTTTGGCATAATAAAATAGTAGCAATAAATATATTACTCACGTGTTGATTCAGACTCACTGTTGATTTTTCATTGTTTACACACAAAACTCTGACTTGTTACAAAAGGTGAAAACTGACATACTTATGGTCAACACAAATACTCATAACTAAGGTTCTTTGATTTAATACAGCTATTTGTTTTTACCTTGCACAGTGATAACTACAGTTGCTTTTGATCTCAAACAAGGCTGTGAAAATAGTCATCATTTGTATCTTTTTGCACAACAAACCGTTTTGTTTGATTTTCTCTCCCAATATATCAAAGGGTTTATCGAGTCATATTTGCAACACCTACAGGTCTTGTTAGATCAAGACAAACAAGACCTGTCGAATCTGTGCATGTGTGAAGTCCCTGTCCCAGAAGTTTCCCAATTGACGATTGCCTCCTTTTACTGGAAGGCGGGACTAGAATGGCCATTCAGGGGTGCGTTTCTCGAACAATGACGTAACTTGCTGCTGAACCAACATAGTATGATGCATAGTTGGAGAAACAAACTACCTTGTCATGACTGTTTCCCGAAAGCATAGTAACTTTGTCGCACATTCGTTGTTTGATGATGTCACATGGGAGGTGAAGTACTAATTAATCTGTGCAAATTGATTTAATGTCAGATTATTGCTGTAAATAACATATATTGCATCGGAAGACTGATTTTGTTATGCTGATTTAGTTATCCGTTGTTTTTTAAGATATTCAATTTATGCATAAGTTCCCTCTTTCGTCACTCCTCTCAGGGATTCCCCAGAGTCTTAAAGCTTGTATGACTGTGGACATGCGCAGTTTTCAAATGCAGCGCTTTAATTCTGTTTACAAACTTAAAGACGTAAATACTTGTTTTATATACTTAGAATAGTGGATATAGAATGTACTACATGTTTTTTGCTTATTTGTTATCAAAAACATGATCAACGTAAGTCTACATATTATAATAACAAGGAACGATGCTTCTCACGACAGGTGAAGAGCTGTCGTGCAAACCACACAAGGTTGCGATGCAGCTTGCAATTGTTCGTTTGAACTATGGTTTAGGGAAACACTAAATCGTTGATCTTTGTCAGTAATGACAAAACGACAGTAGTTGGCTAACCATGCTTTCGGGAAACGGACCCCTGATCATTTCTATCTTTATTTATATCAATACCAGTGATGCATCATGTTAATATTAAATATATTTGTTTTTATGCCAGATAGACAATACACTCTTATAAAGGATGTGTTCATTTTTTACACATCTTTTTGTGTCATTTTGTGTTGATTTTTTGTGTTATAAGTAACAAAAAATGTGTTGTTTCAATAATAACAAAGAGATGTGTGGATTCTGGGACAACACATTTAGTGTGTTGTTTTTAATACATGCTTTCTAAGAGTGTAGGCAGTCCTTCGATATTTTAAACATAATATATTATATTATTTCATAAAGTTTTATGAGTTTCTGTATGTATATAAAAGCACAGAATTGGTAATATTTTGTATTACTTTGCTCTGCTGTGTTCATGGTGTTCAAGACATCAGAGTGTGTGTGTGAGCGGCGTGAAGTGGATGCGGAGCGGACTTCTGAGTTATGGAGTTTTGCCTGCAGCAAAGAGCGTGTGTTTTGAAAGTCAGCGTGTCAGGTTTTTCTCAACAGTGAATGGCGAGCGGCAGATGGAAAACCCAGTTTGGAGCTAAAGCTGAGCAATTACAGAATGCTTTGAGATGGGAGGAAAAATTGCTGTCGCTGCATTCCACTCACATATTCAGTTCTAGACTGGCATTCAGCTTGTGTGTAGTTAGGTGACACACAAAGTGATATGCTTTGGCTTATTTGGGAACTGTCTTTGGCAGAAGAAATGTTATGTGACTAACTGGCCAAGTTATGTGTGAAATGTGCATTTATAATAAGTATAAATTAGTAATACACATTACTATTCCAGCTTGGGATACAGATGCATCATGGTTACTAATGCTGTCTTTGCCAGATTTTTAAGAATCTTCTCAAAAATTATAATTCTTTAAATTTCACAGGCTAAGTCAGCATTCCCAACAGTGTCATTGTTCCCTGACTTTCACATTCCAGAGCGCTGAGGCTGCAAATATGCCACCTCTGCCTTCTCTTGTTAATGTGTGGATTTCCACCAGTGTGGTTTGTTGAGTAAAACCTTGTCTGAGATTGACATGTAGCGCTGCCGAAATTGACACTGAGAGATCACCTCCCCACCAGCTCTGAGGTGACAGGTCATAAATCCCTACAGAAATCCACCGGGGGGGAAAAACGCAGACCTGAAGGAGATTTCTCCTCATGCATAGAGAACTGCTTCCTGCCTTTTCTGCCACTCCTAGAGCCCCAGGGACCAGCTGCCCAACACGCTGCATGCAAAACAGCTCGCTGTCGACTGGGTGTGGGCAACACAACTTTGGTGCGTCGAAAAGAGGGATGAGAAGGCAGGGGATGTCTCCGGAAATTGTAGCCCTTTCCCTATTATTCGCATGATTCTGAATGCCAATTACCCAGAGTTCTGTGGGGAATGGCCTGTCAGTCTAGACGGGTTTGCCATGTGAAGGAGACAGGCAGACGCTGTGAATGCTGACAGTTCAGCATGGCGAAAAGACACAATTTTGTAAACACACATCATGCAAGGAGACAGTAAAACTCACACATCCTTCACTGCAAAGCTTGGGCTGTGTCAGCCATCATTCAGCATTTAAAGCCAAACTCTCAGACAATAAAGTGGCAACGTTTCATTTATGCACAAAGGTTTTAAAATAAAGGTGATTAAGGTGCTTTTTACATTAGAGTATTTTCCTTTTAAAATAGCATTTTATTCATCATACATTTTCAATAATTAACTAAAGTCTAATCAGTATAGACCATTTCCCTCTATTCATTAAGAATTACATAGTTATTGTAACTTGCTTCTTACTAAAGTACAATTGCTGTGTCTTAATGTCCAAAAGTTAATCTTGAGTAAAAAGTTGCTTTGACAAGTAAATTAAAACCAGCTGGCTTATAAACTTGTACGTGCAGGAACTGATGTCATTGCTGATGTAGAGTAAGTGATGTGACCGATTACAATCCTAAGACATATAAACCATTTACTAAAGGAGAGATCAGTCGTGCTTCTTCTGAAGGCTTTCACATAATGAAAAATGTACCAGCAGAAATGTATTTACATAGCCATTTATTTATTGTCCCACAGAACTGTGTGTGGTAACACATTTATTATTTTCCTTTCATTCATTCATTCATTCATTCAAACCTTTATTTAACCAGGATAAAAACTCCTTGAGATTAAAAATCTCTTTTACAAGAGTGTCCTGGCAAGTGGCAGCAACGTGGTTACAAATAAATACAAAAACATTTACAGGTAAATACATAAACACACTTTCACTCATCATACACAAACAGCTATGTCATCAAAAAAATTCCTGGGACCTAATTCAATTTAAAACAATGACAGACAGACTGCCTCTCTGCAAGATCCTTTAAAAAACCCTTAAAAGAATTTAGTGAAACCAACTCTTTCAAATGTAACTGATTCTGAAGCTGATTCCAAGCTGATGCAGCTGCATAACTAAACGCCTTTTTGCCAAAATCAGTGCAGGCTTTAGGGACTATCAATAAAAACAGATCATGTGAACGCAGATGGTATGACCCAGCAGATCTCCGGACAATATAAGTGTTCAGATAAGCAGGAAGTAATCCTAAAACTGCTTTATAAATAAAAAGATGCCAATGCATCCAACGCCGAATGGACAGGGAGAACCACTCGACCCGAGAATATAACAAACAGTGATGAGTATGAGATTTTAGATTGGTGATAAATCTTAAGGCTCCATGAAATGCCGTGTCCAAAGCATGCAGACACTGGGAGGATGAATGCATATATAAAATATCACCATAATCCAAGACAGATAGGAATGTTGCATTTACAAGTTGTTTTCTTGCATCAAAAGATAAACAAGACTTAATTCTAAAAAAGAAACCTAATTTCAATCTCAGTTTTTTAACCAAATCTTGGATATGCAATTTAAAAGACAATGATTGATCAATAGTTATACCCAAGTATCTGTAATGTGACACTTCTTCAATTTCTGTTCCAGAAAATGTATAAATGGCTGGAACATTGTTTTTAATTAATTGTCCACGAGTGAAAGTCATAACTTTAGTTTTTTTAACATTTAATACCAGTTTTAAAATAGCCAGATTTTGTTGCAAAATGTTAAAAGCAGTTTGTAAATTTGTGATAGCTTGAACTACTGTAGATCCAGAACAATAGAGAACAGTGTCATCAGCATAATAATGATAGTTTATGTTATTTATATTATGGCAGAGATTGTTTGTATAAATAATAAAAAGAAGAGGCCCAAGGATTGAGCCTTGAGGCACCCCTTTTAAAATATTTAGAGAGGCAGATGTAAGGCCGTCTACTTGCACACATTGTGTTCTCCCTAATAGATAACTGTTTAACCATCCCACTGCTTGTTCAGATAGTCCAATAGAGGCGAGTCTATGAAGGAGTATTTTATGGTCCACTGTGTCAAAAGCTTTTGACAAATCAACAAACAGTGCTGCACAGCACTGTTTATTGTCCAAGAACGTAACCAGGTCATTAACAACTTTTGAGACAGCTGTTATTGTACTATGTTTTTTCCTGAAACCAGATTGAAATTCATTCAGAATATTATTATTAATTAAATAATCTTTCAACTGCATGCTAACAAATGATTCCATTAGTTTGGCTAATACTGACAATTTAGAAATAGGCCTATAATTATTTATGTTAGCCGGATCACCACCTTTATGAAGGGGGAAGACATTGGCAGATTTCCAGATAGCTGGAACTTGATTTGTAGCTAAAGAAAGATTAATTAGATATGCAACTGGATTTGCTATCAAGTCTGCAGCTATTTTTAGAAAATATGGTTCCAGTTTGTCTGGACCTGATGATTTCTTTTGATCTAGATACTTCAGGGCCTTCCTTACTTCTGCTACTGTTACTGCCTTAAAATAAAATTGTTGAGCTACCGGTAACTGATGAACAGGACATGCAGTGGAAGAACTAGAAATTGGGTTATGTTGTGTTTCATAGAGAGAGCTAGCAGCAACAAAATGATTATTAAAACTATTTAAAATTTCATTTTTGTCCATAATTTTTTTGTCCTCAACAACAATATAAGATGGTACTTCTATACCTGTTTTTGATTCCTTCATTAATTTGATTGTTTTCCAGAACTTTAAAGGATTATTTAAGTTTTTCGATGTTTCAGAAAGGAAGTAAGTGGATTTGGCGTTACGAATTTTTACAGTACATAAATTACGTAAACGCCGAAATTTCATCCAATCAGACTCAAGCTTTGACTTTCTGGCTTGAGCCCAAGCTTGGTTTCGCTGTAGAAGAAGATCAGACAGTTCATTATTAAACCAAGTATTATTTCGCCCTTTCACTCTATGTCTCTTGAGTGGGGCGTGCTTATTTACCAGGCTTGTAAAACCGTCATAAAAAAATGTCCAAGCATTTTCAACATCATCAATAAGACCTATTCTTTCCCAATCAAAATCATACAAATCATGTAAAAAGCCCTGCATTGAGAAATGCTTCATTGCTCTCTTAAAAACTATGCGCGGCCTTGTTTTTGGAATTTTTGTGTCCCTTACAGATGCTATAAGACAATGATCACTTATATCATTTGCAAAAACAGAGGCTCCGGAGTATTTGTGAGGGGCATTTGTAAGAATTTGATAAATTAGAGATGATTTTTCTGGATGTTTTATATTTGGTCTGGTGGGGCTATTCACAATCTGAAAAAGATTAACAGAATCACAAAATGATTTAAAATGATCAGACACTGGCAAAAGCCAGTTCCAATTAAGATCTCCTAAAAAGACAATTTCATTATAATTTAAACTTGTTATAAGCTCTCTCAAAGAAGAAAGAGTACTACTGTCAGCTGAGGGGGGTCTATAACAACCAACAACTGTGATGTGAAGACTTTTAGAAACTTCTAAGTCAAGGGCCAACAATTCACATTGTCTACTTATTGACTTTGAGACAATTACATTCACAACAAATGACTTTTTCACATATATTACAACACCTCCGCCCTTTTTAGGTCGGTCTGTTCTAAATAAATTGTACCCATCTATAGTCACATCTTTATCAGAAATAGATTTGTTGAGCCAAGTTTCACTTAAAACAAAAACATCAACATTGGTTGAAAGTGCCCAAATACGAACCATGTCTATTTTGCCAACCAGACTACGAACATTCAAATGACAGAAACCCAGGCCCTTTCTATCCTTAAAACTTTCAGGCGTGTCATATGACATATTTTGCTCCGGGCCTGGATTTGGATGGACATTTCCTGACATTAATAGCAACAAAATAAGCAAAAGTCTCTGTTTAGGCAGATTACGATGATGGTGGTTTTGAAATACTGCCAAGTTTAAAAGGGCTGCTCCATTACACCCCAAATAATTTTGCAGAGTCATAATAGAACTTAAACGTTGCACTTCTAGTGTGTCAGAGGTGTAGAGCAAAGGCTGGGGTTGAATGACCGCAGCCAACTGATGGTTTGTTTCACTCCTTCCATCGAATAAACAATCCGAGAATGAGTGCAACGCATCCCCTTGGCAACGAAGGGAGAATCCAATGGAGGCACACATCGCTATTAAATACAGCACAGAAAGAAACATCCGCTGCTTTAAATCCATTTTTGATTCACGGAGATTAATCAATATCATAAATAAATAAGTATATAAAATAAAAATCAAGTCAAGTCTCTTTTTCGAGTAGAGTGATTTCATAAGGCACATAAATGAGGTACACGTGAGGTACAAGATCTTGAGACTTAAATATATTGGGTATATATAAAGTATATGAAGATATGAATTTGGTTCCAAAACGGCATAAAAAATACAGCCAAGTGTTGTATCAGGTCAGTATTAAAAAGTAAATTCTTAAAATCCAATATCCGCCTTGTTATTTTGTCACCTTTGTTCCCAAAATGCAATAAACGCCACTCCTCATTTTCTACAGAATGCAATAAATCCACTCAACAAATCATAGCACACCATTTTTTTTACGCATTATAAGCAACAATGGTGACGCATTGAATACAGAAATCCTAGTTTCACTCATCTACTTTGCACTTCGTGATTAACAAACAAACAAAAACAAAACAATACTTTTGATAGCATTGATAAACCTGTGGTGGGTTTCTGTAGGGAAAGAAACACAAGCCATCAAAATCACTCGAGAGACGGAAAAATGTTGTCTGTTGCTTGTTCTCCGCACAGCATCAAGCTTCTGTCATGCAAACACATTGACCCCAGGGATCTAATGAAAAACTTTCCATTATTTTACTCCAAGCCAACGAAAATCAAGCAGGACCAAAACCTTTTACGGCTGATCGCTGTCAAAAAACGGACCGATAACAGCAACAATGACAGTTGTGGCATCAGGCATATGACAAAGTGTTTTAATTATTGCCATTAATGTTTATTTTTTAGTTAGTGTATACCCAGAGGCGATTCTAGGGTCTATGGGGGCCCCAAGCAGAAAATTCCCTGTGTGCAAGAAGTGTGCAATACTTCTATACAATATCCTTTGCTTAAGCCACTATTCTACAGTGCAATAGTTACTGCGAAAGATACATATAATCATCATCATACCTAACATGTTTTGATGCATAAATGGCATAACATGTTTGGAAATAATGACAGCAGAGAAATATTTTCTACATTATACAATGATAGCAATGATTAATGACTTATTTTTACAATAATATTTTTACAAGAATATTTTAAGAAACCAGTCATTTTATGACTGCTACTAAATAATCTCAGTCATAGTTACTGCTAACTGTTATGTAAGTTAGTGTCCTAGAGTAAAATATTAGTAAACTAAATATTAATTTCATATCTGAAAATACAGAACAGTATAACACATACATCTGTTGATTTTCTCAGCAACAATGCAATTCTACAGACTTGACAAAAGGTTTTCCTGACTGAGATTTGTTTGATAATGTTTGAGACCTGACAGGGTGAGTATGTAATTTGTCTTACCTCCCTTAATGAACTCATCATCTCTCATTTCTTCTTCCCTTTCCCTGCTTTGCACAAAACATTTCTGATGTCCATCTACAGAAGCCAATAATGATCGAGTCAAAATAATATTAGCATTGTTATTTAGAAACTTCCTTTAGTCTTGTCATGTTTTCATAAGCTAACTCACTCGCGTGACGTCTTTTGAATGCGGTTGTGCGCGAATGAACACAAAGACGCGCGCGGACATGAATACGTGCGTGCACGCGTCATTGCGACTGCTTCGTCGCTTTTACAAGCGTAAATTGGGTAACTACATTGCATATAGATTAGTTTTTGCCGCGATTGTCTTTGTAAAGGATTGCACTAGTTAACTGTAAAAATTTAAACTTGAGATTTACACCAGAAGATTTACACTTGGGCACGTGCCTGACTGGAGCTGGACCGGGCACATTAAACCACATGTGGGTACAGAGGGCTGCTCACTGTAGCGCCTTTTATATGCGGTTAAATTGTTTTAAATCACTTGAGTGTTAGCATTTGCAAGCCTTTGAAACACGTGCAAATGATAAACTTTTCCTATTTAAATTTGCGTATTAATCTGGCAATCACATGCGAGCCAAACCGTGGGTTGTGATCCATACAGCGACATCACGACTGAACGATACAACGTCACCCATTCGCTACGTTCATTTTCGAAACTGGCAAGTTATCCACCTGGGTTGGATTTTGACTTGGCTAAGCCAATGTCAATCAACATTCCATCCAATTGGAATTTTGATATGCAGTCATGTTGTTCATCTACCGGGTGTAGCTGGCCATCCGAGAAACAAACTCGGGGGCCCTCTAGTGGCTCGGGGCTCCAAGCAGTTGCCTGCCTTGCCTGTTGACAAGGTGCGCCTCTGTGTATACCAATAGTCAACTAAATGAATATAACATGGCAAAGATGAATGCACATTTATAGATTGATTCAATAGATTTATAACATTTTGAAAAAAACAACAACATATATTTATTGCATTTTGTGGAAAAAAATTATCAGTTTTTATAATAAATCTTTGAAAATCAAATTATGGAGTTGAATTTTGTATGTTTTTGTAACCTAAAGATGCTATGTGAAAGTCTGTAACAGAAAACAGTGGTTTTCATCTTGTCACTTCCTTGGTACAGAAAACACGTTTTTACCGATATTAGTCTACATGGATTTATTGCCTTTTGGTACATATATATGTTTATGTGTCTGTGTGTGTGTGTGTGTGTGTGTGTGTGTGTGTGTGTGTGTGTGTGCGTGCGTGCGTGCGTGTGTGTGTGTGCACTTTATGCAGGTACAGGTACACTAGGAAACATTTATGAACAGTAAACTTACTCAATTTATTCACCAATGGCAAAAAAGTTTACTTTGGACCCTGGTCTTAGTCCCAATATCGTTTTTAGGAACGCTGGGCTGTCAAACTTCTAGATCTCTGAATTGTCATCTACTCAAAACCAATTTCGAGTCTGTTTTTCTTTGTCCAATCCTTCCTGTCCCTTTCTCTGTAAATCAAATGTCATTTTATATCAGGCATTCTGCCGAGTAGATGCGGTCGAGATTTGTCTCTATATTGCCACCCGGCTTACCCAGCTTTGATGGAATCGTTAAAAAAGATACGAGGGGAATGTAGAAGTACCCGCGTTTGTCAGACACTGTTTTCTCATCAGATGAGCGTAGAGCGATAAGAATCAGAGCAATGCCCATGGGCTAAGTCCCATTGTGCATGACAATCTGCAAGCATGTGCCTGCCGAAGACAGAAAGTACTTTCTGCATGTAGAGAGATGACCAAGTCTGTGAAAAACAGCTAAGCATAATTTTTGTGTGATTTTTCTACATAAAATGTAAAGAACATTCTGTGAAAATATAAACTTGATATATTTAGTATTGACTGAGTAAGGTAATGTCAAATAAATCAATTTGAAATCCATGACTTCAATTAAACTGTGATGCTCTTAAGACTTTGTAAATTTCACATTTTGCCACTGTTATGGTTTTCATATAGATGCTTTAGAGTCTTAACCCTGGCAAGAAAATTGGTGCAATTAGCTCATTTATTTCCAGTCATTGTGATTAAGTCAATGATGACTTGAGTTCATTTTAATCATAGTATTAAAGAACTGTTGAGGACTTCAATGTGTTTTGTTGTGATTTAGTTTATTCAGTTAGATGGAATTGTGGTGTATTTGAGGGCATAGCTGTCATATGAGGTCTCATAGCGTGTGATGAATTGTAGGCTGTAATCTCTTTTTGACATTTACAAGCAAGCTCCTAAGGGTTGGAATTGTAATATTAAAACAAACCTATATTAAACAAAGATGGCCACTGGAATCAAATCTAAATGACAGGTGGTTTCATATAAACCCATACGAAAAAGTTGCTTTGTGTGTAGAAAGCCTCTCTAACAACGCGTGTCTGCCTGTTAACACTTGAGCTTTTAATCAGTTTACTGACTCATTAATGATTCACACCTTTGATAATTTAACATCCATAACATTCTCTTTATGCTTTGTAATTGACTTTCAAATGTGAAACAATGACCGTGTTATATTGCTCTCATTAAGTTAAGCCGTTTAAATAAACTGGTGTTCTAAAACATGTTTAATTAATGACACAAAGTCAAGATTTTACAATGTACTTAATATGACAAATAATTTCATTTTGGGTTTGCAAATTAATGAAGATTTTTTTCTGTGGTTTTCTGAAAAATAATCTGCCATTTTCGGAAATGTTATCCCAGAGGCCACTTTAATTTTTCAAAGCTTACTCTTTGAAGCTCTCAGTAATGTTTTAATTAGGAATCAACTTTGTGTCAAATTTTCTCCTAAAATTTATTAGGAGAAATAAAACAATTGTTGACAAAAAGCAACACTATATAGCTATAATTTGGTGAGAATAATTAAAGTTGACCATAAATGTATGACTGCTATCTTGGAAACTTTGAGTCCAGTTTGTGAAACTCCAAAGGAGGCACACATGAGATTAGGGGTCTGACTTTCTCAGAAAAAAAAGGAGAAATTAACACTTAAGCAAGCTCAATGTGCTAATTTAATTGCTGTCAAAGAGAAATTGAGTTTTTAAAGGAATCTCATTCCTGATTTTCAATCGCTTTAGGATGAATTCAGCAAATGTTCTTGCAAATGAAACCTGAGAAATTGTGCTTGGCTGCATAGGCCTACAAGAGCAAGGTCCAATTTAGCCTTTACAAACAGTTCTGACTTGTTAATGGTGATAGAGAGATAGGGTGGCTTTTTACTTTGTCTACCAAATGATTTGTTAGCATGATCTGAAAGAGAAATGCTCTTTTAGATACATTTGGGAAACAGAAAACGTGGAAATATTAAAGTTCAGACATTAATGAATTGATATTTAATAATTATGACATAAACATTCAGAACTCCCTAACTGAGCTTTCGTTGTTTACTGGACAACCACAATTTAGAAAAGTTTGGTCAACACAGTAAATAAAGGACTGATGTAAGGTATATACTCGACACCTTGTGCCTTTGTTCAAGCTGTTGTTTGCAGAATCCTAAAGCTGGTGCCTTTAATTTTAAACACCAGAATACCATGACAGGGTAAAGCAATCGTCCCCAGCCTCATCAAATATGACTGCGGGCTTTTCTTGGCCGTGGTGCAAAGCTGCTTTGAATCATCTGTCAATGCCCTCCCCTGGATAAATGTCATATGTGGAATATCGCAGGTGGCAGCTGGGCTGCTCCAACGCAGAGGCAGGCAGCCAGAAAACAGCCGAAAGCATCACATGTTCACCGCAGTGTGCAGCCATTTTTTTCGTATTTATTTACTTTCAATGCAGGGCCCCGGACCACACACATCAGCCAAGACCAAAGGGGTCTCCAAACCATTTCTCAAATTTAATCAAAAACACACAGGGGTTCCCTTTCCTCTGGCAACTTCTGCACGGTCAGTGTGACGGTCTACGGCGTTTCATTCCGTTGCGTGTTTTTTACAAACTGTCCATGTAGCAAACAGAGTGAAAACATTTTCTCCGCCGTTTTAATAAATCAAAATCTCCTGTTGTGAATGTGTTCCTGAGCATTAGGGAGTTATTTTTGCAAAAAGCTTAATACATTAAGAGTTGCTTTATGGAGATACAATATTCCATTATCTATACTGTTTTGTTCTCAGGGTTGTGCTGAAGTTGCATGGAGACTTTGAGTGTTTTTCAAAGGACAAAAAACAGCTGGTCATCACAAAATCCTAAATATTTGACTTGTTTTATTCTCTGCCTTTCTCTTTTTTGCATATGTTCTATCAAATTCGATATCAACTTATTGCAAACTGAGCACAAAAGTATTTAACTCACAGAATGTGGTAATGTGACCACAATATTAATGTCCATTATAATGACCATAAAAGTTTGTCTGTTTGTGTTGAAAGGAGAGACTGGGTACTGTATCTTGCCAGATATCTTGCTATATTAGCAAGAGATCTGGCCCCTAACGTAGGTGTTTTCAGGAATATAAAATAGTCTCTCATATCCCCAGAATGTGTCTGTAAAGTTTCAGCTGAAAATACACCACAGATCTTTCATTATACGATGTTGAACATGGCCATTTGTGGCTGCAATAAAAATATGCTGTTTTTGTGTTTTTTTTTTCAAATGCAAAGAAAGCTTCTGTACCCCTCCACGTACGCAAAGTAGGGGTAGAGCGCTTACACGTGTGCTTTGGACTACACGCTCATAAGGCGGAATAGCGGTCATGGGTTGGGCGTAATCAATGTGACATCACATTGATAGCGGATCCCCAACAGCCTGTTTTGTGTGACTGTTTAAAGTTATTAAATTGCAGGGTTTTTTTCTACCTTCAGTAATATATTTACCAAAAGTTATTGTTGGTCTTTTACAGTCTTTCGGTGGAATACTTGGGGCCCAATCATACACCCACCACAATGCAGCCAAAGTGTGATGCAAGTGTTTTTTGCTAGTTGCAGCCTGGCGCAGTTATCATTTACACATTCAGCGGCATATTGTTTAAGTGTTGTTTGTACCTTTACAGGAATACAAAACAGGACCTTCATTGTTAGAAAATGTCAGAGAATATGTACTGGGGCAGAACCCTTTAAAAAGGTTTTAATATGGATTATTAGGTACAGATATGTAAACATTTAGTACCAATATGTACCTTTGAGATACTAATACGTATTTTTGAAGTACTAATAAGCTCTCTTTGGTACCAATATGTACCCCCTGAGGTACTAACATGAAATCCGTAAGTGCAAAGCTTTACTTTTTGAAAGGGTAAAAATGTTACTTTTTTGAAAGCCCCATTGACAGTGGGACCATTTTTTTTTGACAGTGTATATGTTTACTTTGTACCTGTGGATATGATGAGATAAGAACCTTTATTAAGTTATGCTTTAAAAAAACACTCACGGCGGTATCCGAGTTCCTGAAAATTTTCGGCTCACCACGCGTCTGTAAATTCTTTATCTTCTGTTTATTACAAATAAAGTATTTTTAGAGTACAAAACTTTTCTTGCATATTTGTAATTTTTTTTTTGAGATTACACTGATCATGTAGTCTATCCATACATTTAAAGCAATTAAAAGCCTGCTAATTTTACTTCCATGACTGAAAGTAAATGACTTTAAGACTTTAATAAAAATAAAAAAAACTATGTCAATACAAATAAAAATAACACATTTTTAACATCAATCTTAAACTGGTGGTATTCTTACTGTGCTTAGTTTTTCAGTTTACAAATTTCGCCATCTAAATAGGGAATTGGCATGGCGTGAGTGCAACTGGCATTTAAAGAGGATGGAAGATGAGACTCTCAGTGGTTTATTCCACGTTACCTCCTAAACACACCCATTACTCATTACGAGAATAAGAACAACCCTTTTAGACTGTAAAAAAATTATAAATTGTATTTACTTAAAAATATAGTGCATTATTTTTGCATCTACTTTTTTAAGAAAGTTTTACTCGGATTTTTTTTCAGTGTAGCAAAAGTGGATTCAGACACACCCTTTTAGACTGTGCTTCGGGTGTTGTCACATCTGTAGTTCGGTTCATCCCAGATAGCAATTTTGTTCCGGCCCATGTAGACAAACATGTCCAAATATATTAACTTCTTTTAATACAAAACTAACATTTTATTTAATAAAGGTTAAATTAACATTAAGATAGCCTGAAAATCCTTCAATTCTTATAATTATTTATTGTTAATCACAGTATTTCAAATGTGGCTTACAATCACTAGACTGATCTGGGCCAGAATCACTACACTGATCTGGGCCACATACCTCCCACCCACAACTGGCCCAAATGTTATCTGCCATCATGGATCCAGTGCCATCATTGCCACACCTGGCCCATACTTGGCTGACATGTTGCATGCCGTTGCCGGCAGCACGCCAGCAGTGCCATCATGAGGCCACATTCGGGCCGACTCCGTCTGCTATCTGGGATTTGGTCCAGACCAAAAGCAAAAATTGATACATTGTAACTTTTTTTGCAGTTGTTGGTTCCTTTTCACACCACACTGATTGCACTGATTGCGGCTTGAAAACAACGTTTTAATGCACTACAAACGGCGAATACACCAAATTTCTGAGGTTACGCCCGCACCTTTTAGCTACTCCAGGTATGCCCGCGATCTTTCATTGTGCTAATATTGCTAATAGAAACTGTCAACAAACACATCCTCATCCGATAAGGCAGCTGGTTTAGTCCAAAATGCGCAGTAATTTTGCAGTTAGGTCGGTTAGATTTCAGATCGTGTTTTCACCACAAACTAATTGCTCTAGAGTTCGTTTGAAACTGTACAGAAACCACATCTTCAAAGAGGTCTCGGTCCGCTTGTTTGGTCTGCTTTTGGTGTGCACCTGAGTTCGATTGCTGCATTCTCATCTGCCCAAACAAACTGCACCAACTGAGCAATCGAACTCTGGTACGATTCAACCGAACTAAACAAGGCAGGTGTGAAAGCACCCTTAGATGGTTCAAATAGGCCCCTTGGTGTCCAGAATGAAGATTGACAGGAGATGCAAGTCTGGCATTAACATGGAATGAATGGGACAGATTGTTTATTAGGAACTTGTCATTGTTTTTCACTTAGGGCAGCATTGCCTTGACTTTGAGTGTCATTCGAGACAGGGTTCAGAGCAGGATCAGACAGCAGCCGTCCAGCTCTCTGCATGTTTATCATTTAAGCCTTCAAGCAAAATCCTTACACTAAACTGTCCATACTTATGGAACCAACAGTCTGTGAAAGATGTAATCACTTCGGCACAATATTGCACTTTTAGCCTCTGAATGATCACTGAAGTCAGGCTGACAGTAAACAAATAGGCCTGAACCAAATTTAACTTACATGAAAAACCAAACAAATATCAGACCAGAGGAATAAAGTGATTGAGTGGTGCATATTATATCTGCAAATATAAAACCTTTAGGAACTATGGTTCAAAGACTAAAAAGTAAACAAATCTCTACTGTTTTTTTATTTGTGTGTATTTTATGAAATTTGGCGGTATCTTAGGTCAAGCTCTGTAGTATTTATCTGGTGTTTTTAGCAAGGTTTTCTGACGAGTGAACTTCAAAAATAGCAGCACGGTGTAACAAATAGATTTAGAAGCCCTGAAGCTGGTGTGCACCTGAAACCTGTAAATATTGACGAGTGGCCTCTCTACAACACAGGTGCAGACGAAATACATTTCGCTGCATAACTTGACACGCTGCATATTTCTTTTTCTAAAAATTCAAAATGCAAAAACCCAGAATCTTACAAATGTGAGGCACATTGTAATTCCAGTGGGAATTCCCGTAAGATTTACATGAGTCTAGCTGATATTAGCTGTGAGGGAGTTATGCACAAAGCACCTGTTTTTTGTGTGTGTGTGTGCGTGTATTTATTCATTCTAACATCTTTCATCATATATAGCTGACAGTCATGACAATGGTGGACTATAGACACCTGTGTTAGCGGGAAGTGAGCTGAGAGGAAGAAGACCTTGGAGGCCAACAAATCATGCTAGTAAACTCAATAAAACCAAGCCTGTGAAAGATTTATCCTTCAAAACAAAGGCTGGATTGGAATTGGTCTGTGCTGACAACCTTGAGGGCCATGAAGAATCGCTTTATATAGAATATACATGTTTAACCTTAATATATACAATATACATACATCACTACACTATATCAAGTATATATATGTATTTTATATATACAATTAAGAGCTTTAAAAGACGTTTGGGATTGCCTACACGGATGTGCTCAAGACTACACACATCCTACATTGTCTGTCAGTGCGCATCGGTGTGCATGGGTGGGGTAATGCAGACCTGCGCCCCCCGAGGGAGAACAGCAGGAGACAGAGTGCTCAGACACACCGAGTGGATGCTTTTCTGAACAAGAGGGATGGTGACAGGCAGTTGCCCCTCTCTCCGGATGACCTCTCTGGATCTCTGAGTCTGAATGTACAGTCCAGAGCCACATCCTCAGCAACAAAGCAGCGGGGCAACTTTCCCGAGGGGCATGCCGCCAACAGCCCTCTGACATTCAAACATCTCTAGAGATGGAAAACAAATCTAATAAATAAATAAATAATACACTGGAGGACTGCAACAGACTTGGCTAAACCTAAGGCTAAATCTCTTCTACTTCCGACCTTGAGTGTGGAAAAGAACCTGAAGGTGTGGGCTATCTGAACGGGTGGTCAGTACGAGGAGCACTCCACGACCTCATTTCAGAATCCAACACTCCTCTTTATGTGTTTATGTGTTTTTCTGTTTAAAAAATGGATGATGTAATTACCAATAACATTATCAATTGGTAATGACCAAAAACTTAGCTCTTACAATGACAAAAAGTCTTTATACCTTATGATGACTCCTTAAACAAGTGCACCATATCTCAAAGTCCATCCAAAACACACTCTCTTGTAAAAGAGATATTTGAGATTTTAAACTCCACATTCTTCTGAAATGAAAACATACCGTGCCATGCAGAAGATGGTAATTCGATAATTATTTGACCTGCAATCCCTCTCAAATGTAATTCTTGTCCACAGTTCTGAAATGAGCATACCAGTGCTCACTTTACAGATTTTTATACTCTGCATACAAATTTTTTTAGAAGGATAAACATTGCTAAATTAATTACAAATAATTTGAATTGTTTCTTATGCATGATTATGCTGTTTATTGTCAGTGAATTGTATCTACTGTAGTTCTGATTACATGCTGTGTCTCACCTTCCTCATGCCTTTACACTGTTTGAATCATTTTAAACATTTGTCTTAATCTATTAAACTATGCAAGAATGTTTCTTATTATTAATTCTTCTTAAAACAATAAACAGGATTCCAAAATTCACAATAACCCAGCAAATATTTTTGCTGTTATTTGTATCTTTTCTGTCAGATACGCAACTGGCTATATTGTACTAATGGTTAATTATAAAAAATAAGTTTTACTATGAAAGTGAAAGATTTTTAAACTTTAAAACTTTCTATAATTTAAAATACTGTTTAATATTATAAAATGATATTTCATAATATATGAAAATCTGACTTTTTCCATGTTAAAGTGCTATAATTGGGTCCCCAGTGTTTGTATAAACCTAGAAATGTGAAAAAGCACAAACCAGTAACTTAATTTTGAAAACCATTCTCTGCAAGCATGTGAAAAAATAGGTAATTGAAATTTGGCTCCCCTTGTGATGTCAGAAGGGGATAATAACGCCCCTTAATATGCACTTTCCAACCACGACATTGCCATTTAGTGCAGAGATCAGCTCATGTGCATTTAAAAGGACACACCCAAAAACGACACATTTTTGCTTACGGCACAAAGTGGCAATTTTAAGATGTTATAATAACTAATCTGTGGGGTATTTCAAGCTAAAACTTCACATACCATTTATGGGGACACCAACGTTTACAAAAGTCCCCTTTAAGGATTTAATACCCTATTAACTGCATCTACAATGCTGAAAAAATATCAATACAGTTAATAAATACGGAAATATACTTTCTGCTGGCCTGTTCACCAACAAATTTTAAAACAGAGTAAATGGCCACACTTTTTGTATTACATGGCTCATTGGAATGCTTGATTCTGATTGGCCAGTCGAGACATTTGCATTATATTAAAACCGAAAGTAAACAAGTTTTTCCAGTGGAAGGTCTGCATTCGTTAAAAATTAGCAAATAAAATATTTCAAATCAATATTTAATGTTCCTTACCTTATTTATGAGGTTAATAGCCGTGTAATAAGCAAGATAATGTACAGGCAGCTGGTTGCTCCGTGTCTGGTCCTGATCACACTGTTGGGGCTTATTTCTGTGATAACAACCGACTGCTTACACATTGTCCCTCACATATTGTACTGTTCAAATGCTACTCTTTATTAAACATTATGAAAGTGGAAAACAACATTATTTTTAAACCAGTGAAATGGTTAATTACATTCTCAATACCAGATTGCTTAAATTTTTTGTCTCACTTTATTTTATGATTGAAATAGGTTTTAGGAGTTTAGCGGAAGCTGATTTCAAAGTGGTATTGGACAACGCTCTGGGGCATGTTTACTTTATTCCCGCCATCTGGAAATTATTTTGTAGCTTTAGTTTAATATGTGCAATAGAAGAAAGTGAAAATTCAATAGCTTCAAATGAAAAATACAAAAACAGTGAGTGGCTGATTGCGATAAACTGCTCCCAATGCAAGCTGAAATTTCTATTTTCTGTGTTTAATCAACATAATGTGCCACAAGGCCACATTACCACTCAGTTCATATTTATCCATATAATTTTCAGAGGCATGGGGCAACATCAATCCCAGAGTGACTGAGAGAGACTAATATCCATCTATGCATCACTTATCCACTCCACAACCTTTATTCCCTGTGAAAAAGAAAAAAAGAAAAACCTGAAAGGAATGGCAGCAGGGCTAAATTATGCACAATGGGGATATCTATTTTCCTGCTTTCTTGCGAGATAAGGGCTTATTATTTCAGCCTTTGTTATTAACATTGTTTGCCCATGGGATGATTAGTAAAACAAAGGATGGAGGAAAAACAAGTGCTCATAGTTAAAAACGTTTTCCTCTTAAGAGGGGAACTCACTGCAGGATAAACTGGGTTTGGCAAACATTAAGCCTGAAAACAGCAGAACAAGTTACTGAGACCTGTGACCAATTGAATTTATTGCTGTTTCCTTTCTACATCCCTGCAATCAAGTCATATTAAAGTTTAAACCGTCAGTCAATAGCCATTTTTAGGGATAGAGCAAATAGGCAAAATACAAGTTGTATGTGTGTGTGTGTGTGTGTGTGTGTGTGTGTGTGTGTGTGTGTGTGTGTGTGCGTGCGTGCGTGCGTGCGTGCGTGTGTGACCAGTGTGATTAATTATTAGGTATTAGTTAAGTCTTCTCTTGACGCGCGGCCAAGATGGCGACAGCAGGCACTGCCTACCTTAAGCTTCATAAAAGCAAATTAATTGGCTTTATACAAACCAATGGGTGATGTCACGGACACTACGTCCAAATTTTTTATTTTCTCTTATAAACAACCTTTGTGTTCTCTAGATCATGAGTAAATTAAGTTGTAACAAGAAAAAATCAACATCTTCATGCTCTCTTTAACTTTAATTTTGAAAAAAATTTTAAAATTTGTTTAAGAAAAGCAAGTGACATATTAAGTATGTCTAACAAAACATTACAAACTTAGGGAAAGGAACAAAGTAGATACTGTGAAAATAAGAGTAATGATTTTGTCAAGCCAAACTTTATCTTCAGTGACATCATTTCCTTGTTCTAACAGAACTCTGAAATGACAGCTGGGAATCAATTAATGTGATCCGTCTACTACCGCAGCACCGTTACTGATGCAATGGATAGCAACAATGTGCTTAGACAATGTGCTTGAAAGGACAATCCATATTTCCTTTGGTTGTAAATAAAGAAAGGTCTGTAAACCCATTTAACAGTATAAATATATCAGCATAAATATAAATAACTGTATTTATCGTTAAATTAAATGGCTATTGATTTGTCACTAGTCAGTTTTTGTGTGCACCCCTTGTAAGACTGCAGGTTGTGTTTACAGCCCTATATCCACTGGAAATCCACAGACCTGATATTTACCCAGGATTCCCTGCTATATTAGATAAATAAAATGTAATTTTCCTGTGCAAATATCTGTGAAATTAAATACACAAAAAGGGGCAGCTTTACAGTGGCTGGATTTATCCTGGCCATATTTACTTATTTTATAGTATGTTCAGCCAGCAAGGGAGAAAGTGGCGTAAATGCTTTTTAACACTTTTCATGTCTCAGTGACTGTGGAGTTTTGTCAGACTGCTTGTACAGTCCATTTTGGTAAGGTTGGGCTTTCTTTTCAAGAGAGATGGATCTATAACATTCATTTATTTACACTTTTTTTGGCACTTTGAGAAATTTCAGTTCTTCTCTTAAAAAGTACACCATTGGATGCAGATGACTGCAGTTTGCTACAAGATGGCATTTGATTTGAAGATAATGGGTGTTGTGATTTTGTTAAAGGGGTCATATTATGAGATATTTTTAAGATGTAAAATAAATCTTTGGTGTTCCCAGAGTGTGTATGTGAAGTTTTAGCTCAAAATACCATATAGATCTTTTATTATAACATGTTAAAAATGCACATTTGTAGGCCTGATCAAAAGTGTGTCGTTTTGGGTGTGTTGTTTAAAATGCAACTGAGCAGATGAAATGCAAACACTGATCACATTGATGGTGGTTTGTTGTAATTCAAACTCAATTGTGCTGTCAAGTCCTCCTTTTCTCTCTCTACCTACCTCACAAAACAGGCGAAATCTGAACGACCTAATTTTTCACATGCATGCAGAAAATGGCTTACTCGAATTAAGTTACTGGGTTGATCTTTTTCACATTTTCAAGGTTGATAGAAGCACTGGGGACCCAATAATAGCACTTAAAAATGAAAAAATTCAAATTTTCACTCTATGACCCCTTTAACTTTAAATGACCCCTTTTAAATATTGAGTTAGCTTCCAGTTTTGATTATTTCAACAATGGACATGTTGCTTGCTGTTGGTTATTAAAGTAATAATTGCAATCCAGTACTTCATGTTCAATAAATTGGAAATGGTTTATATCATCTTATTCTTTTTATTTATGTCATTCTCGTTCTTTTTCAGATTCCATCAGAATCACCAAACAATAGATTACAGAGCTGTATTATCAGTCTTGGGAATAGATTCAGCAGAAAGGATTTGCTTTGAAAAAGCTAAAAACACATTTTTTCCTTAGGTAAGTCTTAACAATTCACAGCAGAATACACTTATTAATAAACAATAAAAAATGTACAATACAATAATAAATTGATTCATTAATACCTTTGTTTTAAGCAAATTTCTTATAATTAAAGTAAACACAGTGCATTACATTTACATTTCTCATTTCATTTTCAATGGTGTATAGTCTTTGTGAAGCACAAAACTGTCAACGCCTTGTTTTATGTTTTTTAATGTACATGATGAAATGTACTTAACAATTTTTCAGTGACTTAATAATGACATGATGGGGCGGTTTCACAGACAGGGCTTATCCTGGGCCCAGACTAAAATGCTGTTTTAGCTGCCTGAATCAAGATGCACAGCAGTATCATTTTTTTTTTTTTGCAAGAAATGTTTGTAAAAACTCTAAATAACACTAAACCTAAAATAACTAAGATCTAATCCTGGATTAACCTAAACCCTGTCTGGGAAACCACCCCTAAATAATTTTAAACTTTTTATTTGGTTGGCAAGCTAAATCCTTGTTTTTTTAGCAGGCTGATCTGAACCTCCTCTTTAGCCATGTTTTCATATCCATGATTTAATGCACATTGTGCAGTATCACATCAAACGAGTGATGGAAACTCCAAATTTCGATAAAAAATCCCTTAATTTGCAAAAGGGTTTTTATGCTTGCTTGAGGTGGTTTTTGATTTATGTAAAAAAAAGTAAATGCGAACAATGAGAGATGGAAATGTATTTGCCGAATTAATTATGACGTAGCGAACATTAAACCCACGCGACAGACTGTCTAGCTGTTTACGCTGGAGTTGTCTTATATGGGGCTCGACACCATCGCAATGTCCTTGCTGCTAATACCTTCATCAAAAATGCTGCATTCCCTCTTCTGTGCACAGCATTCAGTTTGACAATTATGAGCTAAAAAATTTATAACTTGCCCCATCGTGACTACATGCAGTCCTGTCTCCATTTTCCAAGCATGCCTTCTTTTGTTTACTGTTAGTTACTAGGTTACCAATACCACCGTCATTCGCTCAAACAACTTGATGGAAATGCATCTAATTTGCATTTGTTGGTTTTTCTTTTTTGCAAATTTTGATTGAAAATGTATGTTATTATTGAATTATTACTTACTGAAAAAAACATTGATTTGGTTATAATAGTAAAACACACTGTTTAATGCAGTACAGTAAATATTAAACAAGCTCATTGTATTTTTTGTTTTGTTTTGTTTATAGAAGATATATAGTCGACCGATTAGTGTTTTTACAACTGCCAACATTACAACGTATTTTTTTTTGTACCTGCTGTAACCACAATGTTTGAAAATTTTGGAATTATTTTAGTACCCTGATTGTCACCCGAGTCAAAATTCTTATTTCTCACTCACTCTTACACAGACACAAACACACACACGCACGTGCACACAGTTCCCTGTATCTGGTGAAAATGAACGTCCACAGCAATAAAAATGATGTATTGAGCAAAGGTTACTCTCCCTTTTAAATGCTAATTGTTCTGCCAACAGTATTCATTTGCCTGGGCTCCCAAAGGGCATGCATCCATTTTGTTTCCGCTTCAAGCAGATGTGGGGTCTCAGTTTTTGTGTGTGCTATAGAGAGAGAGAAAGGGAGAGAGAGAGACGGAGAAAAGGAGCGTTCTCTTGTTTATGCATCATAATTAGTGGTGCCTTGTTCATCATCATAACCTACCAAATCTAGAGAGCAGAAAGATGAGAGAGCAAGTAAAGACGGCAGCACAAATTTTACAAAATGACCCCCTTCCAACCAGCAATGAAAGCATTCCTTCATCTCTAAAACTATACAATAATGAGGGTCACTCCTGCTTTCGGGCCTCGACGCTGTACATTTCTTAAGGTTAAATGACATGACAGTGCTTAAGTAAGTCTTTCTCCTTAAAGGTCAAATGAATATTTTATCTTAGGCTGTGCTGGATGTATTGAAATGTTAATGTAAATACCACCGATGCAGAGACTGCAGGACAGCTTCAATAAAGGGAGGGATAGGAAAGGTCAGATAATCCCCTATCTACAGTCTCTCACTCTCATTGCTCTGCACTGCTCTTTGTCACAGTTGAAACAAAGATTTGAATCATGGGTACATCACTCATTACCAAAATACTTTAAAAATGGCTTACGGGAGTCTCATCAGATGGACTTTGTGGGCTGAAGATCTTCTTATTGAATGATAAGAAGCTCAACAAAAAACTGACTCAGTAACCCTACCCTTCACTCATGTTTCTGATTAGACTGAAATCAACTTGAGTTGATCTGGTGGATTTGTAAAAAAAATACAAATTATACCAAGAGTCAGACTTTCTATAGTCATCGAGTACTGAAGCATTTTTATTTCTGATGATTTCACTGTTCTATTATTTTAAAATACTGTAATGGCTACTTTAAAGAAATAATTCATGCAACAATGAAAACATCTGTCAGCATTTAATCACCCTCTTGTTGTTCTGCACACAAAATTTAATGATGTTTTCTTCCACGGAGTATTAAAAGAAGATGTTAGGCAGACTGTTAGTGAATTACAGCCTCAGTCACAATTTACTTTCATTATATGGGATAAAAATAAGCTGTGTCAAAGTCCTACACTGTCAGAAAAAAATGGTAATGCATTTTCCATAGCTCTCACTGGGGCAGACCCTTTAAAAAGGTCCTAACATGTACCATTTAGGTACAGATATGTACACATTTGATACCAACATGTACCTTTGAGCTACTACTGTAAAATGCACACTGAAAAAAATGAGTAAGTGGTTGCAATCAATTTATTTAAGCTACATTTAAACAAAAGTTTTTTTGTTTTGTATTACTTTTTTTGTTTGTTTTAACAGAGCCGATCCTCCCTATAAGCAGGCTACGTGAGCTGCGTAGGGCCCCACACCACTAGGCGGCCCCCTTGTTCTTAACTTAATGCAGCGCTGCATGGACCAGCTGGCGAGTGACATCATTGTGCGTGAGAGCCATTTGAAATTATAACAAGCAGTCTGATCTCACGATACTTTAATTCCAGTTGTCAGTCCATCTATGCAGCTCTGCATGCGGTTGATGCACCTATCAACATGCCTCTTTATTTGGATATTAAAGCTATGTTTTTAAATTTGTTTTCTCTGATAATCTCTTAAAAAAATTATAAATTTGGCAGTAGACCTTGTTTTCTATGTACTAATGTAACAGATTAAGGGCTTTTCAGAAAACGTGTCAATGTTATAATTAGGAAGTATTCTGATGTGTGTCACGGTAACTTACATGGGTGCAAAAATTTACAGCTATAAGATAATACGTGTTTTAGTTAACATTTTGTTTATAGCTACATTTAAGCAGAGACAGTGAATGTTTTTTTTTTTTAACGCAATGACAGGGCCCCTCTCACAAAGTTGCTTAGGGCCCCCAGAAGGCCAGGATTGGCTCTGTGTTTTAATATAGCTTAAATAAATTGATTGCAACCACTTACCTTAAAAAAAAGTAGTAAATTGAACGAATATTTTTTTCAGTGCACCTTTTGGTACAAATACAGTACCTCTAATGTACTAATAAAGGGTATTACCCATAGACTGTTAAAAAAGATGGACAACGCAACCCGCTTCCTTCCATTGTAATGAACTGAACTAAAATCGTAAAATGTCCAACGATGGTGGCTGACTTTACGCAAAAACGTCAGTTTGGCATGCGCAGAAAGAATCGTCCGTGGATCCTGGAGCTGCGGTATCAAACTTCTGTCCAAACGCTTGCTCGCCCAATTTAACCACGCCCCTTGAACGTCTCATTTGACTAGCTTGCTAAATAAAGTAAGGTGAATACAACTGATTTTGCCGGTGTGAAATAACAAGGGAATGACACTCACAAATGTCAATCATAACAACACGCCCCTTTTCTATAGCTTCAAATTACTAGCAAAAATGTTCACAAAAATGATCAACTGAACATATATCAGCATAAAAACAACTACATTAAAAGTCACGTTCTCCCTGATCCCATTTTTCAAACTTTAATTTGTATGTAATGTTGCTGTTAGAGCATAAATAATACCTGCAAAATAAATAAAGCTCAAAGTTCACTGCCAGGCAATGTATTTTCTTTAACTGAAGTCCCCTTTCAAGGCCTACAGAGAACGGCCTGTTTGGACTACAGCCCTCTATTTTCCGATTGAATGACGTCAGTAGAACAGTTTTTGACTAAATCCACCCACAGGATTACGTTACTCGGCAGCTTTAGCTCAATAGGCTCTGCTAAGCTAAGCTGCTGTCGAATCACAACACACTAAACAAGCTACACAATCAGAACTCGTTACGTATTTCTGAAGGAGGGACTTCATAGAACAAGGAAGACATCAGCCCGTTTTTAAGAGAGTGAAAACAGCACTATAGAGATAAGTAAATTGTGTGAAAAATTCCAAGTTTTTTTACACGTGAAACATGATGTTATATTGCGCACTGTAAACACAATCAAAGCTTCAAAAAATCAGGAAGAATGAAACCTTTAAAGGACCAAACCCATCTTTCGGAAAATTTTATTGAAAGTGTATGCATGTAGGGGGCGTTTGCATGTAGAGGGTGGGGTTTATGACTTGTACTTCAGCCATTCACCAGGGGGTGATCAAAGAGCAAGCAGCTTCACTTTCCAAGATGTATGAGGCACACCCGGTACTGCCCAAGTGACAGCTAGGGATTTTTTCTGACAGTGTACTTTCTGTAATGTTCCACTGAATAATGTAGGTCATGCACTTTTGAAACATTGTGAAAGTTAGTATTTTACAAGACTATTTTAGTTTTGGGGTGAACTGACCTTTAAAAGCTTTATCACTATATCATTTTAGCTATGGTCTAACACATATATGAAAGATTTGCACTTAAAGGGACAGTAATTGTGATTTTCCCCTATCTAGTGGTGAAATTGTATTTTGCATTCAATGAATAGTGCTCTCTAGCACCTCACTTTTCCAAATGCGTGTTGCAACTACAGTAGAAGTTATGTACTCACTGATGTCCTTGTCCGTTTCAGCTGGTTCACGTGTTCGGAACAAAAACCCGTTGTATGCTAGTGCTTTTAATCCCTCTCTACTATTATAGTTTTTCAATATGGTGGAACAATTCTTGGACCTACCAATTACATTTAAATATAGAGAAGGAACTCTAAGCTTGAAAAGTCAGATCAGTGGCAGAGGTCATTTGACATCAATGAGGACATATTTATGAGGAAAGACATTGATTTTGACTAATAAAATATTTTAAAAACTACACATTGTCCCTTTAAGACAGCCTTAAAGGGGACATACCATGAAAATCTGACTTGTTCCATGTTTATGTGCTACAATATGGTCCCCAGTGCTGTTATCAACCTAGAAAATGTGAAAAAGATCAACCCAGTAACTAAGTTTTGATAAACCATTCTCCACAAGCATGTGAAAAAATAGGTAATTGAAATTTGGCTTCCCTTGTGATGTCAAAAGGGGTTAATAACGCCCCTTAATCTGCACTATCCAACCACGCCACTGCCCTTTAGTACAGATTTTAGCTCATTTGCATGTTAATAGACACACCCAAAACGGCAAATTTTTGCACACACCTACAAAGTGACAATTTTAACTTGCTATAATAAATTATCCATATAATATTTTGAGCTAAAACTTCACACATGCACTCTGGGGACACCAAAGATTTATTTGACATCTTAAAAAAGTCCTGTGAAATGTCCCCTTTAAGTCACACTTTTAAGAACTACTGACTAAGCTTTGTAATATACTGTACAGCAGGGATTCCCAAAGTGTGGTACGCGCACCCCCAGGGGTACGCGAGCTGCCACCAGGGGGTGCGCGAGAGGAAAAATGTAATGGCGGTCTGTTTCTTTAAGTGGGATTTTTCCATACAATAAATAAATAAAAAAATGAACAGTAAACATTTCCTTTGTAATCGCTTTTATTTTAAATAAAAAACTATAATTTATTAGTTTTTGATAGAAACGTAGAAGACAGCTGCTGTCTTTTTCTACGTGTCATAGGAGTGACGATCTTTTAGGCGGAACCAAAAATTGGGAAAGTTTGGTTCCGCCCGGATGTTTCCGCCCGGACCGGTAAGAGAAAACACCGGACATCCGGTAGCGTCGCGAACGCTGTAATCGGCCAAATTACATACAGCTGAGAGTCATTAAGAGGAGCGCCGGGTGATTGGACGATGGCAACACTCAGGAGAGTATTTTAGAGCAGTTTAAACCACAGTTGGGGTGCTTATTATTCCTGTTGGTGGTGTGTATCGTAGCGCTGAGTTGGGCTCACCGGGTACGCTATTTTGGATTGCTGTATTTGCTCTCTCTCTCGTTTGGATTATAGACTTACATTGATGAAGATACCGAAGACCTTATAGGTAGGAGAATTAAACGAATACTGACCTTGGATGAAAGAAACGAAGGAAGGAAAGACGCACCATTGTGAGTATACGTTTGGGGAGAAGTGGTGTTGGTGGCTGAAAACCACCCTGTCTATGCATCTGGAGTCCTAGCAGTGTGAGATCAATCTTGGGGAACGTGGGACGAAGAAAGTACAGCAGTTGTGAGTAACGGAGTCTCCTTATGGAAGTGTTGTGCATGTATTTGCCCTGTATATCTCTTTGAGTGTTTCCGAAAGAGAGTGGGTGGCCCTACCCCTGAACCAGCGCGGTGGGTGAGCCAAAGGGTCTTTGTGCTGAAACAGCTCCAGTGACGAAAACAAACACTAGGCCGAGTTACCATCTCCATATTCTTCGTCCAGAGCGAGGTGAAGGAAGACGGGCGTCTATTGTGTGCACTGAGCGTGGTGGGTGAGTCTTGGATGTAGAAATTTTCACTTGAAGTGGTGCTGTGTAATGCTGTGTATTGCAGTGAGATTGCTGTTGTCTTGTCTGACGTACCCCCGCCTCCAGTCACTCGTTCTTGAGACGACGAAGAGGAAGAACGGTTCTAGAGTAAAGACCTGTACATGAATATGCTGTGAGTGTGTTTCAGTCTTAAAATCACGGAGTGGCGTCTCGAAGTATTTTCCCAGCCAAACGCTCGGCGGACTTGAGTTTAGGAGTGGCGGTGAAGAACTGTGCTATTGACGGTGTGTGAGTATTACCTATAATATTGCTACCTTACCTGTGTCCTTTTATCATCACAGAGCTTGAGGCGAAGGAGATCCGCCGCCCCGAGGTCTCGACGAAAGGGCGCCCCGGTCCAGTTTTCGATTGACCAACGGGTCTCGAGGAAAGGGCAGCGCTCGACCCGGTGTGCCGGCGTGACGTTCTCGCCCTCTGTAGACCAACGAGCTCGCCGAGAGGGTTCTGGCCCCCGGCGTCACATAGGAAACCACTGTCCAGCTGACGCATCGCGTAGCCAGCTATCGTAAGTCCGCCACCCTGTTAAGTAATATATGACCTGTTAAAACTGCCAAATCAACAGGGAAGAGGAGTGTGTTGTGAGAGCTGTGCAGAGAGCCATACCTACCTCGAAGCGGTAGTCAGCAGACATCTGTGGAGAGAGAGAGAATCAGCGTGAACGCTGAGATACCGAACTGTGAAGAGAGAGCCATACCTACCCAAAGCTGTAGTCAGCGTAGAGGTGAGAGAACCATTGGAAACCGATTCATTGCGCCGTTGTGTCCCAGCCGTCATCTGTGGAGAGAGAGAGAGAGAGCCAGCGTGAACGCTGAGATACCGAACTGTGAAGAGAGAGCCATACCTACCCAAAGCTGTAGTCAGCGCAGAGGTGAGAGAACCATTGGAAACCGATTCATTGTGCCTTTGTGTCCCAGCAGTCATCTGTGGAGAGAGAGAGAGAGAGCCAGCGTGAACGTGGAGATACCGAACTGTGAAGAGAGCCATACCTACCCAAAGCTGTAGTCAGCGCCGAGGTGAGAGAACCATTGGAAGCCGATTCATTGTGCCTTTGTGTCCCAGCAGTCATCTGTGGAGAGAGAGAGAGAGAGCCAGCGTGAACGTGGGGATACCGAACTGTGAAGAGAGCCATACCTACCCAAAGCTGTAGTCAGCGCAGAGGTGAGAGAACTATTGGAAACCGATTCCTTGTGCCTTTGTGTCCCAGCAGTCCTCTGTGGAGAGAGAGAGAGTCAGCGTGACCGCCGAGATATCAAGCCGTTCAGGAAAGCCCAACGTACCAGAAGCTGTAGTCAGCGACGAGGTGAGAGAAACCATTGGAAACCGATTCACAGTGCCTTTGTGTCCCAGCAGTCATCTGTGGAGGAGTAGAGAGAACCCGTGTGAGTGTTAAAGGAACGGGCAAGGAAGGAAACCCATACTTACCAAGAGCCGCAGTCGGTGAAGAGGTGAGAGAACCCTTTGAGGTCGATCCACCGTGTCCTCGTGTCCCGGCTGTAGTCTGTGGAGAAAGAGAGAACAGGGAAGTAGAGTGAGTCGACAAGCAAGGAGCTGTGTGAGATAGGCGGTGAACCGCCTCGAGCTAGCTACAGGTACACGGATAAGAAAAAGTTTATACCAACACTGATTTTGATCTATTCTGCCTCCAGGAAGGAAGAGGAGCGCGCCACGGGCAGAGGGAACCAGAGGCGGGAGCCCGTTCCCCGACGCAACCCCCACCCCCCTGTCACTCACTTGCTCGTGGCCCCTTGGAGGACAGATCCGGACATTAGTTTTTCATTTCCCTTTCCCCAATCCCCAGTACCTTTTAAATATTTAAATAAATAAAGAATATTTTTTATACTTACCTGTTCCTCGTTGTTGTTTGGTCATTGGGTTGGTTTTGGGGACCTCCTCGAGGTGGGAATTGAGAAGGGGCGTGGCTTAACCACTAGCAGCCAGCCCCTGGCTTGTGACAGATTTTGGCGTAGTCGGCAGGGCCCCACCTCGAGTTGAGTAACCAGACTAGCCCAATGACCGACAACGCGGGGCCCGCAGCCCAACCCCGTGCGGTGCCTGTCTTTATGGGCAGCCCTTGGGTCCAAAAGTATGGAGGAATAGAGTCGGGAATACGACTAACGGAATGGAAGGCCCAGTTGGAGTATTTAGCCGACCTGCAAAGCCTTAGTGTAGCCCAGCGGCTCCAGTTCGTGTTAAACTCCCTAGAGGGAGAAGCGCGGTGAGAAGTACAGGCCGCCCCTGAAGCTGTCCGAGCCAGTGCCCAAACTATATTTCAGTTCCTTACCGAGCAATATGGTGACCACACCCCCGTAGCTGTCCTCCGTTCCCAATTCTTCAATAGTAAACAAGGCCCCCGACAACCCATTAGAGCTTTTGCCCTGAGACTGCGAGAGCAGTTCACCCGGCTACAGGCCCGCCGCGATCATGGATTGGGAGATGGCGAGACTTTGCTGCGCGACCAATTCCTCCTGGGGATGAAAGAGGGCCCCGTGAGACAGAGTTTGAGGGTCCAGTTTCGCAGAGACCCCGACCTTACATTTGAAGATCTAAGGAAGGAGGCGTTAGCCTTGGAGGGCGACGAGGTCGAGGTGAGTGAGACCCCAGTATGTGCAGCGGTAAACGAAAGCGTGCCACCACCACCAGAGCGCACGGATTGGAAGCAGGCTCTAAAAGTAGAACTGTTGAAGGATGTCCGGGAGCAGATGTCAGAATTATCCAAAACTCTTCTGGGAGAGCTGCGCCAAGGTAGGGCGCGGGAGGAGCCAAGGCCGGCACCCCGAGAGCGAGTATACTCGGAGAGGAGCCGAGAGCCGCCGGGACGCCCAAACCGCTATAATCGACCCCGTTTTGAATGGGATGACCAGGGACGACCAATTTGCAATCGTTGTGGTGAGCCCGGGCATTACAGTCGTCAGTGTGGGCCTCGCAGGGCATCTGAAGGGGGTTTTTAGGACGACCGGCCACAGTGGGTCGTGTGGCCGGGACCCCTCGAGAAGACCCGGGAAGAAGGGACAGCTCTAGGCAGCAGATGATCGGGCATAGCCCGGTGGCAGAAGTAAAAGTGTGTGGCAAATGGATTCAGTGCCTGGTAGACACGGGCTCACAGGTAACGATGTTCGCAGAAAGCCTCTCCAAGGAGATATTCGGACAGGAAGGAACACAAGGAACGGAGGCCCCCTGGCTGACGTTGAAGGGCGCTAACGGCCTAGAAATCCCCTACATTGGCTATCGCCTGGCGGATCTTGAAGTGCATGGGGTAGTCGTCCCCCAAAAAGGTGTGATCATTGTTGAAGATAGGTGTTTGGGCGCCCACCGAGCCCTATTGGGCATGAATGTCCTCTCCGAATGCTGGGAAGAGATATTCCAGGCTAGGCCTGGTCCGAGGATTTCACCCACCGAGAGACCCAAGTGGGAGCGTGTAGTGGCCGACTGCCGTCGGGTCCAAATGAACCAGGTGCGTAGAGATCGGGAGGAAGTGGGAAGAGTAATGTGTCGTTTTGCTTTGTCTATTCCCCCTAGGAGTGAGGCTATCGTATGGGCAAGAGTGCCCCTTCGAGAAGCGAGCCCAGAGGAGTGGGTGTTGGTAGAGCCACATACAGACTGCCCACAAGTGGAGGTAGCACGGGGACTAGCGGCGGTCCACCGGGGGAGAATCCCGGTAAGGGTACGAAACGAGCACCCCTATGCAGTACAGCTACACCGGCATCAACGACTGGCCCGGCTGATGACGGTCACACCCCACCAGGTGAGGGAAGAGAGGGACGTCAGTTTTCGTCAGGTGTGCCCCACTGTGATCGAGGTGGCCCTGACCCAATTGGATGCTCCGGCGAGTAACCAGGAGAGAGGTGTGCCAAAACACCTAGCGGGTGAGTCACTGCAAGGGGACGACCTGGGACAGGTACAGACACAGAAACTGCAGGCACTCCTTCGGAAGTGGCAACATGTGTTTGCGAGGCACGATGAGGACTACGGGTGCACCAGGGTATCCCCACTGGGGATGCAGGGCCAAGTAGGGAGAGATATCGACCGATCCCACCTACCTTGTATGCGGAAGTACGTACACTCCTGCAGGGCATGTTGGGCCGGGGCATTGTCCGAGAGAGTAGCAGTCCCTGGGCGGCCCCCATCGTGCTCGTACAAAAGAAGACGGGAGCCTGGAGGTTCTGTGTGGACTATCGCAAGCTGAACCTGGTAACCAAGAAAGACGCCTTCCCCTTACCACGAATCGAAGACTCCCTTGCTAGCCTCACGCAGTCAGCCTGGTACTCCACCTTAGATCTGGCCAGTGGATATTGGCAGGTGCAAGTAGCCGAGGCCGACCGGGAGAAGACCGCCTTCACGACCCCGTTCGGACTATTTGAATGGGACCGGATGCCCTTCGGGCTCTGCAACGCTCCGGCCACCTTCCAACGCTTGATGCAACGTTGTCTTGGAGGTCAGTTGATGGAGTCAGTATTGGTATATCTGGATGATGTGATTGTGTATTCCCCAGATTTCGATTCCCACCTCCGGCACCTAGAGGAAGTCTTCCGAGCCATGGAAAGGTACGGGCTGAAGCTGCAGCCGGACAAATGCCACCTGCTGCGGCGAGAAGTGAAGTTCCTGGGCCATGTGGTCAGCGCAGCGGGGGTGGCCGTGGACCCCGAGAAAGTCTCGGCAGTGAAGGATTGGGACGCGCCTAAGACTGTGAGGCAAGTACGATCCTTTCTGGGGTTCGTGGGATATTATAGGCGATTTATTAAGGATTTCTCGAAGATTGCCAAGCCCCTTAACCAGTTGCTGGTCGGCACGGGACGAAGCCGGGGCTGTGGGTCGCCCTCTATTAACTGGGACAATGATTGTGAGATGGCTTTTCAGAGGCTGAAGCAGGAGTTGTTACAGGCCCCCATCTTGGCGTATGCTGATTTTTCTGAACCTTTTGTCTTATATACAGACGCGAGCAACCTGGGATTGGGGGCAGTATTGGCCCAACGGCAAGAAGGAACAGAGCGGGTGATCGCTTATGCGAGCCGGAGTCTCCATCCGGCAGAGAGGAACGACGCAAATTACAGCTCCTTCAAGCTGGAACTGCTGGCCCTGAAGTGGGCCCTGAGCGAAAAGTTCAAGGACTACCTTTGGGGAGCTAAGGTAACAGTCATCACAGATAACAACCCTCTAGTACATTTACAGACGGCGAAGCTGGGGGCCATGGAACAGCGATGGGTGGCTCAGCTGGCCAACTTCGATTACAAGCTGCAGTATCGGCCTGGACGAGAGCATACGAACGCGGACGTCCTCTCAAGACTGCCCGAGGGAAAGAGCCCCAGACGCCAGGGGTATCGAAGGGAGAATACCCGTAAGGAGGGCTACATGATAGGGGCCGTGGAGGCGCCAGGAGGCCAGCAGGAAGCTGCACCAGGGAATTGGGGGTGGGACCCCCGCCGGTGGATAGAGAGGCAGGCCCAGGACCGGGACGTGTGTCAGGTGAAGACGTGGGTAGAGCAGGGCCGACGGCCCACGTCGGCGGAAAGGCTAGCCCAGACAGAGACTGGGAAGAAGTTACTGGGACAGTGGGAGAAGCTGGAGCTACAGGAGGGGGTGCTCTGTAGGAAGACCCGCGATCCGAAAGTGGGCGAGGAAGTGTGCCAGATCGTGGTGCCTGCCAACCAGGTAAACGCATTGGTCTCAGCCTATCATGACCAGTTGGGACACCAAGGACAGGAGAGGACCGTATCCCTACTGCGTAGATTCTTCTACTGGCCGGGATTGGAGGCGTCTGTGCACAACTTAATTCAAGCTTGCCCCCGGTGCATGCTGTTTAAATCTAGACGAGAGGCCCGAGCACCGATGGTACCCATCCACGCGAAAGCCCCCCTCCACATAATGGCAATGGACTTCCTGACGCTGGGCCGCCCTCAGGACCGTTATCAAAATATTCTGGTAATCACTGACCTATTTACCAAATACGCCTGGGCAGTCCCGACGCTCGATCAGACAGCCAACACCACCGCCACAGCTCTATGGCGAAATGTGTTCCAGACATTTGGATGTCCCGAGTTTCTGCACTCCGACCAGGGGGCAAATTTTGAATCCAAGGTAATCCGTGAGTTATGCCAGTTGTATGGATGTACCAAAACCCACACCACGTCGTACCATCCCCAGGGGAACGGAAGCTGTGAGAGGTTCAATCAGACCCTATTGGGGCTACTGGGGACCTTAGATCAACGACAGCAGAGCGATTGGGTGAGTGCTTTACCAAACCTTTTGCAAGCATATAACAACAGTGTTCATAGCACGACGGGGTATGCCCCTACTAACCTGATGTTCGGCAGGCACGTATGGATGCCCACTGACCTGGTCCTGGGAGTAGCAGCAGACCGGGAAGAAGTGAGTGTGACGGAGTGGGTGGGGCGCCATCACCAGCGCTTACACTTTGCGTACGAACAAGTTTCTAGGAAGATACAGACGGCAGGAGAAAGGAACAAACGATTGTATGATCGGACTGCTCGAGATGCCCCCCTGTTACCAGGTGAGAGGGTCCTGGTGAGGGATAACCGGCGGCAAGGAAAGGGAAAGCTGAGCGACCGCTGGGAGGCTATCCCGTATGTGGTTTGCAAGCAGCAGAGACCGGGACAGCCGGTGTACACCATCCGGCCCGAGGGAAAACCTGGCCCCGAACGTGTAGTACATCGGAACATGCTTCGCCCCTGTCCGAATTACCCCGAGGCTGTGATAGAGGGGCCCACAGAGCCAGTGCCAGCGGCCCCCTGGATGGAAGGATGGGCTGTGGTACCAGGTCGACCCGTGGCGGCGCTACCCCCGGCCGCCCAGATACAGCCAGAGATAGCACCCGAGCCAGCTGAACCCCCAGTGGCCCAGATACCGCCTGAGTTGGCACCTGAGCCGGTTGAACCTCCGGCGGCCCAGATGCAACCAGAGGTAGTACCCGAGCCAGTCGAATCCGATTCACCCGTGAGACGCTCCCAACGGGAGAGCCGAGGACGCCCCCCTGCCCGGTACGGTGAGTGGACAACGCCGAGGCATTCCAGGGACTAGAATGCATTGGCGGGGGAGGATGTCACAGGAGTGACGATCTTTTAGGCGGAACCAAAAATTGGGAAAGTTTGGTTCCGCCCGGATGTTTCCGCCCGGACCGGTAAGAGAAAACACCGGACATCCGGTAGCGTCGCGAACGCTGTAATCGGCCAAATTACATACAGCTGAGAGTCATTAAGAGGAGCGCCGGGTGATTGGACGATGGCAACACTCAGGAGAGTATTTTAGAGCAGTTTAAACCACAGTTGGGGTGCTTATTATTCCTGTTGGTGGTGTGTATCGTAGCGCTGAGTTGGGCTCACCGGGTACGCTATTTTGGATTGCTGTATTTGCTCTCTCTCTCGTTTGGATTATAGACTTACATTGATGAAGATACCGAAGACCTTATAGGTAGGAGAATTAAACGAATACTGACCTTGGATGAAAGAAACGAAGGAAGGAAAGACGCACCATTGTGAGTATACGTTTGGGGAGAAGTGGTGTTGGTGGCTGAAAACCACCCTGTCTATGCATCTGGAGTCCTAGCAGTGTGAGATCAATCTTGGGGAACGTGGGACGAAGAAAGTACAGCAGTTGTGAGTAACGGAGTCTCCTTATGGAAGTGTTGTGCATGTATTTGCCCTGTATATCTCTTTGAGTGTTTCCGAAAGAGAGTGGGTGGCCCTACCCCTGAACCAGCGCGGTGGGTGAGCCAAAGGGTCTTTGTGCTGAAACAGCTCCAGTGACGAAAACAAACACTAGGCCGAGTTACCATCTCCATATTCTTCGTCCAGAGCGAGGTGAAGGAAGACGGGCGTCTATTGTGTGCACTGAGCGTGGTGGGTGAGTCTTGGATGTAGAAATTTTCACTTGAAGTGGTGCTGTGTAATGCTGTGTATTGCAGTGAGATTGCTGTTGTCTTGTCTGACGTACCCCCGCCTCCAGTCACTCGTTCTTGAGACGACGAAGAGGAAGAACGGTTCTAGAGTAAAGACCTGTACATGAATATGCTGTGAGTGTGTTTCAGTCTTAAAATCACGGAGTGGCGTCTCGAAGTATTTTCCCAGCCAAACGCTCGGCGGACTTGAGTTTAGGAGTGGCGGTGCAGAACTGTGCTATTGACGGTGTGTGAGTATTACCTATAATATTGCTACCTTACCTGTGTCCTTTTATCATCACAGAGCTTGAGGCGAAGGAGATCCGCCGCCCCGAGGTCTCGACGAAAGGGCGCCCCGGTCCAGTTTTCGATTGACCAACGGGTCTCGAGGAAAGGGCAGCGCTCGACCCAGTGTGCCGGCGTGACGTTCTCGCCCTCTGTAGACCAACGAGCTCGCCGAGAGGGTTCTGGCCCCCGGCGTCACATAGGAAACCACTGTCCAGCTGACGCATCGCGTAGCCAGCTATCGTAAGTCCGCCACCCTGTTAAGTAATATATGACCTGTTAAAACTGCCAAATCAACAGGGAAGAGGAGTGTGTTGTGAGAGCTGTGCAGAGAGCCATACCTACCTCGAAGCGGTAGTCAGCAGACATCTGTGGAGAGAGAGAGAATCAGCGTGAACGCTGAGATACCGAACTGTGAAGAGAGAGCCATACCTACCCAAAGCTGTAGTCAGCGTAGAGGTGAGAGAACCATTGTAAACCGATTCATTGCGCCGTTGTGTCCCAGCCGTCATCTGTGGAGAGAGAGAGAGAGAGCCAGCGTGAACGCTGAGATACCGAACTGTGAAGAGAGAGCCATACCTACCCAAAGCTGTAGTCAGCGCAGAGGTGAGAGAACCATTGGAAACCGATTCATTGTGCCTTTGTGTCCCAGCAGTCATCTGTGGAGAGAGAGAGAGAGAGAGCCAGCGTGAACGTGGAGATACCGAACTGTGAAGAGAGCCATACCTACCCAAAGCTGTAGTCAGCGCCGAGGTGAGAGAACCATTGGAAGCCGATTCATTGTGCCTTTGTGTCCCAGCAGTCATCTGTGGAGAGAGAGAGAGAGAGCCAGCGTGAACGTGGGGATACCGAACTGTGAAGAGAGCCATACCTACCCAAAGCTGTAGTCAGCGCAGAGGTGAGAGAACTATTGGAAACCGATTCCTTGTGCCTTTGTGTCCCAGCAGTCCTCTGTGGAGAGAGAGAGAGAGAGTCAGCGTGACCGCCGAGATATCAAGCCGTTCAGGAAAGCCCAACGTACCAGAAGCTGTAGTCAGCGACGAGGTGAGAGAAACCATTGGAAACCGATTCACAGTGCCTTTGTGTCCCAGCAGTCATCTGTGGAGGAGTAGAGAGAACCCGTGTGAGTGTTAAAGGAACGGGCAAGGAAGGAAACCCATACTTACCAAGAGCCGCAGTCGGTGAAGAGGTGAGAGAACCCTTTGAGGTCGATCCACCGTGTCCTCGTGTCCCGGCTGTAGTCTGTGGAGAAAGAGAGAACAGGGAAGTAGAGTGAGTCGACAAGCAAGGAGCTGTGTGAGATAGGCGGTGAACCGCCTCGAGCTAGCTACAGGTACACGGATAAGAAAAAGTTTATACCAACACTGATTTTGATCTATTCTGCCTCCAGGAAGGAAGAGGAGCGCGCCACGGGCAGAGGGAACCAGAGGCGGGAGCCCGTTCCCCGACGCAACCCCCACCCCCCTGTCACTCACTTGCTCGTGGCCCCTTGGAGGACAGATCCGGACATTAGTTTTTAATTTCCCTTTCCCCAATCCCCAGTACCTTTTAAATATTTAAATAAATAAAGAATATTTTTTATACTTACCTGTTCCTCGTTGTTGTTTGGTCATTGGGTTGGTTTTGGGGACCTCCTCGAGGTGGGAATTGAGAAGGGGCGTGGCTTAACCACTAGCAGCCAGCCCCTGGCTTGTGACATACGCACTGCTCTTCTGTTATGCACTGCAGCCGCTATATGCGTGCCAACTCGTTTCATTCATTCCATATATATTATAAATATGCTTAACTGACTGAAATCAGGGAAACTGTCATGTGGGACGTCTTATGATAAAGTTGTTAGTCACGAAGGAGGAGATGGACCAAGAGAGAGAGACTTTTTTATGGCAAAAATAGAAATAATGAAATGTGACGAGACATGGGCACAGGATACGCGAGCAATGTGTTTTCATGCATGGTAAAGAGACCGCCAATGAATTATATAATAAAATACATAAATACTTACTGTAGAGAACTTATTAAAAGCTTTCATTTAATTTTGTTTGAAACTTGAGCTGTTATAATGAATCTGCAAACTATTATACACCTTTTGTGCGAACAGTAAAGGCTTTCGTTAATGTGTTTGATGGGTCTGCACGTGACGCACTGGTAAACATGAGGAAACTTCTCATATGTCATCTATTAGCTGACGGCAGTAAGTGTACATTTTTTACCATAGTAAACTCGAATGGCGTCTAAATATCACAGTGGTTAAACGCATACACGGGGCGCGCATCATCTACGCTGAGCGTAGTTTCAGATGGTGCAATAGGCGTAAATATTTTTCACAATGTTGGACGTAGCTAAGCCCGACGTAGGACTATTACACCCAACTTCTTAATGTCCGGCTAGTGCAACCGGCCCTTGGTTATTTGCGCATGATTAAACATGAGTATTTATGGTGAGAAAATAAAGCTTTTTTGGATTTTTTTTAAAATGGGGATTGGGGTGCGCCAACCCGGTTGGGACATAGAAGGGGGTGCGCAGGAAAAAAAGTTTGGGAACCCCTGCTGTACAGTAAGAAAACTTTAGACTTCAGTGACTTTGCTGTTTTGTCCTTTAGTGGCAGTTAATATCAAATCCTTATTAACACACTAGATGCAGTCATTAGTGTGCACTCCTTATCCACAGCATATGGACATTGAATGACTTTGAATGACTTTCTTGCTATTACTCACAGTTTGATTTGGACTGTGCAGATTGGAACTTGACATATTCTTCAAAGAGTTTTGGTTAAACTACTATCTTAGACAGGCACGGTATGCAGCAAATCATTAAAATGTTTGGAAAAGTAACATGTAAACAGCTTGATACTGTATAAACAGCTCATTTATACAACTTACACCGTAAATGAGTAAATCCCAATAAATCATTTACTTATTTTGACTTATTTTCCAAATAACTGTCGTCAACTACTGCCAGTAAGATGTCAGTAAATATATCCGATTACTTACAAATTGTTTCGGTCAATTGAATTTACTGGAATGTACCAGTATGTGTTTGTTAATTAAATCAACATCCAAATATAAAGTAAGGCTACTGAGACCCACAGTTCTCTGTCATTAGTGTTTAGAGCACTGGGTATGTTTCTAGGACACATTGTCAATACATCTTAGTGACTACTTTGCTATACTTTCTCAAGGACAGAAGCTTGCAATAAACTATTGGAATCTTATAAGCAGTACAGGACGATTCCCCCCGATTTACTCAGCAGTCCACTTAGCCCCTCGAGATATGCAATATATCAGTGATGCACAGCAGATCTGTGGTGTAAAATATTCAATTATGATGTATCCCCTTGAGTGGCAACGTCAATATCTAACCTGATGAAATTCAGAAGGGATGTTTTAATTAAAAAGTTGTCCAGCTTTTGTAACCGCATCTCAGTTATTTGTCTGAAATCCTTTATTGACGTACTCAAATTAGATTTTCCCACACCTACTGTTGTTTCATAGATTTAAACTGGAGATTAGATGCTGGGATATTCTTATCTTGAGTAATCTTCAATCTCATCCGTCTCACTGATCATGAAGCATTCATCGTAGCACACCGTAAAAATATATATATATATTTTTTTACTATTCTTAACAATGGAATTTATTTCAAAAGACTTTTTCCTTTAATCTTTCATGATGGGTTTTCTGTTTTATTTTAACAGCGTAACACTGCCTCTGCATTTAAAATCACAATATAATGTGAAAATCTGTGGGAATTAGTTGAGATCAATAGTTGAGATTTGGTTGGTCTATTGCTTTCTGTGAGTTGTTTTACAGCAAGTATGCATCAAACGAACAGTATCCCATGAAGCATTGACAGCTAAGGAGCTGCCAAATCTAAAAAGTAAAAAAAATCTAAAACTATATGTACTTCATCTACTACAGTGCCTATACTGTCACAGTATGTGAAGTCCTTTTTAGGGGAAAAACAATTTTGGGAGCTAGTCATGTCTTAGGGCGCACTCAAATTATCCAAACCAAATCGGGTGTGGTTTGGGTTATCACACCCCGAAATGCCCAAGAGCACGGTTCAAAAGAGATACGTCAACTGCAAAACCACTCACCTTCATCTGCCTTCGTAAAAATGGATGCGTGCAGCGACAGATTCACTAAGCAATAGGCATGTGAGAGGGCTGTGTGTCATCGTGCACCAAACAACTTAGAATAAAAAAAACACAGACTTAACATTATGATGGGCTCCAGTGTTGAGAGAGAGAGCTTTACTTCATGATTTTTTTTTCAAAACAATTGCATCCTAATGACGAAAGCGTGCTTGGATCAGTTAAAGTACAGTGTTAGCACATACTTCTGGGGGAGTAGGGAGGGTGGACAATTAGGCATGGTTCAATTGGGGTCGGCACCCATACCAGTTAATCATTGGTTACACTTTATTTTGATAGTCCACTTTAGACATTCTACTAACTATAAATAACTTTGCAACTACATGTCAACTAACTTTCAATAATATGCAACTATACGTCAACTAACTGACATTAGAGTATTAGTAGACTGTAAGGGTTGGGGTTAGGGAAGAGGTTTGGGTTAGTGGAATAAGTTGACATGCACCTGCAAAGATACTTATAGTCAGTTGAATATCTGTTGAGAAATCATCTCAATAAACTGTTAGTAGATATTAAGCAGACAGTCTACTAATTCTCTAAAGATTGGTAGTTGATAAGTAGTTGCAAAGATACTTATAGTTAGTAAAATGTCTAAAGTGGACTATCGAAATAAAGTGTTACCTAATCATTTTATATAAAGCACATATACTGTACATCAGGGGTGGGAATTTCTGGTCCTGGAGGGCCACTGTCCTGCAAAGTTTAGCTCCAACCCTAATCAAACACACCTGAATGTCATTTCCAACTCATACTGAAACCTTTGATTGTGTGTTTGATTAGGGTTGAAGCTAAACTTTGCAGGACAGTGGCCCTCCAGGACCAGGAATGCCCACCCCTGCTGTACATTGTGATATGCCATTATTGTCAGGTGTGGTTCTTGATTTAAACTATGTTTTTGTACAAAACCTTGTCTAGCAATAATTTTTCATTCAAATAGATTGACTTCTCTTCAAGGTATTTTAAATAAAGTAGTATCTTAAATAAAGCATTAGCGAGAAGTGCCAAAATCCATCACATTTGTCATGTTACAACAATGCTTGCTTTGTCCTTTAGTGGCTGTTAATATCCAAGGCTCATTGACACACTAGAGGCAATCATTAGTGTGCACTTCTCATCCACAGCATATGCCAACAACATGGAGTCAAATGACACTTGATAAGGTTTACTCCACTCTGAGGCACAACAAACTTATCTTCTGAAACAAGCTGTCAGATAGCAAAGATTGAGATAAATGTATATGGAGTGAAGGCATTGGTGTTGCGGGACATATCGGAGGTTAGAAGTGTTTCTTTTTTTCAACGGGATGAAATTATTTTGCCAATGGCAATTTTATGCCTCTGTGAGTTTCTAATTCCCTCCGGCTCATGCTAAATGTCTCAGCTGTAGCATCCATCTCTCTCTTCCTGCGTCATTTTTACCCCATCCTCCTCAGATTTTGCTTCACATACACCTGGATGACAATGACTTGATTGTTCCTCCATCTTTCACTTTTTTTTCTCTTTCTCTATCACATGCTGTGCACAATTAATGGTCAGCAATCCTTTTCTCAGCCGTCAACATGAATGGGATCCAGGCTGGAGGTGTGCATATGTGAGGTACTTAGGAAAACGCTGACTGTTGAGATGAACAGAACCCTGTGGAGCACATCTGTGCTTTCTGCTCCCCGACATCCAACAATACGGAAAACAATCTGTGTATGGTGAATGTAAAATGGAACAGTAGAACATTGTCTATTTGCTAGCAGTTTTGGTCAAAATCATACATTTTGGTACCTTGTAAATTGGTAAAATGGTATAACACTGCTGGAATGTAGAGAAGGTATATTCTGAAATTGTTTAGTGCAGGTTTTAGTGGCACATGTGAGGTTACCAGGTAAACTCTCACAAAATAATTTGATTACTGGCATATTACTAAATTGTGGATCCGGATAATTGGACCACCGATATGGTACCCCTTTCATTTGTTTTATTTGCTCACTTCTATTTGCTGTAATAGGTAATAAGATTATGCTGCCTATTCAGTGCTATGGATTTTTTTCCATTAGGTCCACTTGTTAAATAACCCTTTTTGTATGATAGAGGAGAATTACATTTAAATGAATAGTGCTGTTTATTATATGCAAAATAAAAATAAAATAAAAAAACATTATGGAGCAGTTTCCCATAAAGGGTTTATTCTAGTTCCAGACTAATACCTATTCAGTGCTATGGATTTTTTTCCATTTGGTCCAATTGTTAAATAGCCCTTGTATATGATAAAGACTTACGTTTAAATAAATAGTGCTGTTTATTATTTGCAAAATAAAACTATGCAATATAACTATTTGGCATACAAAAATAAACCTTGGAAACGTGTAATGTACTACATAAAACATAGGGCGGTTTCCCAGACAGGGTTTTTCCTAGTCCCAGACTAAAATGCATGTTTGCCTTAATTTAAAAACAACTTGCATTGACATATCTTAACATATATCAGTTCCAATGTTTTGTCTCAAGATGCACATCAGTATTGTTTTTTGTAAGTTATGTTTGTAAAATGTACTTTAATGTCCTAATTTAATCCAAATCCTGGCCAGGAAACTGTCCCTATAACCGTCAAAAATGCTTAAAAGTTTGTTTTCACAGAGGTACAATAACGGCCCAACAACAAACACTGAAATATTTTTAATTCCACTTCATGGATACTGATCAATATGACAAATAGGGACAATTTGATGATAAAGATTGGACTAGCCAAGAACTTCATGGGCCTATTTATAACCTTTAGTATGTCCATTGGAATAATGATTCATTTGCATGGGTCTGGCATTCCTGTGGGCTAAAATCCATATGTCTTTTAATGTCGTGTAAACCAGACCCAATGAAGAGACACCTCAGATGGTTCATTGTTTTGTTATTCATTTTGTTGTTACAGTAATCCTTTAGATGGCGTTTTTCTATCCCTTCTTAACATTTTTCTACTTAGAAGTTATCTTTCAGAATTTAAATATAAGTTTCTCTGTTATTTGAAATAGAAGCTTTATTTGACGCACATTAATATTTCACACAAATATACAGTAGGAACTAGGGAGAAACATTTTAGAGGAATGGATATAAATATTTTACTTATAGCTTACTTAATTGAGTTTTCGGTGAAGACTAAGCACATAGAAATGACTAAATTAAATGCACTGTTCGTCTCTCTTTCTGTGCTCCTATGAGAAACTAAATGCAGAAAATTAAATTAGGTTTTGTTGGTTTTGTCTTTATTTCCATAATGTGGGATTTAATGTAATTGCTACACTAAAAGTCAGATTTATATTTACATTTATCATTTGAATTTCAGATGGGGGCCTTTGGAAACTTGTTGACATCAATAAAATCCATAAACCTACTACAGTACACGAGGCTGTTTCACTTAATTCAATTAGAGAGACAATCATATGTGTAAAAAAAACACATACTGCATCTTCAAAGAGCCTGTACAAAATGAGAAAGTCAAAGCCAGTCAAACAGTTATCCTTTGCATGTATGCAAACAAACAAACAAACAAACAAACATTTAGACATTAGCAGACCCTTTTATCCAAAGCAACTTACAAGGATTAGAAAACAATAAAGCGATTTGTCATAGGGAGGCAATAGCACAAAAAGTGCTTATACCAAGATACAAGTGTTCACTTTTCCGAAACAATATCTTAGTGAGATTGTGTTTTTTTTTTTAATAAAAGATAGAAGAGATAGAAATGTGGTCAATATCCATGTCAAGTATTTTTGGAAACAGTGGGTTTTTAATTGTTTCTTTAAAGTTGCAAGAAATGTGGCTGAATCCATGTCTTAGTCAGAGCTAGGATGTTGAAAGCAGACTGAGTGGATGAATGAAATTGGTTTTGTTGACAATGGACTAGCAGTTCCAAAGTCCCAAGAAGGAAGATCGAGACGTAGGAGGTGAGGTCTTGATTGGTTGCCTGAAGGAGTGAGTGCCTCTTGTCTTGCGTCTATGATGCATGCAGTGTCTGTTGTAAATGATAGGAATGTACTGGGTACACATGTTGACTTTAAAAAAAAGATGTCATTGCTCAGTGGAGTATCGCAGGTCTTTACACTTGCAGGTCTTCACACAAGGAGGGCTGCACATGAGGGCCGCGCCAGCACTGAGGCACAGTTTAAATAAGAGTTAAACAAGCAGCAAATTGAATACAATTAGTAAAACAAAAGCCTGACATCACTGGAACAGAATAAAAACTGTGATCTAGTCGCTATGCATTTTAGGGGCAAAACTGATAAAGTGCAACATTAAAACCTTTTTGGCTTGAGCTGATGGAGTAAACAACCAATGCACTTGCTAACAGAGGCTTAAGGCCAATTCACACCGATCCAACAACAGCAACCAACTCCAATAAATGCCAACAACCACAACATTCTAAAGTCTCATTTACTTTGATCCAACAACTGCCAACAGGGGTTATACAGTATACTGACCCAACAAACTCCAACAAACGCATTTGTTTGCATTTGTTGGATCAGTGTGAATTGGCATTAACAAACACGCTAACAAACACAACCAGAGCCAAATGATATGGTCACCGGAAGCAGGGCCGGCCCTTGGGGTTATGGGGCCCTAGGCGATATCATGAAAATGGGTCCCATTGATGTAAAAAATTTCATAGCAATGCAATTTGACAAGTCAAAATGTATATATTTAAGTGTCGAAGTTTTTATTAAGTGCAACATATTAAGCAATGTTGTTAAAGTGCAACAAATGTAGTGCTACAGTACTGTATGTATCTATACAAGTATCATGGATATTAATACAAAATAATTACTATAGGGTGATACAGTATTCTGTATACTTTTTTTGAACCTTACTGTATTATATTTTTAGTATCTAAGAATTTTACTATACAGTTTATTTTTATTTATAGAGTTAATATAGTATAATAGTCTTTTTTCATGTGGGTTAATTAAGAAAGGGTGATGGACATTTTTCTAATGTTTTTTGATTAGCATAGGCATTAAACAATGTACAAATTCTTTTACTTTGTGCTTTTCTTCCTCTGCTTTTTTTTCTCTTCAGCTCCTTAAAGGTATTGTTTTGATGCCATAGTTTGCCAAAGCCTACCACCGCACCTCACTAAAATAAGTTTTGTTTTTATCTTTATTGAAAGATGTAACATAAACATTGCGTTGTTATACGATACTACATAACCCATAATCCAAAATGTTTCATTTCTAAGCATGCACAATGAGACACACCTCCGCTAGCTCAATCGTGTCATAAACATTATCCAAATAAGCCCACTCTGTTCTTATTTTGTAATGTTTTATGTCTTTATTTATACTAATGTTTTGTATTTATTATACTTTTACTGTAGATTGTTGTGTGGGGAATTTATCCTGTTATTAAATCCCTGTTTTTTTTCACCTACCGTCTTTTTGATCCCTATTTTAATCAATAATGTCCCTGCACAAGCAGTGCGTCCATGAGATTTGTGCAATGACAAAAATGATTATTATGCATGGAGGGCCCTCGTCTTGTCGTGAGGGCCCCAGGCAATCACTTGTATTGCCTGTTGGATAGGCTTACTGGAAACCAAGCCTGTATGAAAATGAACCATAGTTTTACTACAGTTAAACCAAAAAACCATGGATACTGTAGTAAACTATGGTTTTGCTAATTGTAATCAATACACCAAAAAAAAAACATGGTTACTACACTTTTGTTACAAAAAAAAAAAAAAACATGGTTAATTTTCATAAGGGAGTCACTTCTTCTGTCACTTTTTTAATGCCTAAAATGTTTAGTGCATCACTTCATTAATGTATTGAAAGCATTTAGAACTTAATAAAAATGTTTTTGCACACTTTGTTGCATTTATCCGAGTATACATTTATCATTTATCGAAAGCTCTGCTCTTTCAAACAACCATCTATTTACACTTCTCCCACCCTACGTGTTTACAGCCAAGAGTTATCCACTTAAAAGTGTATGGAAGAATTCAAACAATTAACAGTTCTCTGCATTACTTAATAAAGTCCTTGACAGCATTTACAGTACAGTACTTTATTACTTTTTAATATATTTATACATATTTAGAATATGTAGATTGAACTTTTTATCTAAAGATTACATCTTGTAATTAAAACCAGAATAAGTCAAAGTAAAATAATTTAAACATTTAAACCCTTATGAAAAGTTTATTCAGGTGTGCCTGTAAGTTTTCTAAATAGTGCAGCTATTTGTTTTTATTTATAGATTCAAGTGTCTTTCAATTTCCTCTGAACCTACCTATGTTGAATTTCTCATCATTTCCCAAGTGCTCTTTTTTCTATAAACAGCTCTGTCATTTAACGGGTTATTCTTTTATTTACATAAAGCCTCTCAGCGTTGCATCTCAAAGCACTTTGTTGACATTGTTTTCCTCAGAGTTCCTATGCAATGTCACTTCTGCTGTCACATCTCATATTGCTTCAAGTCCCAGAGCTAAAATGGGTGGCACATACGTTAACATGATGCCAAGTTGATTCTTAATTGTGACAGAACACTCTGAGGTATCAGAGCGCTGTCTTTTCCAAAACAGATCATTAGACTCTCATTAGATTAAACAAGTTCCATTGGATTTGTCTCTTTTAATTTTTTTTCTTGCATTCCCTGTCTCAGGTTTCACAAGATACCTAGAAACCAATTTTGATCTTATTTAAATGAGAAGAAAGGTTGATGGAAACTTGTTAAAGATGTCTTTGTTACTTATAACAATGCAAAGGCTCATGGTTACTCCCTTATGTTTAAATCTTTAATTTGTAGTTGACATTTTGAAAACACTAATGAATGTACAGTAAGGTGGCATCATAGCAGAAATGTAGGTCTGTAGGTTGAGAACACTTATAGTAGACGATCTATAAAAATTTTGAGCCTATGAATTGTATTAAAGTTTTGCAATAGTGAGACAAAAAACTCCCTCATGGCATGATTATGTCTTCTGAAACATAACACGCTTTCCAGTATTAAAGCACTCCAGTGAGGCATGTCCTGTCACATCTCCAAAGTCAAATTTTTTTCAGTAGTTTGTTTTTTCTTAATGCAACTCTTCATATAGTGGCTCATTTTTCCTTGGATGGTGCCTTTAGTTTAATTGGCGAGTAGTGGGGCAACAGTGTTGTCATGTTACTGAGTCTCCCCAGTGTCCTACAAGTTCTTGTCTTGTACAGTTGATCTGAAGATTTCAATGTGAACCATGCTGCTGATGCTTGTTTAGTTCAAAACATCACTTTGAGGTGCCAATTTAGCTGAATTGTTAATATCAATGTATTAATCTTTCCAAGCGAGAAGACCGATTTTAATCACAAATGGAGTCCTATGGCATTGTGAGATGTAATCAAGGTTCACCTCTGGAGTAATCACGGGGTGCTGTCTGACACCGTGCGAAGAAATCTCGAACGTTGCGGTGGGTAAATGCGCAGAGTTCAATGCATGCTATTTTAGTCTTGAACATAGCATCATTTACAGCAGTACGCATGAGAAGTCTGGGTGGTTAATTGTTTCTGTGTTTTGCCCTTTGACACGTTCTCTCAGGTTTAATTAGTTTAGAGTATACTTTTCAATCAGCCTTTGCCTCTCTCAACAGAGAGTCGGTAAAAAAGCTTTTCTTTTCGCTCACAATTTTCTGATGAAATTATTTAGAGACTCTGCCTAATTAAAGAGATGTGTTGGTAAGCGTTTGGAGAGATCTGACCCAGTTCTGTTCTGGTCTGAGACCAATCAGCCAGGGGTCTTTTGTTGACCCCTGCAATAAGAAAACAAGTGCAATTCATATTGTCTATAGACATACAGTTTAATGTGCTCAATTTACATTAAAGGAATATTCCATTTTCTTAAAAGAAAAAAACATAATTTACTCATCCAAAATGTTAATGTCTTTCTTTGTTCAGTCGAGAATAAATTATGTTTTTTGAGGAAAACATTGCAGGATTTTTCTCATTTTAATGGACTTTAATAGAACCCAACACTTAACACTTAACTGAACACTTAACAGTTTTTTTCAACAGAGTTTCAAAGGACTCTAAATGATCCCAAACGAGGCATAAGGGTCTTATCTAGCAAAACGATTGTCATTTTTGACAAGAAAAATAAAAATATATGCTCTTTTAAACCACAACTTTTCGTCTAGGTCCGGTGTTACATATATAAAACGCACATTTGCGGACCACTGTAAACAATAAACTGACACAAAAGCATTAATTAGTATCAGTTGACATATAACAACGTAGGAACAGTCCTCTTTCGACACACTTGTAAACACTGGGGCGGAGTTTCGCGTTCGTCCTCTGTGACCTCTTGACGTCATGACATATTGCGTGGGGTCACGCTGGCGCATCACGACCGGATCTAGACGAGAAGTTGTGGTTTAAAAGTGCATATTTTAATTTTTTCTTGTCAAAAATGACAATCGTTTCGCTAGATAAGACCCTTATGCCTCGTTTGGGATCGTTTAGAGTCCTTTGAAACTCCATTGAAAAAAAACTGTTAAGTGTTGAGTTAAGTATTAAATGTTGGTGTCTATTAAGTCCATTAAAATGAGAAAAATCCTGCAATGTTTTCCTCAAAAAGCATAATTTCTTCTAGACTGAACAAAGAAAGACATCAACATTTTGGATGACATGGTGGTGAGTAAATTATCTGGATTTTTCTTTTAAGAAAATTGACTATTCCTTTAAACATAGCTATTCACTAGGATTTGAATATGCCTTTGATAGCTAAGTAAAAAATAAGCCGACTTTCTAAGTTCACTTATTCATCATCATGCAGTGCAAGATTGTTAACATTCCTACAATATATTTAATATTATCATCATCATCATCATTCTGGTCCAGTGCAGTTTGCTTTTATATTTTCTAAGCAAGTGCTTTGTGTAAATAAACAGCAAAGCCCTACAAAGCAAAACAAAACAATTCTCTAAGCTTTCTAAGGCAATTTAAGACTAAACATATTCTCATTTTTAGATTTGTTTGTTTGTTTGACTTAGTCACACATTCTGTGGTCATATTATTTTTGTATAATGACCAATAAATTGTATCATTGACTGTTGTCCCCAGCAACTCATTTCTTATCTGTGGTAGCTTTATATCACTAGTATCACATCCTTGGCCTCTGTCTTACATAATTGAATAATTGCAACTCAAATCAATATTTCACATCCATTTACTTATTTAGTAATATGCCGTATAATAAGCGCAAGGTACTTATCACGAAATACAAAGGGGTTAATGGAGAGCTGTACATTGTCCTTTATATAATATAAATAACCTTAGAACTGGTAAGCACTCAGACATGCTTGTTGCATTACTATGGTATAATTTACTAATTTGATTTCACATGGAGAGAAGGCTTCTGGTAAAGGCTATTTGGGTTCTGCCTCAAAAAAGACATCTACTGTATGAGAGCACTCAATTCTTGTCATTTGGTCAATATCTAATTTGATCAACTGTGGTTGGTCTTGGGCATGTTGTAGTCTCTGCTTTTCTTTGTCTGTGAGTAAACTTGCTTGACACTAAACTGACCCAGCTTTTGCAAAAGCAGAGATATAAAATGTTTTGCGGTTGATCGTGCACACTCTTCTTATCGTTTGCTGTGGCTGAGCTCTGGAAGTATTGTAGGTGCTGTGGTGAAGAGCCTCTGACCAGAACTCATTGATTTTCAGCGTACGGCACTTGCAAAGAGGTTCTGCTTTCTATCTGATTCTTTGCAGAAGTGCTTCCGCTGAAGTGCCTTCATATTTTTCTACTGCTGTATAATTCATCAGCTTCACATTTCTCTCTATCCGGAGCTGGGTTGTTGATTGTAATGGCTGTTTAGTCAGAGGACCGACCACAGCACTGAACGCATCAAGTAAAGTATTGTTCAATTGAAGTTTGCCAAGTAACTTTAGCTCTTGTAAGATTATTTCAGACATCATGAATTTAGTGTGTAGACACTTCCTACAGTATAGGCTGGGAAATCAATGACAGTCCTCATTTTGTCATGTCCATCTGATTGCCATCAGGATTGCTTTAATTAGCATAGTCAAACATGCAAATCTGCATTTCATATGAATATGCATGAATTCATCATGGCCTTTGGACTAGGGATGACTAAGAAAGCATTTTAGTCATTCTGAATTATCATTAAACTTGAATAAATGTCCAGGGCCCATTAAATGTAACTGCCAAAACAACTATTTCATAAAATATGCTGAAATATAAAAGAAAAGCTTTCAGAACTTATTTGAATACCAACCTGGCACTTGAAGGGTGACTGAGTGGCATCCAAGGTCTCATGTATGTAGGAGGATAGACGAAGAGAGAAATCTGTTTCAGTCCAAGACAGATATAAACAGATCAGAATTATGGAACAGTTTTCTTGTCTGAAACTAAGATGGAAAGATAAAGACTATCTGCCAACATACAACCCTTTTAAAAACATGTCAATCAGATCTGAACAAACGGACAGATTTAGTTTCTTGACTTAGATTAAAATAGCACCAAATCAGTTGTATTACTAGAGCAAGTTTAATGTAAAGTTGAATGCAAGTTTATTTTGAAATGAATCTGATTCAAGGAAATTATGTTTTGTGGTTAGTCAGAGAGCAAAAGAGGGCATGTTGTGTTATACAGTAGTTGTTTACTGAATGTAAGCAAAACAAACCATACAAATCTTCAAGGAAGGGGGATGATTTTGTTCTTGAACTAGTTTCTCAATACGTAGGTATTATGCCAGGCCTAGGGAAGTTTGCATACAAAATTGAGATAATGATATTAACCGAATATTCTCTGCACATAATATATTCATCAAATACTTTCACTTTAAATCTGCTTAATCCCGGCCTCAGGCCATTCGGAAATATTGGTTTGTTGACAGAATCCATTAAACGGCACGCTGATTTTACAGCAAAGTTCTCAAAGTGCACCGAAGACGAATGTAAAACAACCGTGGATCACATTCAAACGTGGGTCCTATATACAGCACGAATGGGGCAGCCACATGCATCACAGCACCCCTAATGTATGCTTCAGTTTCTAGTTGCATTTTTAGTGAATTTACAACTGTTTACTATCTCTTGTGCAAGAAGTGGATTTTTTATTGCATGCATATTGCATATACTAGATGATTTTGCAAGGAAAGACAATAAGGCATTTAAATTACTGACTAATAAACTTTTCATTGCCATTAAAGCAAAATTACTGAACCTAAACATAGGAGCCTGCTAAAAAATGCTAATTTACCAGAAAACATCAGACGTATGGGTTTCACGTCTGAACTTTTTATTTGTAGGCCAAAATAATAATGTAATGTTTGTATGCTTGATAAAACCATCACTTTCTGATATAATTGATACTTTAAAACTTGTGGTTTCAACCAACGTGTTTAATCACACAGTAGAATGAAATTAGCTGTAGGACTAGTAGATAAATCTTACGACAGTATCATAAGTTTGAAAGTTGTCAACAATATTAATTTGTGTGACAGGGTGGTCATATGGTGCCTATGTATTTCCATTGCTTCAGTGATCTCTGGGAGAGGCAGAGTAATGGCCTGATCCAAATCGCTTGACTTCTATAAAGATGTCCTTTTAATGGGGACATATGCCATTTTCCAATTTATTACCTAGTCGGCACAGAAAATGCCTATTGGATGAATATGCAGAAGTACATCTGAAGTCATACAGTATTACCCATTTAAATTAAATGATTTTTAATTGACTGGCCTGGTCCACATGAGTAGAACAGAAAATACAGCATAATTTAGTGTTGAGTATAGCAACGGTTGTAGCTTTACTGTGCATGCACACCGCCAGTGACTTCATCGGTATGCATATTTAGTCTCTTTCAATGAGGGCGTAAGGAGGCATTCCTAATTCTGGTTGTCCTTGTAAGAACTATGTAAGGAATAATTGATGACAGGTCGTTGAATTATAAGACTATAATGCACACCCAAATTGGTATTGCGGTTACACCGCGGGGTCTGCATTTTTTTTCAAATAATTAAAATGACCAGAGTCAATTATTCCACTTATACCCTGGTTACCATAGACATGGTAAAACATTCAGGAGCAAAACATTCAGAAAAATAACAATTATTAATTTCAGCTTGTCAAACTTAACATTATGGGTCAGTTTCCCAGACAGTGATTAGATAAATCAAGGACTAGGCCTGCTCTGGTGCCTCTTTTGTCAGGTCAGGTGTCCGGTTTACAGAAAAATAATCAACACCCATGAAACATTTCTCAGCCCATCAGAATAAAGCATTCAACAGGCTTGTGGTATAAAAAACAAATAAGTAAACGTAAAAACGGATGACATGAACTCCACTGCTTCACTCTCATTGGTGGTAGCTTCAGAAAGTCGCTCTGCATTTGCATAAAGTTGACCGGTTCTCAACTTAGTCGAATTTCCAGTCGCTATCACTCGTGTTCCAAGAAATCGGCAAGCTTCTATTGAAATGAATGAGATAACATCGCTCCGCCATTGCTAGTCACTGGCGGTGTGCATGCAGCTTTATACTAACAGAAGATTCATTTGACTTGCATTGTATTTTGTGTATACTGTTTGTCAGCATTGCGGTAATTCTGTATACTTATTCTCCTTGGTTAATTCACATTTAGATAATGCTTTTTTCCAGACCTTCTTACAGTTGAGCGTTTTCATAAAACAGCCTGATGTTAAGGGTTCTGCTCAAGGGTAAAATAGTTAGAGCCATTAACCGAAAGCCTTAACAACTACCGCACCGATTATTAGGTAATTCCTTCGGTTAATTTGAAATAATTAAAACCCATGCACCATTTGTTTTTCTAGGAAAACATTTAATGTTTATATATTTTCTTTCGCATTCTGGTAAGCAACTGCTGTCCTTTGCTATTTATGGACTTTTTACTGCAGCAATGTTCTGTTATTAAGTTTAATTATAATGCTAACCTGGAGCATGAAAAGATAATCAAACAATCAGGCCAATAAACAAACAAAGTGTACATACTGTATGAGATCTTTCACGGGTACGTAGTTCGTTCAGTTGTTTTTTGTTTAAGTGTGACAAATAATAAATCCACTCCAGCACAGTAAGTGACAAGATCACAAGCTTTTGTTATTTATGAAAAGACTCAAATATCAGATAGGATTGAGCATAAAATCAAATATTCAAAGAGAGAAGGGAGAATGGGGAGAAGATTATGGCACATAAGCCTCCACTTTGTTGAAAACACTGTAGGGGACAGATAATTAAAACTCTATCAGCATCGCTCACAAAGGATTTCAGTCTGACATTAAAGCAGCTTTCTGTATATAAGATGTAAATCAGGATATGGAGAAAGTACCTGATGACAGTCATAAAGAGATCAGCAACTGGTAGTAAGTAAAGGGATAAGACAGTTAGAGAAGCGCTTTGCATTTTCGAGCATAATACAGTTCAGCACAATATTGATCATTCGTGTAGGCCTTTACTCAATTGTTTTATGCCAAATGCGGAAAAAACATTTACATGAAAACATGATCTTATATACAATGACTTCTGAGATGCCTGTAGACCTTTTTGTGTTTAAGGAAAGTTACACCCACAAGTATTTATAAAAATATATTTCACAAAGTAGGAAACAATACATGGATATCTTAGATAACAATACAGAGAGTAGCTAATTAAACATACAAGTGTATGGGCATTAAAGCACAGTAGAAAATATGATTTGCATGAAAGACTATTTTATATACCATCCTTTCAAGAGAACAGCCATTAACCGTATCAGTATAAAGATAGTATGCACGTAGCCTCAGTGCTGTCTAGATCCCCATGTGCAATAGCTAACGTGCATAGACAAACCTTCAATTCAAAGAAAATCTAAGAGAATGAGCAACACCTCTATGTACATCATTTATTTTATTTATTTTTTTGTTTTACTTTTTTACTCTAATATCATACAGTGCAGCACATTACGCATGTCTGTTTCTGTATTTCTTTACTCAGTGGACTTTCCAATGACCAGTTTTTGATTTAAAAATGGCAAGGGTCGAATCTAAGCATGTTCCCAGCTATTGTGCTTAAAATGATCACTGGTTTTACCGTATACAGTATGTGAATATATACACACACAGTGTCAATAAAATATTGACTTATCATTCCCGACCAAAACACATCCTCTCCGGTTTTCACAGTTTCTGTAGGTAACGAACCGCCGAAATTTATTTAATTGGTGTGAATTTCAGTGCAGAAATTCAGTACAGCTTTTAATAAGAATAGCGTCACAACGAATGATGCAGCGGAATGAAAGCTGAAGAGAGAGAGAGAGAGAGAGAGAGAGAGAGAGAGAGAGAAAACTTTAAATTAAAAAAAGTAATAATAACAAATATCCTAAAATAAATAAATAAATAAATAAATAAAAAGTACAAATATACTCGTACCGGCATCACAAAACGGACAACTGGCAATGAATATTTATATATTTATATAAAACATACATTAATGAAGAAACACCATCAATGTTCCAAAAAACATTTGAATACAACAGTATTTAATGCTTGCTTTTGTAAAACGAAGGCCTCATTGTTTTCACAATTCTCTTCTTGTCCTCGACTCAGTCTCGCACAGTCTAATAATCTTTGAGTGTGAACCACACTTAAAGCGTGTGAATACAAAGGGTTGTATAAAGCAAGCCGCAGGGCTTTTCCCGTTTACTCAATAAATCCGGCCACGTAGTATCAAAGGGTCAAATGTTAAGTCGGCAGGCAGATCCTAAAGCCAGTCTTGTTTTCATTAAATCACACATACATTCATTAGTAATGTAGACCATATATTGCTATTTAGTTTACCTTCTTTATTAATGTTCCCTTATCTGATTGGCTAAATGACTGCAAGGGTTCGTGTTTTTTTTCCGCTGGGGAGTGGCGTCATTCATCTGCAGTTCTTCGCTCCTGTGCAGCCTTGCTTGGCTACAACGTGTCCACAAGTCCTTTGTCCATCCCGTTTCAAGCGACTACCAAGAATCAAGGTTCTGATGCCTCTGGTTGTCACAGTGTACAACAAATACCCAAAATACTGCTAGACACTCAATGACGGTAATCTAAACTCACACTCCACAAGATTCATTGACCTCCTACTATAGACACTGTTAAGTTCTGACGTTACGATGCACTCGGATGTGGTAGATGACTAACGCTATTAGGTCTCTCTAAGAATTGGAATAAAAAAGGCGCTCCCCCCCTTTAAACAGCAGTGTCTAACATCTGGTAATCCCCGTAGCATAATACACAAGTTATGTGGACGAAAGCAAAAGGTCTGTGGTGATCAGAGGTCAAGTCTCTTTGTCGCTCTCACCTACAGAATAGAGCTCCCCAAGTCTTCTGAAGCGCGGCCCCCACTCCCTAAGGTAGTCATAGTTCTGATCGGAGTCCGAAGACGCCGTTTCGAGGGAACTCAGCGAGCCCGCAATGGAGCCCCTGCCCTCGTAGCCGTAGATCTGAATGGAGTCATACGGTGGAGCCGTGGGGTCATTGTCTGCCTCGTGAAGCCGTACGTTGATGAATTCATCTACATCTACTCCATTTGGACCCGAGTGCTGACCCTGCCTGGGCATGAACTGAAGGTCAGGCTTGATGTCCTTCCTGGGCAGATAACCGTTGATACCATCTGGGTTCTGCAGTGTGGCGATGTCAAAGGCCTCCGTGTCTTCCTCTCCGCCTCCTTCATCATCATAACGGATGATGTTTTCCCTCACATCCTCATCGTCTTTGATGATTAACGGCTCGTTCTTGTGTCTCCTCAATGTCACAAACAAGACCACGATGACTGCAAAGCAAAAAAATACATTCACTTATAATCGCTTTCTTTACTTTGTAATCTTTCAATTCTTAATGACTTTTTGTGTCTTTTTTTTCTTATTCTTTCAAAGATTTTTTTTCATGTCTTTCATTGTAGATTTCGCATTCACATCAGAAAATGGAATTCATATTAATAAATTAGTAAGTTCTGAAAAGTGGAAGTTAAAATGACCTACCCAGTAACAGTATTATACAAGCAAGAATAGCAATCAGGGCTCCCATGCTGAGGCCGATCGGTAGAACAAAGGCCTCAACGTTACAAGACTGCACAATCCCTTCGTGACTGCAGCCGCACACTCGGATAGTCAAAGTATTTGTGCTGCTCAATGGTGGCTCTCCATCATCAGTCACAACGATGGGGAGGAGGTACGTCTCCTGTTTTTGTCGCCGAAAGGAATCGTGCTTTGCAAGAACACTGATCGAGTTATCTGGGGAAAGATAAAGTTTGGCTGTGACTCTGTATGGAATTAAATGATAGGATAATGTTAATATTTACTTTTGCCTACATACACTGTACACTGCCAAGTATCTATCAGACCAATAAACAGTAATGTAACTAAACTACGTTTGCATAATTAAACATATGCTTTATATTGTCAATGGCACAGCAGAGGTGGACGTGAGACAGAACCTTCAGTGCACCTCTTTTCAAAAGTTGTAATTTTATTATGACCCCTCATTCCCCAAAGTATATTATTTATCTCTCCACTCCCTAAAGAAGCTCCCTCAGTTACACTATTTAATGTCCCTTTAAAAGCTTTTGCTTTTTGTGTCATATTTTCTCAATTTTATTTCAGGTTCGAGCAAATAGAATCAGCTTTTGGATGAAGGTTTAGATAATACCTCAGACAGCAGAATAACTGAGTTATGGAAAAAGCTTTTTTATCACTTAATAGAGTCTTGGGAGCGACCATGGAAATGTTAATGTATGTATGCATTTATTTATTGCCTTCATGAAGTGAACAACAGGAAGTTCATAATTTGAAAGTATGAAATGAAAGGACATCACGGAGCTCACTGGAACAAATATGTCGGAATTTAATTTCCGCTCATAAACATGGTAATGAAAAATGTAAATATGGCTTTCTTTTTGTTTCCCTGAGATCACAAAGCAATTATCAGCAAATGCGTGAGCTGATTTATCAATGTAATTAAATAGCCTCTTTTTCATGTTTGTGTCATTATCTGTGAACATTGTCCAATGAACTAATATGTCCTATTTCAGCAACGATTACTTGCTTATATGCTCTGTTTATTCGTAGCTTTGATGACCGGACTGTGTTTGTAAAGGTTCAGAGTCCATTCTCGCACATGCTGGTGAAATATATCAACATATGTCATACTAGTAACTTTATAGCAAAATGTATGCTAATATAACCCAAAGTAAATTCACACCCCATGTGCTACTGTACTTACAATGTTGTTTAGTTTTAAATCACTTTTAAAATACAATGTATTACAGCAGTTAAAATGAATTATGTTAATTTAAAATAATTTGATGTAATATGCATTACTTTTGTCAACTTGAAGAATGACATGGAACATATGTGCTTGTATTTAAAGACTCCTGCAGCTGGGCTCTTTGCTCATTCTCAGTTGCATTTCTCAGTCGCACAAAAACACTGTTTTATAATTTTGTCAGAATGTCTCAGCCAGTCAAACCGATATCAAACTAAATGCAGTAATAAAATGTCAGATTGTATTTTTGCCAAACTGTTTTTACAGTAGCTTCAAAGTGAGCAATTGTAACAACATATAGTTTAATGATATTAATACTAATGATTATGATCATGCTACATTTTATCCAGCATGTTATTCAAAACAACAACAAAAAATCTGTTTTGGTGTTGATGAAGGTGTACTCATATCATCATGACGAGGCTGTAAGGTTGGGAACACTGATGTAAAACATTATGTTTTTTTTTTGACAGTAATAGGGTAGCTATTATGTTGTATTCCATCTTTTTTAGTGCAAAATGCCGAAAAAGCATAACTCATCTCTTATGGGTCAAGATAACTGAGGTGGACCTGGCAGTTTTCAGCTCACCTTGGCCTCTCCACATCACCAGCCACTATAATTACAGTTATCATCACAAACAAACCTTCTCAGCTTGCTCCAGAGGTTCGGACATTTCAGAGAACCTATTGATGGGAACCATCACAGAAATGCCAATGTGCTGTTTATGTGTCTGTGATGTGCCTGTAGACTAATTCATATTTCTGTGGCTTGTATTTTGTTAATTTGCTAATTTGGGTCAGTCAAAACACTTTAACAATATACAACAACTAGAGTACTGCATGTCTCTTACCCCCCATGTCATATGCTTGTCTATCTGAAACATTTAGTGCAATTAATAAAGATCAGTGCTAAGGAGCTATAATGATTTAAATAAGGAAGACATAACATCATAAATTGTGCAGTGCTCAGGGTCCACAGGAATGGAGTTGAAAACCACAACTATGGGAGATTTATAAGCGAGACTCACAAGTGAACGTATACTGTGATTAAGTGCCATAGGATAAACCGCAGTTTCTGACATGCTGTCAAATCCCGGCACAACTTTTGATGCCAAGTGCATTCAAACACACACACATACAAGCACAGCAGAAAAGATGAGAAAGCGTCCAGATGCCTAAGGCTGTGCATCAAAGCTCCATGTCCTTACCGAGCTTTATCCTGTCTGTGTGATGGAGTGGCCATCTTTAACCTGAACTCACTCAGGCCGACCAACAATACATGCTGTCTTTTTAGATATCTCAGATTGTCACTAATGACATTCCGCCTGTCTGCTTCATCTAACAGTTCTCAAGGTCTGTCTTTGTCTGAATGGTCTATTGTTCAGCGATTTTCCTATCGCTATTGTTTCATCTCTCTTTTCTCGATGTCTCCTTGAAGTCTTTTTTCATTTTTTGTAATATCAATCATCTCTCTGGATTCCTTGTTGACTGTAATATTAGTCATAAAATGTATGTTTTGTTAAAAGGCAGCCATCAGCTTTATCTCACTGTTAACTTTAGTCATAGCGTCAACACACCTGGAGCAATGACCTGGTTGATCATATCTATCACAATGAAGTACTGTAATACATAAATACTGTATACAGGGTTCCTACGGCTTCTTGAAATCCTTGAGTTTGTGAATCTGGGGGGAAAAAATCAAGGCCCTGGGAAGTTTTGAAAATATACATACAGAGATACAGGTCATTGAAAGTGCTTGAATCTATTTTATGCAAGAAGTTTTCTGGAAAAAATCTATATGATTCCCTGTGTAGTGTAGGATAATATCATAAAAATTCTAGACTTTTTAAGCACATGTGCTTACAGTAACTGTTCACTTTAAATGCTTATGTCTTCTGTATGTGATTGTTGATTCATACCAACATGCTTTTTTGTATAGTTGTGTTTGACACATGAAAACGCCTTGGGTAACGTATGTAATGCTGCGTCTCCCTTGCCATACTTCATTTGTCCCTGTAACGCCGTCTTTGGCAATATTTCAGATAGTGATATATTTCCTGGCTCTCGCGTCACCCTGTCTTTGTCGTTAAGCCTCACCATTGGTTGAATTTGATATACACATTCAGACGCACTTACCCCTGGAGGCGACCCCAAAGTGTCACCGCAGTGACGCAGCGCAAGTTCCCTCGAAAAGGAACTGTTACAATGTATCTTAAAAGGTAACACACTGTAACCTTGCTCTCACTTGAAATGTGTCCCCACATTTAGTCCTTGAATTTGAGGGTATTGGATCTGAAAAGTCCTTGAAAGGTCCTTGAATTTGAAGTTAACTAAGGTGTGGGAACCCTGTGTATATATATACTTATTAGTTTATTTTGACAATTATGATCAACCAGATCTGACCAACCAGGTCATTGCTCCAGGTGAAAGTATATATATACTGTACTGTCAGAAAAAAAGGTACAAAATGACACCTTTTCTGTCGCTAAGGTGGTACCCTAAGGTTCTGTTTTGTACCATTACAGGTATACTAAACATAATTCAATGTTGTACCTTTTTGGGTACATTAATGTATCTTAATGATCTAATTTGTACCTTTAAGGTACAGTTAACAGTTTTGTACAAAAAGGAACATTTAAGCGTACCACCTAGTGACAGAAGATGTACAGTTTATATATTAGTAACATATTAAACCGAATTTTATTTATAATCATATACTTAACTCTTTCGCCGCCATTGACGAGATATCTCGTCAATCAAGAGAAAACGCTTCCCTACCAATGACAAGATTTTCCGTCTTTCCGCAATACCACTATTATCCACCAGGATTTCCGCAACTTTTTAAACCCGGAAGTATTGCCCTATGGCAAGCGGCTGCATGTCCGTGTCACAAAAATGGAATTATCTCTGCTTTTTGCTCAAAATGTGGTGTTTTTGCAGAAACCTACCCATATTCAAAAGCTGATTACAAAAGAACCACTGAAGGTAGGATGAAACAGGTTTTTTTTGTTTGAAAGCAGAGGGTCTGTTCTTTCATTTGGTATATTGTATGTTTATATATTTTCTGGAAGGCATTAAACTTTGGTGAAAATCATGAAAAACGCAGGCGCTGGCAGGCAACTTTTAAAAAAAAACGCTGGCGGTGAAAGAGTTAATATTCTTAGATTCACATCTCAGTAAGCTGTAAGTATAGCCAAGTTCAGTGTGTCTGTGATGGACCTAATTCACTTACATACAAAATAAATGCATATAGTGCTTTCCAGGGAGTCTATAGATGTGCATTACAGATAGTGGGGAATACGCAGTTTCTTTCCTTTTCCCACTCTCTTTCATATTAGCTCAACACATGTCAGTCCCTTAGAAGGCTGACTTCTTCTGATGTAACTTCTGATCTGTCTGGTTCAAAAATATCACGCTTCCTATTTTTGGTGAGCAGCCAAAACAACAGCTCCTTCAACGGTCATCCGTAAGACCACATGCCAAATGGAACGAGATCAATACAGTTCTCCCTTACGTCTTCGAAAACACAGTGCAATACTTGGTTGTGCTGCAAGAACAGCAGGAGCGCAGACTGGAGAGGAAGGTCGAGTAGGTTATACAATAAAAGGAGAAAGAAAATAAGTGTTTGTAGCAAACAAATTTCCAACCATCTGCCGCACAGCCTCAGCCTTGAGTCAGTCACCCTACATTGAGCTAGCATCGCTAATCCTCCCTAAAAGTGGCTCCGATTCTGTTCATTTGTTTTCTTTCACAATGCACTGGGGAGTAAAAAATAGCTGATGTCCAGACAATTGTGCATCTGTTAACTTTTGGGTACACTAATTCCGCCAGATTTCCCATCTAAACGCACGAAAATGCCTCCGAACTAAATGTTCTTGCTTGCAGATGTCTTGCTTGTTCTGTTTCTCCCTGCTCTCTTTCATGGTCATATGTTCTTACCTAAATTGTTTTTGATGGTGAAATTGGGATTGTTCAGCATCTCCAGGCGGTAGTGGAATGTGTGTCCCTGGGAAGGATTGTCTTTGTCCACAGCACTGATGGTTTGAATCACCTGTGGACAAAACACAAGGTTATGTCATCTATTACTGCGCTTTTGACTTTGTATAGGGCCGTATACTGACAGCAGCCAACACAAAATGAAAAATCTTTCAATTCACTCATAAAAGTAGAGACCCTAAGCTAGGGGGTGCTATCTTTGGTGGCCCACTTTTTGTGCCAAGTCTATCCATATATCTGTCATCCCTCTATTGATGAATATCATCATGTGACCTTTTTACGTCATTCCAGTTGCCTGCCACCATCTTGAGTACCTACCAAGTAGCAGTAGGCTACTGACATTGGCTACCTTGCTACGATTAAGGTATTTCTTATCTTTAACTGTCTATGATTTTACGGTGATGGGAAATGGCTACGAAAGACAAAATTTCACACCTCGACTGTCATGAAAAGAAACGCTACTTTAAAAAAATATCTTGGTTAGGGTGTGATGCCTACTTGATCCCTGATGCGTTCTTCCAGCCGCTGTCCGCTGCTACCGAACTACCCCTATTTTTACAACACTAAGAAGGCACGACACAACATGAAACTTTGCTCGAAGTATCACCTGGATCTCTACACATGAACGCGAGCATTGAGAACATTGTTTGTGTACACAGAGTTTATTTAAAAGAAAGGTTTTGAACAACTAACTTCGGCTGTTTTTGTGTCCGCTCACCATCTTTGCCAGACATGAAGAATCGATTTCCGAATGCGAATGAATTAATCTCATATGAGGCTCCTTTTTCAACTAGAAGGTCAATATTGTTTTTCACTTGCGACAAAACAACAAATTATCCGTGCATTTATATAGAACTATGTAGTGTTGGGCGATATGCCCCATTTTGAGATCGTCCTATCGTCAGCCTGTGAGATCGGCGATACACGATAGTATCGGGGGGCGGGGCAGTAGTTTACTCATTTATTTATTTGTTCATTTATGACAAGACTTGATTGGTGGAAAAAAGAACAAGAGCAACACCGTCATGAATGCATCTTTCTTAAAACTAATGCCATTAATCTGAGTGCGTCATTAAAGCCCAGACGCTCTTTGCGTGCCAGAGAGCGTGAACAGGACACGCGCTGGTTTAACCCTCTGCGCGCTAACAACCTCTCTAGTGCAAGGAAATGTCAGAGATAGGGCTGCTCAATTATGGGAAAAATCATAATCCTGATTTTTAACACGATTACTTAATGACTGTAAAAACATGCACCTGCGCAGACACACGCAGCGCACATAAAAATAATTAAATGCATTTGTTTAGTGCTGTTGCAGAAGGTTACACGTGTCAAGCAGTGGTGCTCTCAGAGGTGCCTTTTTAAACACACTGGTCCAGCGGAACACAATCATATTTTAAACACGAGGGATGTATTGCTAAAACTCCTTGAAAAGCATATCATAAACAGGATTACTATCTGACTTCAAGTTCAGACAGAGCGCAGCTCTCTGCACGTACGCGAGAGTGGCGCCAATATGCAGCGGGTTATATTTTAAACAAAAGGAATAGTTTGCCTCAGCTCGCATGAAACGCATTAAACCGCACAAATACATAAGGATTACTACTTCAGTTTATGTTTAGACTTCGGACAGATGCGAGAGCGCGTGCATGTGAGACAGAGGGAAGCGTAGCTGCTCATCCACGGGCTGGATTTAGGTGCTAGAACGAGTCCGAGACGCGCGCATTAAGTGCATCTGCGTGCAAGAAGGAACTCTCTCTCTACAAGCTCTCCGCGTAAAGTGAAGCACAAACCCTCATGCGAGGAAAAGCATGCAAAACTATGATGATGATGATAATAACAACCATTCGCCAACTATCGTCATGACTATCGCCATGAAAGCCTGCCATTGGCGATATGTCGGACGATCGTCGATACACGATACTATCGTCTATCGGCACAACACTAGAACTATGCTTTAGGAGCTATCCATCTTTACTCTCCTCCCTCCTTACGTCGCATTCGGGGATCGATACATCTAGACTGGCAAGATGGCGGTAAGCCGACACCAAAACAGTAGAAGTCAGTTGTTCAAAACCTTTCTTTTTACTCTGTGTACACAAACAATATTCTCAATGCTCGATATCATGTGTAGAGACACAGGTGATACTTCGAGCAAAGTATGATGTTGTGTCGAGCCTTCTTATTGTTGTAAAAATAGCGATTTTGATGCTCACAACAAATATAAGGCATAGCTTCTAGTTTTTTTTGCCACCACTTCAGGTACTCAAAATGGCGGCAAACAAGTTTGAGATATGAGTGACGTCGGCTCATATTCATGAGCCTCCTAAACATTTACATGGTGACTTTGTTAGAATGTGGAGGAAGTACATACTGACACTGTTAGCCACATATACCCCATGGTGGTTAAATTGTTGCTGGCTCTCACCAGGGCTGAATGGATCTGATTGTTTTTTTTTTCTGCAGAAAAAGTAGCTAAAAAAGGCCACCCAGGTGACTCCTACTTTTCTCTTCTCTCTCTCTCGCTCTGAAATCGATAGACTATAATTTACAGTGTCTGATCGTTTCAGAGGAGGTGTGAGAGGGAGATGCTACTGGCAGGGCTGATGGATGTATTCTTACCTGTCCAGGTTTGCCATTTTCACAAACAAAAGCTTCATACTCTGTGGCAAACTCGGGGGCATTGTCATTTATGTCCAGCACTTTGATTGCCACTATGACTCTGGAAATCTGGCTGTGGTTTCCTAATGTGAAAAGAGACAAGCTATTAAACCACTGAAAGCAGAAGTATAGTTTCCAAATATAGAAGTAAGCCATTGCAAATCCCAGGTAAATACAATATTTTTGCCTTCTCTGTCTGCCTCATGCCCATCTAACTCTCTCTCTCTCTCTCTCTCTCTCTCTCTCTCTCTCTCTCTCTCTTTCTCTCTCATCCTTTGGGTTGATGGAGAGACAGATGAGACGCAGCATCCGTCTGAGCTTTAGACATTATCAAGTATGCAAAACAGGATTACAGCGAAGAAAAAAAACACATCCAAAGTGCTTTTGAAATTCCCTGTACAGGTGCATGTTTAATACATGAAGGTTAAAAAAATGAATATTAATAAAATGGTGGCAGCTGAAGTCTAGAAGACAATAAAGGGCAATTTAATTAGATTACTTTTATTGGAATTATTCATTGGCAGTAATTTACAGTCCCCATTGAGGACCCCAGTAAATGATTGTATTTAATTAGGGTTGCAACCAGTGACTTTTAAAGTAATTATCTATTCACTTGGCTTAAGTGCATGACACAGTATCTTAACAGTGCTTACACTATAGTGCTTCAGGTGATTTCAAGGCATACTAGTGTATGTTTTTGCATACAGCATTTAAACTGTCATGAAGAATTGTTGATATCTCATTTTTGTAAAACGCAACCACAATGGTTAAAGTTTGTTCATGTAAAATATATATTCCTGATCAAATTGTTTATTTTAATGCAAAATTCAGGTCTACATGTTGAACTGCTGAGAAAGATAATTTTTTTCATGCTTGACTTAATACAATTTTGCAGTTTGAGGAGCCCATCCTAATTCAGTTTATTCAACTCTTTGAGCTCAAAGACACCCTTTATTAATTGTTTACGGCAATGACAGCATACAAACCCCCCAGGAAACATTTTTGGCTCTAACATCCGAATAATGTCGCTGTACATGCCAATCATAATGAACCTCCTGGTTTATGGATAGCTTGAGCAATATTTATTTCTGGTCCATGGCTTCTGTTTAATAAGTTCTTTATCCAGTCAACAGATGTTCTTTTATCTATTATGTACAGCAAACAGCCCTGCCATGAGTAAAAATTACTCATTAGATGTCCACAAATTGACTGCTGAGCTATTTAATTCCGTAAAATCTCTATTTCTATTCGGTTTCTGAGATAAAACTTTACCACCTTAAAATCTATTGATGGTAAAATGAAAACCTGAGGTGTAAAATAAAGTTCTCTTCTTATTACAGTTCATTAGAAGTTTATGTCTAAGTGATTTATAAAATGCTGAATATGCAAACCGCCATTTACTGCGACATCTTGTATTCTATTATGTAATTAAATTGTTGTGATTGCTCTGATTGGTCTAAAGTGCATCCATAGGGTTTTTAATGATTTCTTTGCGCTTTACTGTAATAATAAGGTTGATAAACAGTCATTCTGAACCAAATAAAAAATGAGGGAATAAATGTTACTTACTGACTTCAGTGGCTGTCACTGTGATATTGTGCCACATATCAGTCTCTCTGTCCAGAGGTTTAGCCAATGTGATCTTCCCATCATCAACATTAATGTTAAACTGTCTCTCCAGATCTGTGTGTCTGTCAATGAAATACCTGCAGAAGGAAAACAGGGAGAATTCAACAAACACTCCTCAGTATATCGGTTAATATAGATATACAGTACAGTCTAAAAACTGCTGGGTTATTTTTCAACCCAGCACTGGGTCAAAAAGGGACAAACCGAACCTGTTGGACTGTAATTTGACCTACTGTATGTTGGGTTCTTTTAACCCATCATTGGGCCAAATATAAACTTAATCGGGGTTAATAAAATTATTTTATGCATCTCAGTTCAGATGCACCTATAAATTACCAATAATGAAATTATCATGCAAGGTCCTTTTGGGCATTCTCCCTAGGAGCAAGGGATACACTGCACGATTTTTTTTTGTGCTGTTCCAGACGAAAGATTGCCATCGTGAAACAATCATGATTTCTGTGATCGTGGATCTTTATCTGTGATCCCATGTTGGACAGTGAGAGAGGTTCAAAGACATCTGTTTTCCCGGTCTTGCGACCAAAGATAGCCTATGATCGTTTTCTGACAGTGTCAGAAATTCAGCATGATCACCGCAGAGTGTGTTTGCTGCTACGACCTGCATACCAGTATTTGTTTACCAGTAGCGCATGCTGATGACATTGCGCTAACGTGTGTTGCAGCCGTCTAAGCCTCCAATTGAAAAGGTGCGATCATTGTACAGTTTACATGCTTGTCGTACTGAAGTTTAAGCAATCCATGTCGCACAGTGTGGTAATGTAATGATCTTATAGGATTGCAAAAATCGTGCAGTATTTCCCGGGCTTAAAAAGGCTCAATATCAGACCGAATTGTTAAGAAGGTCCCAGTGCATAAAGAAAGATCTTGAAGCAAAAAAATAAATATGGAAACATTTACAGTGAAATAAAGAAGTCTGGATTGTGAATGCAATGAAAATGTTTAGCCATGATAGAGATCCTGAGGTCCAGGAGGATCTCTGTTGCTACGCAAGCAGGCAGACAGCATTCCCACTTGGGAAGAGTATTCAGGACGATGAGTAGATTTCAGTCAAGCTCTGACAGCTCCACGTACCATGGAGAGACAGACCCTAAAATGTTCTGCTATGTGTCAATCAAACTGACAAAGTTACAGTGGGGAAAATATATATATATTTTTTTTGGGGGGGGGGGGGGGGTTAAACAATCAAATTTGTTATTCATTATTTCACAGAAAAACATGCATGTTGTGTTTTATTATGGTGCAAATAAAAATGAGAGGGCAATTAATTAAGAAATAAAAAGTATGAGATACCTATGGAAAATAATTAATGCCAGCTTCTATGCAAAGTTTCGCTCAATGATCAATACAGAAGTGTACTGTTAAAGTACATGCATCAAAGTCCCTATATATAATAAGCAGCTTCCATTAATTAAACACTGTAAATTAAACTTTAAATGAAATTAAACACTGATGTAATTAAAACATCAACTAAATGTCAATTATTATTTTATATTAACCACAAATAAACTGAAGTTATAAGAAGGTTAAAAACAGTGTGACATCACAAATTAAAAAAAAGAATATGTTCTAATGTTAATTAATATGTTTATCTTAATGTAAAACTTTATGTTGGATAATCGAGTAATTAAGAGAACTTTCACAATAGATTGTTTCCAATTAAAGAGCTCTTTAAACGTGCCACGGTATTAAAATCAAATGATTAACTTCTAAGTGCACAACAGTTTCTGTAAATTCTAACAGGAGCAGTCACCATGTATTAGCATACAGTATGCTAGATATCAGATTTCACAACAAGAGCCAGAGGAAAATCTGTCAGAGAAGGTTAAAGGATCCCCACTGATTACACCCACAATTATTTTGACAGATAGACAATACTCCTAACTGGCCTAATTTGAACTTGGACACAGCTTGGTACCATTTGATGCATGTCAAGTTCACAATAACAAGAAAAACCCTACAATGTTTTTTGGGAGACATTTACCTGGAATGTCTTATGGTTCAATGCACTAATATAGCTTTGGGGTTGTTGCTGGAAAAATTGAGAATGAATAAAAGAAAGAGAGAGAGAGAGATGTGCGGCAAAGAGAGTGGCGGTCCAAGAGGTCAGGCTTGTGTTCAACAATGTTTCTGTGAGTGACTATTTTCATGTCCTGTTGCGATTAAAACTGACATTTTCATTTTAACCAGAGTCCTTAAAAAGCCACAATTACACCATCCATATTTTTATATTCTTCCCCTATTTCACCTTGATTGCCTCTGCCATTGACGTGACAGCCACACCGATGTGCACAATTAGCTGCATTCAAGCAGAAATCTTGTCATTTGTGGCGAGGTACGGTTATCTTATGATATCTCTCGGAAATTCAACGTGGTGGATACAGTAAGTCATCTTTTTTTTTCTAGTTAGCTATTTACAAAGTGGCTTTTACTTTAAATACTTTAACCATCCTGCTGCTGCTTACGGAAAGACATATGACTTTATCACTTTATAGTTTGAAATTAATTTAAGGATGCTATTATGTCCAAACAAATCAAACAACAAAAATTCATTTGATCACATTAGAAAACATAATTCCTCTCTTACTGCTTAAGTGGACCTTGTTTTGTTGTACTTAACGCAATCTACTGGCCGGCATCGAGATAGAAGTAATTTATCATCAGCAGTAATACAATCTATCTGTACAAAAAGCCAAAATGTCATAACAGCGGGTGCACAAATGCGATTGACAGCAAAAGGAAAAATTCATTTTGGCCAAGCAAGGCGAAGATTGAAACAACATAAAATTGTGTCTTGAAAATGAAAATGCAGTTTATAACAGACGTTCAGGAACATTTAAATAACTAAAAGTAACAAACAATATTATTACCCATAATTTTTAACTTTATAAAGAATAAAGATGCATCTGTTATGTAGCACAATGACATAACATGGCGGCAACAACGTCAAGTTTATTGGTTTGATTTCCAGAAAACACATAAATTGATCAAATGTATACTGCAGAAATTTTAAAGCACTGCATAAAAGCGTCTGCCAATGCATAAATGTAATGAAATGTAAATGTAATGTGCGCCGCATAGACAGTTTTCTACTGTATGTACTGTAGAACAGCTATTCTTTTAGAGAAAGACAGCAACAAGTAAGGACATGGTAACTGGAGCTCTTTGAATAAATAAATATAACGCACACATGGGAATGCTCACTTAATATAAACTCTATTGCATGGCTGAAACACAATCTATGATTTCACCCCTTCCCCTGGTTCCCTATGTAATTGCACAACTTGTTGAATGTTGTCCCTGAAACATGGCAAGTCACTAGAGAATTAATGGAATGCTGGTTGGACTGTGAGAAATTGGCTGTATAACCTATACTCAAGGTGCCCTTGTAATTTTTCAAGTGGGAAGTTAGAGAAGTGAAATACATCAGTGGGATGAATCTTATTGTGGCATTCTCCTCTCGCTCTTTTCTCTCCCAGTACAACCAATTCGGTCGAGGTGAGAGCTCCATTTAGTTTAAATGCAAATGCACTTCTACAAGCAATTTCATCAGTGGCTTTTAATAGCTGGTGGGACTCATTTGTGAAAGAGCGCTTGGATGTTAGATTGATGTGAAAGCTTGAGTCTGATCCTGCTCTTGATCTACTGAAGTTATTCTTTGCATCTCTTAGACAACAGAATGCAGACGTCCACTGTCAAGGTTAAACATGATGCCTTTACCTGACTTGGCTATGCGGGGCATCCTGGTCCTTCGCAGTTATAGATCCTATAACCGTGTTGATTGCAGCGTTTTCGTGCACATCAAAGATATATGTGGTCTTTGTGAACACCGGGGGTTCATCTGCGTCCTCAACAATGACTTTCACCGTGGCCTGGTCCATGTAGGGCCCGCCCGTAATCGAATCAGCACGTATGTTGCTAGCCACCACTGTTAGGTTGTAGAATTTTTTGGTCTCAAAGTCGAGGGGCTGGGAACAGAAAAAAAAAGATGTTTGTTATTAATGAATGTCACAAAAAAGACAAATGTTTTCTGATTTCAGCACACTCGGTTTGCTGGGTTTGCAGGTCTGGGTGTAATTGCACCATCTTCCTTCCCGTTTACGATGTGCTGTGGCTATGATTTAAGGTCCAATAACAGGACAAACGAAAATAATATTTAGTAGCAATAACCACACTTTTACCTGGAGCATGTGATGTGTTATTAATTTGGGGCTGAGACAGCATGTGTTTGGGATTTAAATGAGCCTGCAAATAAGGTTAATCTAATGGAAACACAAGGACCGTATTGCAAATTGTTAAGAAATCATGAAAAAATATAATTTGTATGTTTGTGTTGTCTGAAAACAAAATTAATCCTTGCCCACAATACCATGACGTTAACAATGTTAATGTATTCTCTGAGGCAATTATCCAATGGTAAGATATTATTGGAGCAGCAGATAAAATACAATTTAGGAATTATTTATACTCTAGGATAAATATTTGTGATTTCTGTGCATGTGGAGGGATAAAATTGCTCACCCCATCTGCGTAACATGCTACGCTGTGGAGATGTTAACACAGAACGCTGCTTTTTTCCATCAAGTTAAAATGTCATGCTTTTTACTCTCTTCACAATCGCGACATTAATACCATGGCAGACTCCAGCTGTTTTATGAGAAAAATGGGCCCAAGTCACCACTTTGCACTTTTATTGACAAAACTAAACTAGACCTGACCAGTGAAGAGAGGCCGAGGAAAAACATGCCCTGGGAGTTAGGAGAAATGATGCAATGAAAAATGTACAATATGTGCTTATGTTATCAAAAAAGTCCAGATCCCACAGGGGAGGTGAGACGGACACTGGAGCCAGGCCGAGAGCAGCCCCAGCTGGGCCGAGAGCAGCTGGAGTTTCTCTATCAGCGAGCTTTGAAGTCACAGTAGTTTACAGCAGGGCACCCATACTGTATAAGAACAGACCATGTACCTCTGTGTGAAGCAGCGCAGGACATTTTAATTCATTTTCTCCCCCTATTTTACACCACGATCACACTGACAGATGGTGGAAACACAAGAATAAACAATGCTCCTTGCTGAAACTATTCTGACCCCAAACTATTCTCCAATTTTGACTGTATTACAAAGTTTGCATTAAAAAATCTCAATTTGTTCTTATTTTCATTTTTAAACAGAAACTCAAAAACTACTTGTATTATGTCAGATTTTGTTTTTACAAAAAATAATATATAATAATATATAAATAAGCTTTTCCATCTTCCATTTTTTTAAGAGATAAACAGCAAGAAGCTTTCGCCACCATACTTATTTTCAGAGCACATATTCCTCATAATCTATTGATTAAGTAAGGAATAATTAAGTACAGTATAGACAGCTGGTTGTTATTACAGAAATAAGCCCCGACAGATCAGGACCCAACGTGAAGCAGATGGCCCTGTACATTATCCCGCTTATAACGCAGTTATTTACCTTATAAGTAAGGTAAGAAACATCAAATATTGATTTTAAATATTTTATTTTCTCATTTTTAATGAATGCAGAACTTACGCAATGGAAAACCTGTTTACTTTTGGTTTTTGAAGATAGAACAAGACCTTCAAATGTCACGAACACGATATTTGGTTAAATCATTTGTAAATATGTCATATATGTTATTAAAAGACATTTATATTTAATTTTGTGTAATATTAAACTGTACCTGTCAAAATGAATAGCAGCATGCTTCCCGTTTGATATTCATTTTGAGTGGTTGTTATCTGGGAATAACAAACCTGCAAATGTCGCGTCTGGCCAATCAGAATCAAGCATTCCAATGAGCTGTGTAATAAAACTAAATAGCTCTACCTCATCCTACAACCACTTTACAATTTTGTGTGACGACTTCTTTTGTGGCACCCTGTAATATAACACAATATTACGCACAGATTGTTGTTATGGTCGAGTGGTGCAACATATTTCATTTGTCACACAATAATGCATATGCAGTAAAATACATTTCTGCAGGCTACTCCACCTTAAGCTGTTCATATATAAAATGCACCATAATAAGAGACACTACTTACGGGAAGAAAGTTATAATAGTTACAAAACACGATGCACACACACTCATGTCGTGCATGAGATACAGTGTAGGACTGCTAAGTGCCCATGACAGATACATAGTCAATGATGAAATGAAGCATCTGTTTAGGAATAAGTTGTGGTTTACTGCAGTCTCCCGGCAGTGTCCTCATTAGGAATCCAGATTGCCTGAGGGAAGAACCTAAGCTATATGACTTTGCTAGTCTTGCCCTGACCACAGCAGTGTGAAAAGGCTGTTGTTTAGGAGCGACTGGGATCCTTAACATTTTTCTTGGCCTTGCTGTTACACCTTGTGATGTGTATGTTTTACTGTTGAAAGAGCACCCGGTGGTACCCTCAGCAGGGCCACTTGTTGGTTTATGTAAGATGTCCATATTAATATCCAGATACTTGACAATGTTCAACCTCTCCACAGTGGTCTTGTTGATCATAAGAGGTTTATAGCAGTAGCAGTCTTCCAGTTTTCTACCGAAGTTATCTTTCGGCTTCAAGAGTTTTTTATGCATGTTCTCCACTTTAAATTTGTACTGTAAGCCTTCTGACCATTGTCAGGGATTAGCAGTGGCACAAACAAACTTTAAAACTAAAAGATCCACACAAATGTGTGTTCAAGATGCAGTTCCTCACCCTTGCCACCAGGGGTCCTTCTCTCAGGAAGAGCAGGTTTATGCAGAGTGCCATGGTTTGTGCTTGTCAGCTTTCACACCATGTAATAGTGTTGTGTTTAGGACGAAAGTGACTGTTGAGTGCCATGCATAGCTATAGTGAACTGAATGAGATTGAAAAACAAATGAAGTTTTTGACTATTCTATCAAATCATTTCATGGCCCTGGATGGGCGTGTTCAGTCACGCAGCAAAGTTGAGAAACTCTTAACTTTATGCAAATGATGAACGACTTTCTGGAGAGACTACCAATGAGAACGAAGTACCGGAGTTCACGTCATCCGTCTATTGTCAGTTACTGGAGTGAATCTTACTCATTTGTTTATGACGCCTCATAACAAGCCATTTGACAACCCATTATAATGTTAGTGTGCTTTTGACGCCACTAGCCAGGACATCCACCACAGAAATAAATACATACCTGTACTCAGAAAAACATCACCGCAAACCGAAAGTATTGCACCATAAATTAAGAAATCTGGTCTGAATACTGTAGCGTTGCAACCAGATGTTTCCCTATGATTTAAAATCTAGAACAAGCGGCAGTCTGGTACCTTTAGAAAAGGTCAATGCTGTATAAGAGTATTGACTTTTTGAGACACTTCTTCTGGCTCAAATATAGAAATGAGTAAATAAAGTGACACCTCTAAAGGGTAAAAAATAAGCCAACAAACACATAAATAAATCAGTGCGCTGTTTACCTTCTAAACTCCTCTCGCCAGCGTACTAGAAATGTTAGTGCTTTATTGTAGTTGACTTCAGGACATTATTAAAGTGCAGCTTTGCGTATTGCAAAGACTAAAACCTACAGTAAAACAAGCTTTTTTTCATTTCAGACACTGCAAATCTGTTCCCCCTAAAACTATCGTGCCAACACCTCATTCTTTTGATAATCATACAGTACATGTCATTTGATTCTCCACTCTGTAGCGGCCATATTTGTATCCCTCCGGGTCTCTGTACTCTTTATGCAGAAGGGACTGCACTCCATAATTTCCAAGGGATGCAATGTGGGCTTTACATGCGTACAAAAGCGCCTGCCTGTGATTATCTGTCACCCACCATCAGTTTTTCTCTGGATCTCATGTATATGCGTGCCTTGGACTTGTGTGTCGAAATCTCGAACTTACCTCCTGCATGGTTTGAGAGTGTTTGTATACAAAGCACATTTAGAGGCATCAAAGATCAGCAGTGGGGGACAAAGCATCCCTCTCCAACAGCTCCATAACAGCCTAAGGGGGCCGGAGACAAGATGAAAGCAGCATGGATCTCTTTACAACAAAGCAGAATCTTGACTGCCTGAGCCTGTGGCATCTCAATCAGATCAATATGTTTAACCTTGCTACAAAGTCTCTTTGGTCATGCCCATTCAATATTAGGCAGCAGTTAAACAAAATTTTAATTGTTGGTAAAGGCTGTAATAGTCAACCCACTGCAGATGATGCTTGGCGCATGCTGGCTCGGTCCCAGCGCCTGGGGAAAATGCGTATTTGAGCACAGTGGCAGGTGCAAAAAATGGAGGAAAAATAAAGGTTGTGGGCTTTACAAGCTTGTTCTGCTCTCCTGAACTCCAGCACCGTCTGGAGGTATAGAGGTTAGCGGGAGCGAGATGTTGATTGCCTGTTTTTCTCATGCAATGCCATCCATCATGCTATTAGCAATGCAGACAACAGATTCCAGGCCAAGTGCTATGGGATGAGAAGACGGAGAATAACAGGCATGCTATTACACATTCTGCCGGCGAGAGACCACAGACAAGCCCAATCACATTTCATTTATATATTTATTTCTAACTCTGCCTAGAAAAATCTGTCTTGTTCGGATACTTTTTGCGACTGCCTGCTATTTGAGACCTCATTCTTTTGATAATGCACACACAGTATGTGGAACTTGATTAGGGAGTTCTGGAATTGCTAAATATCTTCATATCTGTATTTCGTGTAGCTTATGTTAACTGCACAAAATTCCTTTGCTTATCACATGGTTTGCACATCACATGTGCGACTCAATCACCATTTTGCAATATTTTTAAATGATAATTATAAAAAGGAATTTGTCTTTTTAAATGTCCCATGTTTTGTTCACATTGTTTGTTGCTGCACAGCTGCATTATAGATGTCCCTGGAAGATAAAAGAGCTTCATTGTCCTCTCATTCACTGTGAAGGGTTCTTCATTTGCATACAATGGCCATTCCATATGCAAATATACGCTGCTATACAAGAAGTGAGCATTGAATGCATGCAAGTCAAGGGGTTTACAGTTATAGTAGTTCTCAAAACTCAGAACACCTGGGTGCAGGTTTTCTGCCAATGTTAAGTGCATGGGGGTTTAAGAGTACAGTACAACAGTTTTTCAGCCATGCAGGGCTTAATTTGTACCAGAGCAAGTCAGGTTCAGATCTGATATTAGATAGATCATTTATGCTATGTCCAATACCTGTGTTTAAAAGACTAAACATTTTAAAAGTGTCATTAACTTGAAATCACAGTCATGCAGAATGTTACACTAGCTATATTTCCATCCAAAGTTGCGCATTAAACCTATGCGCAAAATTGGAATATTGCAATAAGCATTTGCAAATGAAGCATGCGTTTCCATCTAGTGAGCTGAAGAGAGCAAAATTGTCACTTCTTTATAACCTGGGACTAAATATTAGTCAGAAAAGCGTAAAGCCACCGCACAGCCGGAGAAGAAACACTATAGGCTACACCTGTTATGTGCTTTCGGATGTGGATTCCTGCTGTTTGAGTTGACAGTCAAGTAAGACAGTCCTGTAAAGTAATATTACAGAACCACTGAGATAAAAGACTTTACCTACTCAGTTCAGGACTCAGCTCTGTACAACCTAATCTCACGAATTTCCGTGGGATAGACACTGAATTTTTTGCTTTCTTTTCCGTGGCATTCTCACGGATTGGTTACTCAACTGTTTTGTCGTATTCTCTTACCATTGTAGCTTTGGTTTAGGGTTAGATTTACATAAAATGACATCCCTACCCAAACCCAACTCTAACCCCAACGCCAGGCGACAATTGTTTGAAGTTTAGAAAATAAAAAGGAATAAATCAGAAAAATTTTTATAGACCTATTCTTAAAGTGACATACTAACGCAAACACCAAATCTAACCCTAAACAATGGCTCGAAAAGAGCAAAAGCAATTTAGTAACCAATCCGTGAGAATGCCACGGAAAAGAAAATCCATGGCAGGGCAACGGAAAAATGCGAAGATCTGTGAGAATGACATGGGCATGACTATCCCACAGAACTTTGTGAGATCATGTTGCTCCTGTAAAATGGTTAGTCCAGTTATGCTGTCCAACGCACAAAGTCACATTTGTAATGCGCATCTAGGGATTTATTTTAAAGTGCTTCCATCGTATTTCATGCCCATGTTTTCTTATCTGCCTCAATTATGCGCTCACGTTTTTTATGCGCATATTTAGAATTTCCATCCAGCATTTTTTTATGAGCATCTCCAAAAATAGGTGCATGGAAACATAGCTACTGATGATGACGCACCATCCTTAATCTATCAAAACCTCCTGCAACCATGTAAAACAAAGTTTGCTTCTCTACAAAACCCAAGTGGTTTGAAAAGCACTCCAGCTATTTCAAAGAAAGACAACAGGCAATACACAACGAGAGGTTCTGTCTTTACAATATTAACAGTCATTTGTCATCAGTAATGAGCCACTTTTCATATTTTTCACAATACGCAGCACAGTGTGACAATCCTATAACTGACAGTTTACAACTGTTAGACAGTCCCTATGGCACATTAAACCTATTTTTCCAGTCTTACCTTCTTGAGTCTGAGGATTCCCTCCTGAGTCTGAGCATCCGTGACAATCTCAAATATATCCCGCTCGTCTCCAGCTATAATGCTGTAAGTTGATTTAGCATTGTCCCCGATGTCTCTGTCATTCGCCTTCACTCTTCCTCCAGGCTTCCCGATGCCAAGATCCTCAGGAATATTAAACTCATAAGAGCCTTTAGAGACAAAGAAAGTATAAGATTTGATCTATAAGGTGAGAGCACCGAAAGACAAAACAGATGCTATACATGTCATTTTGTACTGTTTGTGAAAGGGTGTAGCACTCACCTTTTGAGAACTTTGGTGGGTTATCGTTGATGTCAGTAAGAGTGATGGTCACTGTGGTGGTTCCTGACAACCCACCCATATGGCCTCCCATGTCTTTTGCTTGAATGACAACAAGATACTCTTCCCTCATTTCACGATCCATGCCTGCCAGAGCCACCCTTATAATTGCTGTAATGTAATGTCACAACACATATACATAAGTTGATTTAAATTAATTAAAAAAAAATAATTAATGTTTTATTCGCTACTTAATAAATAGATTATTCATTAAATAAATATAAAACTACTATAGAGACTTAGGAGCATGTCCATTTATACACAATAATGTGCATGCTAAGGTAGTCAGTGTGCCTGAAGATGGAAACACATGCTGTGCTCATTTTATGAACATCCACATCCAAAACTTTAAATAATTACTACATCCCCAAATCAGAAAAAGTTGAGACACTGTAGAAATTGTGAGTAAAAAAGGAATCACATAATTTACAAATGGATTTCATGAGAGCTACACATTCCAAAAAAGTTGGGACAGGTAGCAATAAGAGATAAGAAAATTTTAATGTACATATAAGGAACAGCTGAAAGACCAATTTGCAACGTATTAGGTCAATTGGCAACATGATTGGGTATAAAAGAGCCTCTCAGATGGGCAGAGAATCAACAATTCCCCCAATGCTGCAGTGAAAAATAGTTTTCTGAGTTTCTCAGATAAAAATTGCAAAGAGGTTGAAGTTATCATCATCTACAGTGCATAATATCATCCAAAGATTCAGAGAATCTGCAACAATATCTGTGTTTAAGGGTCAATGCGGGAAAACCATACTGGATGCCTGTGATCTTCGGGCTCTTAGACGACACTGCATCACAAACAGGAATGGAAATCACAACATGGGCTCAGGAATACTTCCAGAAAACATTGTCAGTGAACACAATCCACCGTGCCATTTGCCGTTGCCAGCTAAAACTCTATAGGTCCAAAAAGATGCCATATCTAAACTTGATCCAGAAGCGCAGGAGTTTTCTGTGGGCCTAGGCTCATTTAAAGTGGACTGTGGCAAAGTGGAAAACTGTTTTGTTGTAGACAAATCAAAATTTGAAGTTCATTTTGGGAAACTGGGACGCCATTTCATCCGGACTAAAGAGGACAAGGACATCCCAAGTTGTTGTTAGCGCTCATTTCAGAAGCCTGCATCTCTGATGGTTTGGGGTTGCATGAGTGCGTGTGGCATGGGCAGCTTACACATCTGGAAAGGCACCATCAATGCTGAAAGGTTTATCCAAGTTCTACAACAACATATGCTCCCATTCAGACGTCGTCTCTTTCAGGGATGACCTTACATTTTCCAACATGACAATGCCAGACCATATACTGCATCAATTACATTACGTAGAAGAAGGATCTGGGTATTGAAATGGCCAGCCTGCAGTCCAGATCTGTCACCCATAGAAAACATTAGGCACATCATAAAGAGGAAGATGCGACAAAGAAGACCTAAGACAGTTGGGACAACATTCCTATTCCTAAACATTGGTCCTCCTCCAGCTGTTCCTTATATGTACATTTAACTTTTCCGGCCTCTTATTGCTACCTTTCCCAACTTTTTTGTAATGTGTAACGCTTATGAATTTTAAAATGAGCCAATATTTGGCATGGCATTTCAAAATGTCTTATTTTCAACATTTGATATGTTATCTATATTCTATTGTAAATAAAATATAAATTTATGAGATTTGTAAATTATTCCATTCCTTTTTTACTCTTTATTTCTAAAGTGTCCAAACTTTTCTGATTTGGGGTCGTAAAACCATCTGACCGATTACTGCGAAATCTGATATCTCCAGATAAGATGTTGAAATGTGATGCTGAAATCAATGACTGTCTGCAATCTGTTTGCTGTTGGTCACAGCACTTTCCCTGTCCTTGACACCTTGGCCAGCTTAGTGTGTGCCATGCATCACTTGTACTGCTTTCATTTGGCATTGCAAATGAGCTTGTTTGTTTGCAGAGAACTTGTGGAAGCACCTGGAGTGATTTGTATTCCGAGTGAGTGCGAATTGTGCTGTTTGTACCTTATAATCTTTAATATTATATGCACAGTCATTGACTCCACCATCCAAGAAAAAATAATAAAACACCCAAAACACCCACGGGTAAACACTCAGAACCCCTCTGTATTAAATAAAGCAGAGAGTACATGTATTTTTGCTAAATGTGTTTCAAAAGCCTCCGGACATATTTTTACATTTATTGTGGATGTTTTGCCATTCATCCGAAGTGCTTCATTGACAGATGCGAAATGAGATTTCCCACCATTTTATGCAGTTCTTTTATCTTTATCCCAAAGGTTTCGTCCAAAACACACAGTGATTTTTCCCGTTAGGGAAGCAATTCCCACAGCAATTCACATGTTTTTTGATGCATGTGCTATGAACTTATATCCTGGGAAATCGCCACTATTCTGCTGATGTAACTTGAGGAAGTGACAAAACATCTTCAGTAAATAGAAACTATACTCAGAATCAAACTTAAGTAAAAAAAAGCAATTGTATGCAATGAAATGGCAAGTGTGTTGTAGACCCAGCTCAGGTTCCATTAGGCATGAATAATTCAGTTTGCATGCATTGTTTGCTAAACTTCTTGTTGCACTTATATGTCTTTGTTTCTTGTCCTGTCTTTGAAATGGACCAAAAGACCACAATCATTTTAACTAAAGAGATGCATTTTGGAGGTAAAGTGCTCTGACTGTCGCTGCGTGTGTGCCGTGCGCTGTGAAACATTGATTCTGACGCTTTTACACACACACTGTCAATACTCTGTCATCCTTCAACCCTCATTCAATTCTAATTCCAATTTATCATTAACTATTCAAATGAATTCCTGCTGATGAGAGAAGCCGGGCGAGACAAACAATCATTTCCATATAGATATTTGGAGGTTTACTTTTTTTACTTTGTGCCAGCCATTAACCAAATGATGAATTGGAGCATAATGTTTACTTATTTATCAAACGCTTCTCATTTTCTGTGAGGTGTAGAACGTGTCAAATGGTTTCTAATAGCTGTTTTCCCTTTACCTTTTTTTTTTCATTAACATTCATTAAAACATCTGGCTCACTTGAATAAGCCATCTGCAAGTGTTCAGTAATCACGCAGACCATGCACTCCGCACCTCAATTTGGGCTTTCATACTTTCTCTCGACCATTTTACATTCTCAGACAAAGCTGACAGCAACACTGATTGAAATGCAAGGGGTTGTGAAACCGACGAGGTGTTCTCGTAAAAAAGTATTCATTTTAAAAGTCTTTTCATTTAATATGCACATGCAATTTGGACAGATACAGGACTTGTTTATTGTCTGTTGTTTTTTCCAAATTACGAGCTGTTCATTTCCATCTCATTGCTTATTAATGTAATTTCACCATTATTTAATCATGTTGCTTACAGACGCACTGTTAACAAGTCATCTGAAAATGCAATTAGGAAAAAAACAAAGTCAAGGTTGAAAAAGAAGCAGAACGCAGATGGAATTCAAAGATAGTCCTGTCATTTAAATCAAGAAGGCGTAAATTACTTTGTGCGCCATTATGGAACAAAACCTGCATCTGTATGCATATGTGTCCTCCAGGTAAAATGATCTTGTTCATTTAGTCTCTCTAATATTTATTTCCTACCTCCGATAATGATAATATTAATAAATTATCTTACGACTAAAACTCTTTTTGGCACTTGTGGGGGTATTAACTTTACACTTATTTTAGGGTTATGAGTATGCACAACAATAAGTATGTTAAATAATCATAATGAAATTCATGACCGTTTGGATATGGTGAGTTTACCTATGTTTATAATGTAAACACATACCAGTGCTTTGGTCAATGGAAAAATAAGGCTGGCCTTCCAGAATGCTGTAGACCAGTTTGGCACTGTTTCCATAGACTGGATCATCTGCATCAGTTGCAGTTACTCTTGTGACAGATGTACCTATGCAGCAGAGAGAGAGAGAGAGAGAGAGAGAGAGAGAGAGAAAAACATCAATATACAAAATTTACTGGGAATGAAGAAATAAATAAGTTAGTACCATTCGCAGCATCTTTGTGTCCGTTTTACGAACTTGTTTTCTTTGAGAGCAATTTTTTTCTTTATAAAACTGTCTCAATAATACCTCTGGCCATGGTGTAAAGCTTCTCCAGAATAAACTCATAAAAGTGTGTTTTGTTGCTCAGATGTGCACAGGCGCTCACCCATGCTGCGAGACTTCCACGCTCAAAAAACACATCAAGGCTCCAGGACTTAACAAGATCAAAACGAAGGAAGTCAGACAAACAAACAATCCACGCTGCTCGTCTAACCCCTCTCCATTAACCCATGGCTAAGATGAATTGAGAAGAAAGGAAGAAAATGAAAAAGAGAGAGACAGACAGATATAAATAAAGGGGGAGGGGTGAAAGCGAGATGGCGAATGAGAGAAACCGAGACGCTAATGCGAAACAGCTCACTGACAGTGCAGATGGTTTGGTAATTGTTTGTAAAGCATGTTCCACAGCGCTCTGACAGCTTGGTAAGCATCTGACCAGCAAGCGTGCCCGTGCTGCAGCTACAGGTATCTGGAGCTGTCAGAAATGGCGGGAAAAAATGTCCACGATGAAGACGTGCACAGCTTGATTTAGGTCCAGGCAGAGGAACATCCCTACTCCTGAAGCAACAAAGGGAAACCCTGGCTTTTGAACTCCATTTTTTCGAGTGTGAATATGACCCTGTACCACCACCACACGCTTTTACAAAGAATATTGACTGAATATTTTATTTATACTTTTTCTATATATAGTTTCACCAGACCTGGAAGCCCCCTAAAATAAAAACAAAAGATCTTTTCTTACAAATGAAAAAAAAAACACAGGCAGTGAACAAAGACAGTCACTGATATCAGAAATATTTGGTTGTTTAGAAAAACATTTGCTATCTCAAACGTGATGCAATATTATAGTGTTTCTGTAAGATTAATGACAGTGGTTTACGTCCTTGAGCGCGCATGCATTCGGATGATGTGAAATATGATCAAGGAAATATGAGAGATTCACTCCGTAGGATATCTGTGACATATATTACTTCCTTTCACTCAATTGGATTTCTGTTGCTCGGCATACTGCGTCGTGTTATCAAATGCTTCAATTACAATGCATTACCAGCTTATATCAGTGTCTGTGTGTGTTCTCGGCACGCATACGCTACAGTCAATGGCAAAATAGTCCTTATCTCCATTCTAACAGTATACTATAAATTCGTCTGCATGGCCCTGGGGAGGTACTCTGTGTCTGCCTTTGAGTTAGACAGCTGATTCATGCTTAGATAAAAGCAATCTCTTTATCTTTGTCCAAGACTGGAATATTTTTCTTTATTTACTCGATGTTTCCACTCAAAGCTGCCTCAGAGGCACAGAGATTAATAAAGGCATTACTGTTAACTTGTGGAGTGCTGAAAGCTCCTGATAAAGTGTTTGTCTCTGTCTCTTGCTACTTTGTACTGGACAGCTGTTAAAAAAACATAAGGGGGAAACATCAAGCGCACCATCCAAACAGGCTCATGTGGTCTTTAATCTGTTTTACTACCGTGCTGCGGCAGAAAAGGGGAGGTTGGAAACATCCAGGGATAAAATATACATACGAGTACAATCTGTTTTGGTATGAGAAAAAGGCAGTTTGAGGAGAATGTAATGAAATTTTGTAATGGATGCCTTTACTTTGCAATGAAAATAAAAGATGCACTGCATTAATACGTTTAATGACCACCCATTCACGGGAAGGGGCCACGGTGTTAACACAGGACAACTACGGGCAAATGTGTTAATTGGCAAAGGTGTCTTTATCTCCCCACCTCTAGTAGCAAAAAAATTAAAAATCTACCCACACAGCATTTTGTTGGAATGGAGAATGGAGCTACTGTATGCAGCATATAAAATAAGAACTAAAAAAAGAAGACAACCATTCTAAAAAACAGTGGAGTCAGTGAACCATGAAATAGCTCAGCCCCCCCCTTCTGCAGAAGTGAAATTTGCCTCCCCTCCTCTGATAAAAAAGAATGAAGGATTTGAGAAACCGTCTATTGGCGGAGCTCCAAATCAGTACAGATTGGTTTGTCCTTCTGACGTATTGTGCGGCAAAGTCCAAGACTCACAGGCACCGGTTGGCTACACCCATGGGTGGCAGACGCTGGCAGAAACGTAATTTTGAAAATATTGTTTCTAGCTATATCCAATAGCTGTAGAACGATCACGATGACAGTGCCATGAAAGATTATAGCAAAGTTGAAGGAGACTGTTTTTAAGGAAAGCTCAAATACTTTATAACGGTCCCTGACAAATTTCAAAAAGAATTATGATCACTTTGACCCAGTTGTTTTGGGGGGATGAAGCTTAGCTTGCTTTGTACAAGTCTGCCACCCATTAATCTAAATATTGTGACATTTCTTCCATCACATTTGGGAAATCAAGGGTGCTTCATTGCCTTTCTAGCCATAAGAGCTGTTTGGGTGAACTCAAAGAGAACAGCCATAAAAATTGTATTTGTGTCTGGAGAAATGTCAAGTCCATGCTTGAAACACTGCACTGGGACATTAAACAAAAAATAAAAAAATAAAAAATAAGGAGAAACTGTGCTTTGTGCTTACTGAATACATGGATTCAGTGAAAGGAAATCAATACCAAACCTTCTTATGAACTGAGGTTGTGGTGGGTATTGGATAAACACTGAATGATGTACCGTCAGTTGCACAATGACAGAGATTTGAGAGACCAGCATCTCCTAAAACACAAACTTTCAGTTTAAGAAAGGTCTCCATATACTACAAGCTTCGAGACAAGGGTTTCATGTATATTCATGAAACGACTGAAGAAAATGGAAAAAGCATCACCCTGAGCAGGCCACCACATGTCCCCAGGCCAGGCCACTACCAAGCTGTTTACATCTCAGTGCATTTGCTCCTGTAGCCATGGGCCATGCTGTGTTTCTCCACGGTTCTGCTGGTGGTAGCATCATTATCTGCTGGTATATCCACAGTATCTTCAGCGAGATCAGACTTTGTACTAGCCATGCCTGAAAGGTTGGAATAGTGTCAAGGTTTGAAAATGATAATGTACTCGTCAAAGTTATTTCGGTCTATTGAGTGGTCTTTACATTGTGGTTTCTTAAGTCTCAAAGAACAGAAAATATATATCTTAACTTAAGCTATAAATGAATTTTCTGTATATTAAATAAGAATTGGTGCAGATAAAAATATATGTCAAGTGCACTGCTTAGCTGTGATCCTAATACTAATTAATAAATGCAAATGTGAAGGCATTTGCTAGAAAATTGCTTTGCTTATATGACAAAAGCTGCATCATATAGAATTCTAATCTCTATTAAGGATGAACTGAAGTGTCACACTCAGCGTTTCAAATGTATATTTAAATCCCAGCCCAGGGGAAAATTAAATAAACATGACCAAGTTATTTAACTGAAAGCTTAAAGGAATAGTCTACCCTTTTGCCATATTAAACTATGTTATTACCTCAACTTAGACTAATTAATACATACCTATCTTTTTTCAATGCGTGCACTGTACAGCGCGTCGTGAATGTGTTAGCATTTAGCCTAGCCCCATTCATTCCTATGGTACCAAACAGGGAAGCCACCAAACACTTCCGTGTTTTCCCTATTTAAAGACTGTTACATGAGGAGTTATACACGTAAGTATGGTGCCACAAAATAAATAAAAAATTGGGTACCATAGGAATGAATGGGGCTAGGCTAAATGCTAACACATTCACGACGCGCTGTACAGTGCACGCATTGAAAAAAGATAGGTATGTATTAATTCGTCTAGGTTGAGGTAATAACATAGTTTAATATGGCAAAAGGGTAGACTATTCCTTTAAGAAGCACTACTGTAAGAAAAAAGACTGGTGTTATTTAATGTAAAGTTTGCATAAAAAGTGCAAAAGTACTTTTTTAAGATAACTTTTTAAGCAATTTAAAAAAAAAATAAAAATAAAAAAAACATTCTCCATAAAAGTGTAAAAACACACCAGAATCAAAGTCAATCATGCTTATAAGACTGTATAGAAAACCAATGAAAAGACCAGTGAACTGAAAAGCAATAATGGGTGGATTCAGAGAATAGCTTAGAAACAGTCAGTCGTTGATGCTGTAACTGAATCCGATAAAGCTGGTAAAAACCCACGTAGAGGTTTTGATGTTTCTTGTCTTTGGGGGTATTTACAGTACACTTTGTTACTTTATGTTTTTCAACGTTCTTCAAAAGACAAAGCATCAACAAATCCAAGATGCATTCAACATGGACATCACTCAAATTTCATGTTCCCATCTCCACAATTTCCAAGTAAAGTCTTGACAGTTTTAAAGCAATCTAGTGCAAAGAGAGTTGGTATAATATGCTACTGTAGTTGTGGGCAAGTAGCTAAACTAGGCAAAAGCTGTGGCTTAAAAAAATAGGTATCCCATCATGGCACCACTTAAATTCCTGCTGGAAGCTATTTACTGATGTCATTTGCCGAACCAGTGGCAGCTGGGATGGGACCGCTTTTGCAACTTTAGTAGCACAAAAGTAGTTTCCGATTTTAGCACCTTGTTGTATTTGTAACACATACTTTAACATCTACAGAAGTAATATACTGTACAGTGAGGTCCTAAAGTCTAAGAGAATATTTTAGGAAATATTCTGCCCCTGTTGTTTTAGTTTGCACTCAAGCAGGGATGAACTCTACAAGGTTGTGCAAAAGCAAATAATCCATGTTATCCCAGCATGACAGAGAATGCTTCAAAGAGCCTCTCATGTACTTCAAGGGAAGCAGAAAAATCTGACCTTCTGTATAAAGGAGTCAATCAAAAAATAACTCAGAACCTTAAATATTACATCATACGGTTGCTTTACATTTTTCAAATTCCACATTAAAATAAGATTTTGAAATGGTAGATTTCAGTGATATCTCTGACTATTAAAACATTTTACATCTAATTTCAATTTCTGCACGACCAGCAGCACTAAATAAATTTAGCATGACAAACATGCTTTAAATCCAAATAGGTCTATTGCACATTATCTCTTGATGATAAACTGAACCACACTGATAAAAACACTTACTTAAGAGTAGCATGAGGTCTGTACAAACATGTAAATTTTTCATTACTCTGATGTAAAATGCATAATTATTAAGTAAAAAAATCTAAACAGTCCTGCAGTCTTTAAAATTAAAGACCCATATTGGCAACTGCACTAAAAGCAGTTAAACTGACTGAAATGCAAAGGTCAGAGATGTATCACCAGCTTTGAAGGTTCTCATCAAAGTGCCATCATTCTCCCCAAATTGCGGCCTAAACCAACCAGCTGAGATAATAATCTAGTCTAGGTTTAGAAGTGTGAAACACACATGCATTTCAACACATCCACTAGAGCACAAACTGGATTGCGGCCAGTTTGCGCTCATAATAGCAAACCTTGTGTTATTGTCGATACAGGTGGACATTTACGGCAAATGCTAAAAGCTATCAGCGGGAGAAGGATATCAAGGTGTGTGCTCCCCTCCTGTCATATGGAAGGGTGTAATTTTCAGACCGCCACTCATTCCGACATGATTTACAGCTGGAGGTATAATTGAAAAAGGTGTTTCCTTCGTGTTGTTTATCAAGGGACATGAATGTTGCTGAGAGGCTTAGAGAGGGAGACTATAAATAACAAAGTAGTCCCATCTTGAGCTCCGTTCACCTGATCTGTCCTCATAACGGCTGTTCATTCACATTCATGCTCTGTGTCAAAACTCTGTTTTTTGTAAAGGGAGAAGGACTTTGTCTTTACTGCATGGCAGATGCTACTAACAGAATCAAGGTTGTATTATATTCACACCTGGCAGATCTGGCAGTGTACTCTATGTTTACTTATCAAACTCACAACCTTGCAGAGGTGGAAAGTAACGGAATTTCATTTACTCGCGTTACTGTAATTGAGTAGTGTAGTATTTTTGTGTACTTCTACTTTTTGGAGTAGTTCTTAAAATCTGTAATTTTGCTTTTACTGTATTTGTTCAAAGTATCGTACTTCGCTACAACTTACTGTAAATCACATCCGTTACTGAGCAAGATATATAAAAAATAATGCAAGGGAAAAACGCGCACCACGGATACTGATTGATTAATGGGTGGGGGAATTCTAAAGTTGATAATTGTAAGCTAGTATAATGCATTATTTTCATGAAGATACATGGTAGGGTGTGTGTGAGACCTGTGTGGCGCACCTGCTGTCTCACATAAATGCCAAAAACCGGGTTAAGCAATGTCATAATGCATTTCAATTTACTGTTTTGTAGTCCTTATATTAAGTTGTCAGGAACTTGGGACACAAAAGAAAGGCATCTGTCTACTATAATCTCATCTTAGTGTTAGCAAACGTGCGCATGCCACCTGTCAGCGCATGAGGACCGAACTCCTTTCAGGCTTTGGACTTGAACAGTCACATACACGCATAATAACAAACAAGTATACACAAAGTTTAGGAAAAACTTGTAGCTTTTGTGCTAACTGTAGTATGGAAGTAAATCTGTGCCGTTGGGTTTTGAATTCTAATTCTTAGCACTGAATTTTTTTACATCAAATTTTTAACACTGAATTTTATTTTGCATCTAAACCAGACTTTGAATTTTAAAAGCCATCGAATTTCTAGCACAGTTTTTGTGCCTTTGACATTTTTTTCAATGTTTTAAAAAAATTCAGTGTAAAAAAAATTAAATGTCTAAAAAAATTCAGTGAAAAAAAATTCAATGTGTTTTAAAAGATTCAGTGTAAAAACATTCAATGTTTCAAAAGATTTGGTGTAAAAAATTCAATGTCTCAAAAAATTCAGTGCAAAATAATTCAACGTCTCAAAAAATTCAGTGTAAAAATATTCAGAGTCAACATCCGGGGAAGCAAGGAGAAGCAATCGATCCCTGTATTAAATCATTCAACATCCAGCCAATCATTTACGCTCCATTGGTCATGTGACACCGAAACGGGAAGTCGGTGAAGTTCAGGCAAAGGGTTTATTTGCATTACATACGAACACATTTTTCATATCTGGCAGATCGTATCATCAGTATATCAGGACACAGTCCGTTTACATTTATCAACATCAAAGTGGCTTCTGTATCTGGATGTGTGATCGATCCCGTGCGGGGAGACGCGCTGGATGAATAGCTGTCAATCACAAATGGCTACAACTGGATTTAACCATATGATTTAGGGTTGTCGCGGTAACTGCACTCCCGTATTGTACAGTTCTACTGAGAAGCAAACAGCAGAGAATAACTAGCAACCCTAATAACTGTGATTCACCTTTTAAGCTTTATATTTTAAGCTTTAAAGGTTTTATCTTTGCTTATTAATATTTGCAGCGTCCGCCCCGCGGACTTTACCTGAACTCGACTTTCACCCACATGCTTTTTACCAACAAAATTAATGTGAAACATGAGGATGACAATCCCGAATTCACTGTTTTAGTCTGCCTTAATAACGTGCTTTAGGCTCTGTCTGAACTTATACGTTTTTGTTCTGTAGCCTACTTTGTTCACTCATATATTTCTATATCAACCATAAACTGTTGTTACCTATGTTTCCTGATAAGTTTAATTTGATTTAAATAAAAGAGCTAACAATTTCCTAAATTTCCTGTTCATGTCTCTCTCTAGTCTAGTGTGTAAGAAGTGAATAAGTAATGTAATTTACAAACACATTTAGGTATAAGAAACTTACTTTGCATAAAACCAACACTGAGCAAATGTATTTGGTCAATTTCATTATGGTTTGTACGTGTTTAACCTAAAACGTGTTAAATGAGATAGGAACTGCTGACTGACCAGCGCAAAATTCACGTAATGACCCTTGATATGTCGCCATGGAAACTCAAACATTAAAACGATCCATTAAATTCTGCTACTAAATATTAAATCTCTACATGAATAGTTGGAACGTATTATATATGCCTGAATAACTTAAAAATACGAGCAGGAGTGTTAAAATGCGCTCCATTACCACCTCCTTTATTTTTGACAGCTGTCAGGGAGAAGATTAATGATAGTTAGCGGTGTTTTGTGTGACGTTGACCTGTAAATGCAGATTCCATGGCTGGATTGAGTGAGATCCGTCCTCGGCTGCGTTTGTGATCGGAATGTTATCCGTTCTTGCGCCACACATCAAGATGGATAAATAAAACGCAACGAAAATTCTTCTGTGTATTTTGTTTAATGATTTGCCTAAAGCGTAGTTTCTTAATTATATGTATGAGATTTTTAATGTTTGAATTAAAAGAAATTCCAAAACATTTTCCCGCAATCTTTTTAACACTTTAGGGTCAGTAAAATGTTTTATGATTTGTTGTTAAAAATCTGTTCAATGATTGGTTAAAGCCTTACGCGACTGCCGCTCACGAAAAGATAAAGGGCGTATTCCAATAGCATATTATCCCTATGCCATATTCCCTTCGAAGATCAGAACACTTGATGTATAAACTCTAGAGAAAGTTGCACAATTGTCTCATGGTGTGGTCAATTCAAATAGACTTGGCGAATAGAGCAATGAAAAACGCACATCAGTTTCTCTTTATTTGGATCGACTGTGTGACATCCCCTTCCTGAAGTGCCCTTCAAGGGCGCTAAAACGCCATTTGGAATTCACCCCGCTTTCAGCATGAACTTGACTGCCGCGTCCCATCTCAAAGGCCGATAAAACAGCTGGAGTACTAATAAAAACAGGCGGCGCACACAACCACTGTAGCTGGCTGCTGGCTGCAGGCATAGATATGTATATAAAGGCTAGATGGCTCGTCCGCGCTGATGGCCAATTGAGTTGAACGTCCGCATTTTGGCGGCCATCTTAGGACAGGGCGCTCGCTCACTCGTAGCATTGAGTTTTAATGATGCAGGTACTTTTAAATGACCATAACTTGCTTAATTTTTTACCGATTTTCAAACGGATTGGTTTGTTATAAACGTCAAAGATGTACCTATGACACTGAATACGTATACTAAAAATAAATAAAAAATTCATGAAACATGTTAAAGCATCCATAATTATAGCCACGTTAATAACGTTTGTAAAAAACCAAACCGTTTGTAAATCCGTCAAGAATTCAGCAAGTTACGAGCATTTTAGTTGGCGTATGTCACTCACCTTCCGTCCACAGCAGCAGGGAGCAGCACTATGGCAGCACTGACCTAAGATGGCCGCCAAGTGACGACACAGCTGACTCCGCCTTGAGCCATCAAGCCTTTATATACATATCTATGGCTGCAGGTGCTGCTCGGCGACTGTCTCAATTCGTTCCCAATCTCCCGATGTTGTAAATGTGTATGCAGGTTTGGGCACTGGTTAGGACTCTAGCTCACTTGACATTGGGACACTGTTCACTTGTTCTCCTGTGACGTGGCTGCTTAAGCGCGTTGTGATTAATCACAGCTGTTACTCATCAACAACCGGCAAAACCAACATCTCGCTGCCTTTTTAAACAGTACATTGTAAAAAGCGCTGTAATTATGCTCTTACATATACGTGCATAAAATTGGAGGAATATAATTAAATGTAACTTATAAAATTGTTTAAAATTTAAAATGAATATTATTTTAAATATTGAGTAGATTGTGGTCCCTAACTGTCTAGTAATGTGTGTTTATATGTAAACTAAAACAAACGTTTTTCTTTATAAGAGTTTGCATATCATAAAGTTTATTGAGTAGGCTCACATGTTTTTCGGTTGGAGGGCTTTAGAAAAGGTCAGGTGAAAATGGGGACCATCTATGCTCACTGTTTTTGCATTGCATGGAATTTTTGGTAACTAACGTTTGCTGTAATGGCAGACTCCCTAATCACAGTGCCCTGACAGAACAAGGGAGCTGATGAGACCCCAGCTCCTCTTTTGCACCTGCACTCACTCTTATTTATATGATTGTAAAGTAAAATAAAGTTAAAGGGGTGGTTTCCCGGAAAGGGATTAGACTAGTCCTAGACTAAAATAAATGGAAGAGCTGTCCAAACTGAAAACAACTTGCACTGACATATCTTAAAATACATCAGTGCCCTTAGTTTTGCTTCAAAATGCACACAAGTAATGTTTTTAGTAAGGCATGTTTGTTAAAACTAGTTATATTTCCTAATTAAACTAAGGCCTAGTCCTGTCTTAAACTAATTCCTGTAACCACCCCTATAATCTTTAAATATCTTTTCTTGCCATTTTTTAATGTGCCCCTCTGGTGAAACACTGGCCCCTCCTTGGCCCCCCTAGTGAAATTAGTCTAGAACCGCCACTGGTCCGTGCGCCAAAATTATATATTTTTTTAATATATGTATATAAACATTTAACTATAAATGTTTAATTTTGCACAAGAAAACAGCAGTTATTAATGAATTATTAGTAGCATAGTATCTCGGAAGATCATGCTGTTAAATAGCTCTGTGGCTATACTGCACTGAAGCGGCAGTTTAAAATATAAACCCAGAAATCAGCCAACGTCAAGAACAAGAAAACGGAAACAACAAAGACAGAGACGCGGAATTTACATAATGTTACACAGACCATGTTTAAATTTCAATGTTTCTGCAAAGAAATACCAACTTGTTCACTTTGTTTGGTATTAATAAGCTGCGCATTGGAGTGCTGGCCGCGGTGCTGAAGACGCGCTCGGACGGAGTACTGGTGGCAGCACAGATATTTACGTGCAACCTATTGGAAACTATTATTCGTTATTATATAATTATTATTCGTTATTTTACTTTATTACTTCCACTTTAGAAGAGTTCAGCACTTTTTTATTTTAATATTTCTCTTTATATAAATACTATTTTGTACTTAAATCTATAATTTCATTATTTTACTAACCCAACTAACTCATCTGCGCTTTCCGATAGGTTGCACGTAAGGGGAAAAGTATAGCTTTCTTCCCATTGAGAAGAGTTCTGCACTTTTAAACTTTAAAAAAATATATCTCTTTACAAAAAAACTTTTTTCTTCTATTTAAAAGCTGTAATTTCGTTATTTTACTAACCCAATTAATGACTCCTCCGCTTTCCAATAGATTGCACGTAAATATCTGTGTATATGTGCCATCACGCGTCTTCAGCACTGCGGGGAGCAGCCAGCACTCCAATGTGCAGCTTATTAATACCAGACAAAGTTGGTATTTTTGTCCAGAAACATTGAAATTTAAACCATGGTCCGTGTAACGTAATTTAAATCCCGCGTCTCGGCCTTATTGTTTTTTTTTTGTTCTTGACGTTGGCTGAATTCTGGGTTTATATTTTAAACTGCCGCTTCAATGCAGTATAGCCACAAAGCTATTTAACAATGAGCACAATCTCCCGCGACACTACAACATGCTACTAATAATTCATTTATAAGAGCTGTTTTCTTGTACAAACATTAAATATTTTAAGTTAAATGTACAGTGTAAAAAAGACAAGATTTTAACAATGTCAAGATCAAATGCCTGAGTAACAGGGTATTGTGTGTATGTGTGCATGTGTGTGTTTACAGAATATTTATTTAAGTTTATGAACAAAATTATTGGAACACAATTATGATTCTGTGATTCTAAAGGGCACCAGGTGAAATCTTGCCTAGGGCAGCAAATTGGCCAGGGCCGGCCCTGAATAAAAACATCAGTAAATTAATAGGTTTCAGCAATTCTTCTGAAGAAATGTTACCATATCTTTCTCTGGAAAAATAAGCTGCCTTCAAAGTGTAATTGCGGATTCACGCGCTTCTAATCTAATTTTCCAAATTGTTCTTTTAAGTCCTAATGTAAAAATAACACGGAGACTTACGTTCTTACATAGATGTGTTGTATTTATATTATTAGGGAAATACAGGTAAGGATTTTTTCACCTTCTGAACTAAACAAACCGCATATTTTTATAGGAAATAGCCTATATTTGGCAAAGACGTTCATCTGTAGATCACTTTTGCTTTTAAAGTCAGATTGTTAAATATTTCCATTTCTTGAATTAAAATAGTTTTTTAAATGTTTCTTTATTATTATTATGAACGAAAAACTTAAAACCAATAAAATAGTACAAAGACAAACTCGCTAAAACAGCTTGTTTAATAATAAAACAAATTCGATGGATGGTATGTTCTAACACAAATAAATGAAAGACATAATTTTCCATTACTACGACTGCTTAGTGTTTGTTTATTATTATTTTATTTTAACAGAACAACAATAGATTAATAAAATGACTCACTTATATAAAGGAGAAGGTTTAACAAAAACGAATAAATGGAAAATATTTTACCTGCCTTAAAGGAACAGTATGTAAGAAATTTATATCAATTAATCATAAAATGGCCCTGATATGTCACTAGACATTAAGAAATCATTTTCATTTCAAATATTTATATCACTGACAACAGTGGTCCGGCCGGGATATTGTCATTAAAAAAGTGGAGTTGCAGCCCTCAACTGATGTTTATGTTGTCATTTTGTGTATTGGCCACCAGCTGTGTGATTGCAGTACCAGTTTTAGCCACAAGTTTTGTGATTGCAATACCAGTTTTGGCCACAATCCTACATACTGTTCCTTTAATACATAAATACATCTAAAGATTCTTAGATTTATTTAAAATAAGCAAACCAATCATTTGTTTAATCAATATAAAACTACAACAATATAAACCATGGACAAACTCGCAAAAGTTAGATAAAGAAATTCAATTTAAATCCTGTCTATTCTATTCATATTTGTGGAGCAATATAAGCTTGAAAGTATCTTGAAATAAATCGATAAACAAAAGCATTTTAACAATGCTTGTATTTTTAAGTTATTCAGGCATATGTTTAATATGTTCCAACTATTCATGTAGAGATTTAATATTTAGTAGCAGAATTTAATGGATCGTTTTAATGTTTGAGTTTCCATGGCGACATATCAAGGGTCATTATGTATATGTTGCGCTGGTCAGTCAGCAGTTTCTATCTCATTTAACACGTTTTAGGTTAAACACGTACGAACCATAATAAAATTGACCAAATACCTTTGCTCAGTGTTGGTTTTATGCAAAGTAAGTTTCTTATACCTAAATGTGTTTGTAAATTACATTACTTCTTCACTTCTTACACACTAGACTAGAGAGAGACATGAACAGGAAATTTAGGAAATTGTTAGCTCTTTTATTTAAATCAAATTAAACTTATCAGGAAACAAAGGTAACAACAGTTTATTGTTGATATAGAAATATGTGAGTGAACAAAGTAGGCTACAGAACAAAAACGTATAAGTTCAGACAGAGCCTAAAGCACGTTATTAAGGCAGATAAAACAGTGAAGTCGGGATTGTCATCCTCATGTTTCACATTAATTTTGTTGGTAAAAAGCATGTGGGTGAAAGTCGAGTTCAGGTAAAGTCCGCGGGGCGGACGCTGCAAATATTAATAAGCAGAGATAAAACCTTTAAAGCTTAAAATATAAAGCTTAAAAGGTGAATCACAGTTATTAGGGTTGCTTGTTATTCTCTGCTGTTTGCTTCTCAGTAGAACTGTACAATACGGGAGTGCAGTTACTGCGACAACCCTAAATCATATGGTTAAATCCAGTTGTAGCCATTTGTGATTGACAGCTATTCATCCAGCGCGTCTCCCCGCACGGGATCGATCACACATCCAGATACAGTAGTCACTTTGATGTTGATAAATGTAAACGGACTGTGTCCTGATATACTGATGATACGATCTGCCAGATGTGAAAAATGTGTTCGTATGTAATGCAAATAAACCCTTTGCCTGAACTTCACCCACTTCCCGTTTCGGTGTCACGTGACCAATGGAGCGTAAATGATTGGCTGGATGTTGAATGATTTGATACAGGGATCGATTGCTTCTCCTTGCTTCCCCGGATGTTGACTCTGAATATTTTTACACTGAATTTTTTGAGACGTTGAATTATTTTGCACTGAATTTTTTGAGACATTGAATTTTTTACACCAAATCTTTTGAAACATTGAATGTTTTTACACTGAATCTTTTAAAACACATTGAATTTTTTTTCATTGAATTTTTTTAGACATTGAATTTTTTTTACACTGAATTTTTTTAAAACATTGAAAAAATGTCATAGGCAAAAAAAAACAGTGCTAGATATTCGATGGCTTTTAAAATTCAAAGTCGGATTTAGATGCAAAATAAAATTCAGTGTTAAAAATTTGATGTAAAAAAATTCAGTGCTAAGAATTAGAATTCAAAACCCAACGGCACTGTTATACTTCCATACTGTAGGTCATTTTCAAACTTTTTAAAGAGTGACAATAAAAAAACAAGATTATGCGACGCAAACTCTCTTTGTTGGCTATGTTAATCAAAAACAAACAGTGTATCCGTATCTTGAAGTTGTATTTATTTGCCATATTTTCATTTTGCTTCTCTGTTCTTATTATATCACTATTTACTAAATTATTTAATTTATTAATAACTCCTTAATGATAATTTAATTGTAGACAATTTGTATACTAATTATTAGAGGGAAAAACTACTACTTTCTGCACACATTTCTGGAAATTACCGCCGTCATTTTAATCGCAAAAATCATACAAATAAATTGTAAAATCCTGCAGGGGCTTAAACCTGCACAAGCATGTTAAGGTAAGTTAATGATACTCAGGGTTTAAATTGGGTGGGGTTGAGCCCAAGCGCATAGGCTGATGTCTCGCTCTGCTCTGTGCCATTTTACTTGAGCAGAATATTTGAATTGTTTAAATCCAACGTTATTAATCCATTTTGACTAATTTGGGTAAAAATGTGTTTTCTGTACCAAGAAATTGACCAGATGAAAACCAGTATTTTCTGTTACAAACTTTCACATCGCATCTTTAGGTTATAATAACATTCAAATTCAAATCCATAATTAGATTTTTTAAGATTTATTATAAAATCGTATAATTTTTTCAAAATGCTATAAATCTATTGAATCAATATGTAAATGTGCATTCATCTTTGCCATGTTATATTCATTTAGTTGACTAGTGGTATACACTAATAAAAAAAAAAACATTAATGGCATTAATCAAAAAACGTACTTTATTTTATTAAAACACACTGTCATTGCTGCTGTCATCCTTGGGACATCGTTGCTGAACTTTTTTGACAGCGATCAGCTGTAAAATGTTTTGGTCCTGCTCGGTTTTCGTTGACTCAGAGTAAAATAATGTAAAGTTTTTCATAAGATCCGCTGGGGTATGCGTTAGCATGACAGAAGCTTGATGCTGTCGGGAAAACAAGCAACAGCCGGCATTTTTCCTTTGCTCAAGTTCCTCTCACGTAAATTATTAGATTTTGAAGGCTTACTTTTCTTCTCCGCCACAGAAAACCACCACAGGTTTATCAATGCCATCAAAGTATTATTTTGTTTTTGTTTGTTTGTTGATCATGAAGTACAAAATAGATGAGGAAAACTAGGATTCCGTGTGAATTCAAAGCGCCGCCCTTATTGTTAACAATGTGTGAAATGGTGCGCTGTGATTTGTTGAGCGCATTTATTGTATTCTGAAGAAAAGGAAGAGTGACGTTTGTTGCGGTTTGGAAAAAAGGTAGAAAAGATGACATAATAACACAGTGGATATCAGATTTTGCATAAAATTAAGAATTAAATTTTTAATACTGACCAGACAACATGATCTCACAAAGTTCCGTGGCATTCTCATGGATCTCCGCATATTTCCGTGGCATTATCACGGATTGGTTACTCAACTGCTTTTTCCTATTTTCAAACCATTGTCGCTTCGGTTTAGGGTTAGATTTGGTGTTTGCGTTAGTATGTCACTTTAACTATTGGTTTATACTATTTTTTCTGATGTATTCTTTTATATTTTTTAAACTGTAATCATTTGTCGCCTGGCGTTGGGGCTAGAGTTGGGTTTGGGTAGGGATGTCATTTTATGTAAATCTAACCCTAAACTGAAGCGACAATGGTAAGAAAATAGGACAAACCAGTTGAGTAACCATTCCGTGAGAATGCCACGGAAAAATGAGCAAAAAATTCCGTGACTATGGCCACGTAAATTTGTGAGATCAGGTTGGACCAGATACAATACTGATTTTGGTGGTATTTTTTTTTAAAATAGCGTTTATCGCGTTTTGAACCCAAACCAATTTTTTTTCCACCTCTGCAGCCTCTGCATCGCTAGCACATCTCTACGAGTATATAAACTATATAAACACATAAATGACCTGAGAGAGCATGTCAATGTCTTAAATCTGCTCCCATGATCTAGAAATGGAAAAGCGGCCGCAGGCAGATGCAGTATAAGTGACCATCACTTGAGTGCCAGAATTAATGGCTTTTGATGAGACAGCAAGACAACCAACACTTAACACAACATGCTAGTGGCCTGGGGCGAGTTAATGTGGCAGTGGGGTGGCAAGGGTTGTAAAGTGTGTGCTTATGAAAGGCATTTGAGGCAGAAAAAAGACTTGGGCAACACGGATGTTTGAGTGCAGTCCTTGACAAGCTGTTTACAAGAACCACGGGAACAAAACAATTAAGTGTGTCCTTTGATGGCTTTGACATATGCCGCCATTTTGAAGTGGCATGTCATTGATTCATTTTAATTAGTTCTTAGCGAATGTGTGCAGGATTTGTGGAGGGTGCTGTCAAGTAATTTTCAGACAAATTGCTACACTTCACATGTTTAATTGTTCCCTAGACAGACAGAATTAAATGAAACAAGACAGAGGAAGATGGAAGTCACACAATAAGAGGGCCAACAAGTCAAGAGGCCATTGTGAGGACGCATCGTTACCTCCATCTTCACAATGTTTCGTGTTTCGGAATAAAAATAAGTTAATCTAGCCAGACTGAAAATGTAATAAATGAGACAAGTTCTATCAAAACAGTGACATGTGCTGTCAAACCATAAACATACCGTCAAAGACGACCGCAGATCTGCCGGTCTTCATGACACTGAAAACTGCTCTTTTCTTTTTTATTCTGCCTTAGAAAAGAACAAATGACAGATAGGCGAGCAAACAAAGCAATTCACAATCTGAAAAGTAACAAAAAAATAAAAATAACGTCTGTGTGTGACACAGAGTCATGTCATAAATGTGGTCAAAAGGAATATTTCTGTCTGTCTGGTTGTCTTGAAGTGGTCGGTGTGTTCCAGCCTCATTTTTGGCTGTGTCTAGGGTGTGATAAGCATTAAAGCTCTCAGGAGAATGAATGACACACTGAAGTGATTGTGATCATCACAGAAAATGCCGGCCAAGTCTGCTCCCCCTCACCAGAAAAAGTGAAAGAAAAGGACAGGAGATGAAAGGCAGTACTGAGCAGGTGGAAGTGTGTGCATGTGTGAGGCAATGATGTAACACTCTGTGCCTGACTTCCCGTAAGCATGATGGGACCATCAAAGTTGACATATAGTGCGCAGGCAATGATGAAAAGCATCGCGGTCAAAGGGTTTGAGTGGACGTGGGAGTGGACGGAGTGTTGATCTCCCTTCCATGATTGCGTTGTCACTTCCGACAAGACAACTGCACACAGTATGGACGCAGTGATGGATTGAGTTACAGCCCCACGCTGGTAGCATCAAGCAAAAGGGAATCGTGTGAACCAACCCTTTGGCCTCCGACAAAATGGTCTGGGTGAAAAGGGTTAACACGTTTGCTGCGAGATTCTGAATGGTAAGACCAAACGAAGAGGACGTGACTGGTGAGTAAATGTTTCAGTGAGCCATAGGAAGCGCTTGTGGTGCCTTCTGACAAGCAATCCATCAAAATGAACACACATACTCTCATATACACTCTCATCTACACCTGCACACACTACCTAGAGGGATTTGTTAGAAATAAATGATGAATAAAAGAAAGAAAGAAAAAACTGAAAGAAAATAAATGAGTTCTTAAGTATCTGATCAAGTGTGGCATTTGAAAAAGGTAACTTGTGGTTGTAGATACAGTTTTCATAAGCGAACATACCGCGCTGTATAATATGTTCAGCTTTCTTTAAAAAAAATAAATAAAAGGAATAAGTACAACAGCATTTTATTACTTTGTCTGTATTTATTAGTTTTTATTGCCCTGTTGTGTAACTTAAAGGGGACATATGATGAAAATCTGACTGTTTCCATGTTAAAGTGCTGTAATTGGGAAAATTATCAACTTCGAAAATGTGCAAAAGATCAACCCAGTAACTTAGTTTTGATAAGCCATTCTCTGCAAGCATGTAAAAAATAGGTCATTGAAATTTGGCTCTCCTTGTGATGTCAGAAAGGGATAATACCGCCTCTTAATCTGCAATATCCACCCACGGCACTGCCATTTAGTGCAGAGATCAGCTCACTTGCAGGACACGCAAAACGGCACATTTTTGCTCACACCTACAAAGTGGACATTTTAATATGTTACAATAAATTATCTATGGGGTATTTTGAACTAAAACTTCACATATGTACTCCGGGGACACCAACGATTTATTTTACATTTTTAAAAAGTATTGTGAAATCTCCCCTTTAAGCGTGTGACACAAATTCAAATTTTATCATCACAATAGGATGCGTGTAATGTATGCTACTCGCTCCACTCGATTTTTGCACGCGCAGGGCGCACATGCGCATTTAATTTTCTTGCATTATAATTAGTTTATAGACAAGTGGACAACCGTTCCCCAATGTACAACCACAACGTGTGCATTGACAATGGAGGCCATATACTATATGAGAGATTGTTGAAGAGGTCAGGAAGCTCTTATTTATACAACTGTACCATGAAAGAGTACACAAATGAGTACATGAGTTTTACCTCATGGTGTCACCCCTTAAGATCAACTTGGACCCCTGTAGGCCTGGAGAGGCATCGCATGTAATGTACGTGTTCGAGTCAAATTATGTATGCTTTGCGAGGCTATGCTTTTTACTGTGCATGTACACAAGCTTACAGATAATTGAATTATTTATCTGTTTATTTATCTATTTGCCTATACATCCATCAATTTATCAAGTTGATATAAGGTATTGAATAGTTCAAATGATATTGGGAAATGCAAAAGGTTTTGTGTAGCTATCCAAACTTTATTTGTAAATATTTGAGTGTGTGGCTATTTGGGAGACTGAGCAGGGATAATAGCGCTCCTCATGCTCGCATGAGATGTTCAGTGGAGCAGCAGCCTATTTTAATGGGCCAGTCCCCTGTGGGAACCACAAAGACTCCATGCGGTGAAGATTTACCAATTGATCTCCTCAACTTATCTGTTTCTTTTTCAAATGACCTTGCAGTAGAGACTTTTATGCCCATCCTTTTATTCCGAGCCATGATGGGGTGCTCCACTAAGCTCAGATCTACACCACAGTGATGAATGCATTTCCCTCACATTTATGTTCCCCCAAACCAGGCCGGCACTGTGAATCTTCTGTGGTGCGACCCTGGCAAGAAGACCTTTCATCAAGATCTTTCCTCATAAGAGAACAAACGCATTTTTCACACACACACATCACACTGGTTAGCCTAAGCAGCACAAAGACGTTTGATATCCTAGGCTAATGCAGCCGTCTATAATGGCATTCTGTGTGGGCATGATCACATGCTTCTCTAAAGTTGCGTGTTTACTCTCCATACTGCCGCTCATTAGAATATAGACTAATAAAAGGACTATAAAGAGCAAATAAAAACACATTGGCCCACAGGATGTAATTATCGCTTTTAATTTGGGAGGGTAACCTTAAATGCCCGTGGGGAGCACACACTGCTGCTATGCCACTGCTTCATAACGTATAAGAAAGAGAGGGAACAGAGAGAAAGAGAGAGACGTAGAGGTGATAGAAAATAAGAGAAACAAAGAAAATAGTACAGATAGAAGCATTGTTACAACAAGGTAAAATGAGGTCCTAGGGTGAGTAGTGAAAGAAAAAGCTTTGCCGCAACATTAAATATCCACACTGTGTCTCTTGCATAATTAATAGATGAAGGAGATTTTGAACAGAGGGCCGTCTGTGAGAAAGCAGCCAGGCGTCGTATCAGATATAAATAAGCAGTGCCAACGGCCAGACTGTAGATTTGAACACTCAAGCATTCACCGAAATCTCAGCTTTCCTCTACAGGGCGCTGCTCATGTAAGACACTCCCACACACCGGTCTATAACCGATCTGAAGAGGGAATTCAGAGATAAATGACATAAATATGCACACTCGTATGATTTTTAAAGACGACCATTCCAGACAAACAGTTGTACAGCCGAAAAGAAGCTGGTCCAAATATGCTAAGCTTCAACAGTTTTTAAAGGTTCTCTGGCTGGATGTCATGGCTTTGGTTCAGAGATAATTTCCAATCTGCAGTAAATCAGGTCAATTAGACCCACTGAAACCGCACACAGCGTTACGTCTCATGCGACGGAGCGGCGTATAATAGCGTGTAGCTATCATTCAGCTCACGGTCGGGATGAGGGAGATAGGCCTGAGTGATGTTAGGTTAGCTTCACCTCCATGCTTTTCCTTATCATGGGAGACTGATAATGTCAGTGTCCACCTCAGTGCTGATTACCCTGTCATATGGCATCAGTGTCACTCTCTAAGCCAACACAATACCCTCCTGGGCCCATTAGTGCCGGCCAGAGCTATTTATGGTCTCTTCTCATCACCCAACTGCAAAATACACTTCCTCCTCTTTCATCATCTATTTCCATCTATAATATTTTTTGTTATCCTCTCCAGAGAGAAAGATAAGTTTTAAGCAGACATTAGTAAAAAAAAAATCTTTCTTTAACAAATAATTCTTCAGAGCTCCCACACAATCATTAAATGTACTTTTATGCTGAACACAATGAATGGCATCATTTCTTGTTCGTGAAAAGCACAGACAGAGCAAAGAACATCAGCATTAACAGACTGAAAGTTAACTGGATATGCAAGATATGCAAGCTACTTGAATAAATCAATTAAAAACAAATTTATAATGAGCCGGTTGTTATTGCAGATTATTTCACGGCACTCTGAAATGTTTGATTCTGATTGGCCAGTTGTGTCACAACCAAGAGTGTAATTCCAAAATAACAACCGCTCAAAACTAATAACACACGATATCCCGGATGCTGCAAATCATTTTGACAGGTACAGTTTAATATTACACAAAATTAAATATAAAAAAGTATTTTTTTTTAAAAACATATATGACATTATATTTACAAATGAATAAACCAAATAGCATGTTTGTGACATTTAAATGTCTTTTCTTATTTTAAAACCGAAAGTAAACAGGTTTTCCTTGCAGAAGTTCTGCATTCTTTAAAAATTAGCTAATAAAATATGTCAATTTAATATTTAATGTTCCTTACCTTACTTATGAGCTAAAAAGCTGTGTATAACGCGGGATAATGTACAGGCAGCCAGTTGTTATCACAAAATAAGCCTGATCTAGCCAAGTCTCTCGAAATTTCGTGCTATAGTCACGTAACTTTTTGATAATTTTTTCATGACATTGTCAAGAATTTCCACGTTTTCTTGATCGTATCCTGAATTTCTGTTTACGTGTCATTGTCACGTATTCGTTACTCAACTGTTTTGTCCTATTTTCTTACCATTGTCGCTTCGGTTTTGGTTTAGATTTACATAAAACGACATCCTTACCCATACCCAACTCTAACCCTAACGCCAGGCGACAATGGTTTAAAAATCTGAAAATACAAAAAAATCTGATTTTTTTTATAAACCAATACTTAAAGTGACATCCTAACGCAAACACTAAATCTAACCCTAAACCGAAGCGCAATGCTTTGAAAATAGGAAAAAGCTGTTGAGTAACCAATACGTGACAATGACACATAAACAGAATTTCGGAAATTCGTGACAATTTCACGAGAAAACAATCAAAAAGTTACTTTACTATATCACGAAATTTCGTGGGACTGTGTAGCCTGATCATGTAGGGGCTTATTTCTGCGAGAACAACCTGCTGCCTCTACATCATCCCATACCTAAAATCCTAACACAAAGTGAGTCTATGTACACTAAATATTAATTTTTTTATATATATATATATATATATATATATATATATATATATATATATATATATATATATATATATATATATAATTTATTTATTGTACAAAATCCAAACCTTTAGAAGAAAAAGCTTTTCTTTGTATCATTCAAGTTTAAAGTTCAAACAAGATGAACATGCATTTGGTTTAATCCTTTGTAATAAAAAATTATATTTGCTATCAATTATGCATGTTTATAAAATTGCCACTCAATCTGAATCGAGCATTGCAGAGCACTATTATGTTTGCTTAAAGAATGAAAGGGTATTTATGTTTTTATGCCAGCATTATCAATGATCCCGATAAGCTTCAAAACATGAAGCCAGAAATCTCACTACACACAGAGAAAATGAAACATGTACAGTAAAACACTGGACACCCACAGATTCAATAACAAGAATAGTTTTACTAGAAATGGATTAAACTGTCTACCTCCATCTCTTTTTATAAACAGTTGAACATGACTGCAGAGTTTAGTGGAGTGAAGTAAGATCATTTGTAAGCTCATTCTTTGTGATGTATAGCACCGGTGTCCAGGCGGCAGGTGAGAAGGTTTCAAAGAAAACGTGCTGAAATAGTACTAGTGTAGCACATTCACAGCTAGAATTGCTTACGTCTTATTCACTAAACCCATTTCAAATGAAAATCCATTTCATTCACACCTGTTGCAAAACTATGGGGATTTATAAGACAGTCATATAAATCCAAGAGTAACTGGATGGAGACAGGCAATGCTTAGTATGAATCGAGAGTAGGGAAGAGGAATGGTTTTACGGAAGACAAATTATTATCACTATAAAAACAAGTTTACACATATTTATATACTGTATATAACAAAAAGTGTGGAAAACAATGGATAAAGGGGGCCTGGTTGTATTGAAACTGAAAAAAAATATAGTTAAATACATTTAATAGTTAAATAAACTCTAAATTTAGATGTTATCACATATAGCACATTGTCAGGTACAGTATGCGAGTGAAAGGAGGGAGACTGGAAACTCAAAGAGATGATTAATAAGATAAACTTAAAATTGAAATTACAAGAACATTCCAAACAGGCAGGAGAACAAACAGGGAGCGTGACACACATTTAAAGGGTACTAAAAAATAAGAAATTAAAGTTTATATAGAGAAACAACGATTAAGTGTGGAGAAGTCTGCTTGGAGAGGCAAGTTAACATTTGTGCTGATCACTGCCTTCTTATATTATCTGAGGTCGGATAGACATGGTTTGGCTGCGGTGAGTTAACTCCCTGACCCTCACACCCAGCCGAGGCCATGGGCAAACCTCAGCGTGAAGTCTGACCAGCAGATGTGTCTTCATAGTGGCCCAGCTGCACACCATGTTAAAGGCCCAGCACCCCCTACTTCCTTCTCCATCTGTCACATTCATGCACCAGATTACACACTAAATTATGTACGTATAAACCTTTGGAAAAAATCTGAGATATTTTTACCACGTTACAATCACTAGCACACAGTTCTGGTCAATCTTCCGGGTTCATATTTTAAAGAGCAGAGCTTATCTAAAAAATGACTCTGTTTCGCAAAGGAAAAATGTATTTTGATGGCACATGTCAGGAATTGAGTCATTAAGTTTACTGACAGCAAAAAAGAATAATTAAGAAGCTGGTAATTAAAAAGATCTATGTACTGCCTTTGGCTTCAGCAGTTTCATGTGAAAGCAGTCAGTAACGCTAGCATGATCCAAAGTGTAATTAGACTTTATGGTTGACTTTGAGTGTAAAAAGAGTCTTGGTTAAGAGGAGGACTTTCATCTGACTGTTTAAACTTTCAAAGCAAGACAAACTAGGAAAGTGGGTTTATTTAAAATAAGCATGGCAGCATGCCCTGAACATTTCTGACAGGAGTGCGAACAAACTGTTTCTCAGTTGTAGTCCCGTTTTGCCGGTGTTTTTGAAGCTATGATTGTCTTTATGGTACGAAATATAACATGTGTTCATGTTTCGTGTGTAAAAGCCGCAGTATTTTTTTACACAATTTACTTATCTGTATACCGCTGTTTTCCCTGTCATAAAAATGTGCCGATGTCTCCCTTGTCTATGAAGTCCCTCCTTTTAGAAATACATAGCTAGTTCTTATTGTGTAGTTTGTTTAGGATGTTGTGATTCGACAGCAGCTTAGCTTAGCCAGGGCCGTTTGAGCACAGCTGACGACTGACATATTCCTGTGGGCGGAGTTTAGTCAAAAACTCTTTTATTGACGTCATTCAACTGGGAAGAAGAGGGCTGTAGTCCAAACGGGCCGTTCGCTGTAGGCTTTGAAACGGGAATTCTATTAAAGAAAATATATCGCCTGACAGTGAACTTTGAGTTTTATAAATTTGCAGGTATTATTTATGCACTAACAGCAACATTACACACTAACTGTTCTTGGACAAATTTAGATTATTATTTATATCTAGAAAGTCTTAAGCCAGGTGTAATATCTGCGTCCCCACGTCTGGCAGCTAAAGACATTTGCTCTTGAATCCTCTGATTGGGTAGACATTTAGCAGTGAAGAATTTAAATCACAGTGTACCTGAGCATAAAATATTTACTCAAGTTAAGCATTAGCACCTTTACTGGCCAATATTGCACTTGGGTGGGATTTTTTATGAACTGAGGACATGTTTATTGGTGTAAGTGGAATAAATGTAAAATAAAACAGCTTAATATTTGAGCACACAGCAACGGTTCAAATTATTTTAACGAGTTACAGCATATTTAAGGCCCATTAAATTAATGTGCAGACTGTAAATGTACATTGGCTGATAGCTTAAAGCGTGCGCTCCATTCCAGGCTGAGCAGTATGTCTGTTATGCATTTCCATAAATATGTCTCAAAAAATAGCTTCCAAATCATTGTCAAAAATCCTCTTGACAAGGCCTTATTTATTTTTTACCTGCCAGGAATATGGCGTGCATAATCAGAAATGTTATTAGAGGAACAGACCCCTCGCCTGTTAGCCCTGTTACCATAGCTCGTAATAACTCTGAAAATGCAAATGAACTCAGGGTAATCTATTAACGTCACTTCAGTTTTATATCAGCACTCCAATTTAGCAGATCCTGACACAATCCTGCGCGCTGTGTCTCCGTACAAGGGTTCATTTTGCCAGGAGAGAGCGGACACACAGCAAGCAGGGCAGAGGAACCATGTGCCATCTGTCTCTTTCGACTTTATTACCCGACTCTGTAACGAAGCCTCCATCGCAGGGGCTTCGTGCGCACACGACTTGCAGGTGACAAAAACAACTTTCCCCGGTTTAGTTTTCCTTGTAGCAATTATTGTCATTCACACCTTTTCTGCAGAAGGGAGGCGATATGGGCGACTCGATGTTAATTACCCCAATAGTCACTTCAAGAAGACTTGCTAATTTCAACAATGTAGCAATCATCTTGTCAGCACCAGAAGGCAGGGAATTTTTATATTTCCAGCATATGGTTTGAAGACCTGATGGGGAATTGTGCCTGCTTGTATTGGCCTTAGAGTCAAAGACCCCATTAGCGAAAAAACAGACACGGTAATCCAATGAGATTTGTCCAATCCATGCAAATGAGTTATAATTCCCTATTGTGGACGGACCAGTGTTAGTAACTCACAGATTTAAATTATTTGAAGTGAAATTGAAATAGGAGATAATCTCATGAATATGCATGCACTGCTCTAAAGGGAAAACTTAGTGTCGGTGAGCCTTCATTTAATGTTTAAGTTGAAAAAGGTACAGAGGATCTTATAGGCTTTATGCCCAGCTGCACTACTTCCTGAACTTCAGCCAGCTTCTTGTTTCCTGTCTTCCATTATTGGACAAACTGATTAATCCAGGTGTGCCTGACCTCGGTAGTCACAAACAAACTGATTAATCCAGGTGTGCCTGACCTCAGTAGTCACAACAACAATAATCAGACACACCTGGATTAATCAGATTGTCCAATAATGGCAGACAGGAAACAAGGAGCTGGCTGAAGTTCAGGAAGTAGTGCAGTTGGGCATAAAGCCTATTATTTATACTTTAGGCTCTAAAGTGACCAAAGGGTGTTGGAAATACTTGGTATATTGGCAACAGCATTAGACAGCACAGTCCAGTAACATGAGTGGGTTTTATATTTGGTTGCCAATATTTGGTTGTTTAAAAACTCTCACTGTCCCTCAGGTGGGACGTTTGGCATGACATATTTAAAACAATAATTTATTGTATTAACCAGCATTACTCTTGGCAAACTATACATCGTTGGAAAGCTCTTACATTGAGGTGTTCATATTTCATCATCACTTTGCAAAAATAATGATATAGTATGAGTATTTTTTTTTAAAAATTCAATGGCAAATAGCTGGGCCCAATGTGTTTTTACATGTTTATTATTAGATATCCTATAAACCTGAAATAATCTTGACAAACTATATATTGTTGGAAAGCTCTCACATTGAGGTTTTCATATTTCATCATCATTTTGCAAAAATAATGATATAGTATGAGTAATTTTCTAAAATTTCTCTGGCAAACAGGTGGGCCCAATGTGTTTTTATATATTCATTATTAGATATCCTATAAACCTGAAATAATCTTGAAATGAAGTATATATTGTTGGAAAGCTCTAAATATTGTTTTCATATTTCAAGGTCATTTGATGATAAACATTTATCAGTGACAGTGATTTTGTAAAATGTAAAATTTTTATATATTCATAATTATAATATCCTATTATAAATCTTAAAAAATCTTGACAACCTATTTATCACTGGAAAGCTCTAAGAATTTAGTTTTCTTATTTCAAAACCTTTTTTCATTAATAATGATGCAGTGACAGTAATTTCTAAATTTGTGATTTGTGAGTATGCAGTAAACCGTTAACACCTAGTGGCCTTAAGGGCGATTTATAGTCGTGCGTAGGTCCTACGGCGTAGCAGCGACGGCGTAGGTTCCGCGTCGGTTTTCATTTATACTTGTGCGTCGCCGTCCGCGTCGACGTGCAAACACACGCGAAACCGCTGGTTGGCAGTAATCACGCGTGTAACCACAATAGCAGCAGAAGTCGTCACAGAAGAAGAAGCTAAGCAAGTTAACCCACAAACGAGGAAGAAATAGCAACTTGTTGTGTATAATTTGAGAAGACCAGCAACGATGGAAGTAAATAAACAGCGACTTATGTTTCAGTTTGAGTTAAATCACTCCTCAACTTGGCTCATCTTTGTTTTCACCGTCTCAAACGGAAATACCTATGACACAGTTTTTTTTACCTGACGGGAGGGGTTCTGGTGGACCAATCACAGAGCTTGGGGTCCGCGTAGAGCCGACGCGCTGTTAGAAATTTTGTGAGGTGCGCGTCAGGCTACGCAGAGCTACGCACGACTATAAATCGCCCTTTAGTTTGTAAAACCACTAAAAGTGTGAGAAAAACCTCACTATTTGTGATCAGAACTAATTTAGACTCATGGCTTTATTTTCATAGCATTTTGGGAGCAAAACATTTTCATTTTTATGGGTTTTTAATCACTTTGCATTCCTGAAAAAGGCTAAAAAATGCTTAAAAAGGACACAAATTGTACCCTGCTGAGTTGATTGTATCTTAAAACGGTTTACATCATTCGAATCACAAAAACTTCAGCTTTCCAAAGATATGTGACATGTTTCGCTTTTTGTTTTTGAGTTGTTGTGTTGTAGTTTTTAACTCCTTACAATTCCTGAAAAGGCTAAAAAAATGCCCAAAAAGGACACAAATTAAACCTGCTGTGTTGATTGTATCTTAAAACGGTTTACATCATTTGAATCACAAGGAATTCAGCAAGAACTCCATCCCACGGTACACTGGATTTTTTTTATATAAAATATATACTTTATTGTATTATTTGTATTTTTACAAATAAACTTAAACTTCTATAACGATTTTTTATTTAATATTAACCACTCCTTTTGTCCCCCCCTACACTAAAAAGGGGTTAATGTTAGGAGACATACAAGACACACATGGCCAAGTGTAAATGTATAGATCAAAACACAGTAAAAAATATCTTGTGTCATAGATCTGCAACGTTATATTTATCTGAAGTATTTAGCCACTGATAAAACTAAAAAGTATTTCATCAAGCATTCTGAGCAATAACAACATGTTTCTTGGTTTTCCCCCTTTACAGCTATAGCATTTTTCAAGTGGGGTTCAATTTAAAAAACATTTTATTACAAGAAAACTACTGAGTTTAATAAACATGTTCCGTCAAAAAATATTAAAAGTGTAGTGTTTTTCAAAGACAGTACATTATTGCTAGTTCTTTTTTGGAAGGATATATTTTAATATACAGTATCAGTGTGTATCAATGCACAAACAAATACTGTTATGACATATGTATAATAAGTAAATGTTCGAACTGGGCTTCGGGATGCAAAATAAACTACATTAGATCATCGCATTTACATTTACAGATTCTAGTAAGGCCTTTATTTGAAAACCAAACATGCGACATCAGAATTTTCTGTGAACTTTCTGTGATTTGTGTATATGAAGCAGGAAAGAAAAGAGGCATCCTTATTTGTCTGTTTGTTGTTTTTCTCTCACTGCCAAATGAGCTTTTGATTCTCACTGACTGTCTCCCAAAACATAAATACTTTATAAGACCAAAACAAGTCATCGAGGATGCCTTTCAAGCAAACAAGAGAACATCAGCTAATGTATAATTAATAAGCAGTGACAAAAGGAAAGAACAATCGTGAAAGAAGTCGACTTCAGGCATCTTTTGCTGTATTCCCACAGGTGACCCCCTTCCTGCCCTCCTCTGCCTATCTGCTTTTCACCCCACCGTCTGCTGTATCCCACACTTCACTGTCAAACCCCTTACACTGAGAAATTCAATTGAGTGCATCTGAAGAGAGATAGAGATCATCTTACCTATACTGTGTCTATCGTTCTGTATACTGGGACAATTTTATGAAGAACAATACAGAGGAGAAAATGCCCATATGAAGTTCAAAGGTTTTGGAAGAAGAAAGGATGCTCTCTGTTATACATGTCTGGGTTATGATGTATATGAAGAAGTGCACTATTTCCCTGATTGCATTCTGCACTTCAAAAGTAAGCCTTGGGTCAGAAGTCTTCAAACCACACACAGAGGGGATTTTAGTGCCATTGTTGTCCTCAAATAGACATTGATAATTTCATTAAAGGCACTTCCTGTAACTCTTATCTTTAATCTATATTAATGAATACAGTGTTGGCCTCCATTACATTATTTTATGTTGTTTGCAGGCTGTCAACCATAGAGCACATTTACAAAAAGCAACAAGTCATGACTTCAGATACTTTATTTGGCCATTTCCTGCTCGCACTGTAATACACACAATATACATTTATTGCATACCTTTTTGTTAAAAATAGTTTTACTCTAAATGATGAACATGTAGTGTGCATTCCAGAACAGCACAGCTTTTCAAATGTCAAAAGGTTATAAAAATAGCTTAAGTTTCACTTTTTCAGAATTCCTACACAGCCTTACTCATACTCAGGATCATTCTCAAGGTCAAACTCAAGATTGTATGAAGAAAACTCACTCAGGCTTTGTCAACAGTGTTTGAGCTCTATTTAAAGCCACTGTTCAGGAGACAGTGATTAGAATGCATTGAATGCTTGAGAACTTCTGAATACATTATGTTTCTTGAAATGAAAACCATTGTTATGGTTATAATGGTCATATCACAGTCGCAGTCACCCATTATGCCCAAGCTCGGCCAGCATTTGCATTTGATAAAAAATTAAGCTGGGGAAATAATATAATGTGGACGCACCAACATACAAACAAATGATTGTCATCTCCAGACATATATATTAATGTCACTTTATATTTATTTTTGTTTATCCCTATAATATATACAGTGATGTATAAAGTTTGAAACCAAATTAAAAAAAATTGTATTTAAATATTTGAAAAAAACTGTATAAAATAATACAGTGTGTATATATATATATATATATATATATATATATATATATATATATAAAAGTGACTGGAGACTTGTTTTTAAAAGTGGAGATTTTTGCATATACCTGTACTTAAAGGAGCATTTCACCCGTAGAAACGTTAATCTTTATTGAAAGTGTGTCATATTTGTAGTCGAAATGTAACATACATTTAGAATTTGATGCCTATTTGACAGAGAAAAGGGGTGTTTGTAGTCTCACTCCCTCAACAAAGACATTGCACTTCCTTCTTTCAATGATGCAAAATGATGATTTTTACATCATTGAAAGAAGGAAGTGCAACACTGAAATCTGTATTTCTCCTCTCTCAGCGGTAACTGGGGAAATGATGCATGACCATTCAAAAACATGACTGGGGTTCTAACTATACAAAGCTTAATGCAAATGGGTGAAGTGTCTCTTTAAGAGGGTTTTGGAGAGAAACTTTTGTTAAATACTACGCCTGTCAAAAGATTAATCGTGATTAATCATATACAAAATAAAAGTTTGTGTTTGCATTATGTGTGTGTACTGTGTGTATACATTATGTATATATAAATACACCCATACATGTATGAATTCAAGAATTTTTTTTATTTAGGTATATTTTGATTAATATTTATAATATAAAATATAAAAAATATATAAATATACATGTTAATGTTTCTTAAATACAAACATTAATGTGTGTGTATTTATATATATAAAATAATTACACACTGTGCAAAAACATAAATTATGCAAAAAACAAAAATATTTTGTATGTGATTAATCACAATTAATCTTTTGACAGCCCTATTAAATACCAATGACATGACTAAAGTGACATTTGTAAAAATGAGGCATTTCAGTTACTGACTAATAACCTTTTCATTGCCATTAAAGTAAAATGACTGAACTTAAACATAAGACCCTGATAAAAATGCTAATTTGCAAAAAAAAAACCATATCAGACGCACTTGCAGGGTTTCACTTCTGAGCTCTTCAAATATATTTGGAAATAAATGAAATATTTCATCATTATACAAATGTAAAGAAAATTCCTGATTCCGACCAAGTTTTTATACAAAAGATCAGGCTTCCTTACACAACATTTTCAGATCAATCTGGAATAACATGGATCATCAGCTTGTGGAGTCAGCTTGAATGCATCCGGTAATAAAAGGAATATATATATATATAGATATATAATGTAATGGTCTCAGACTTCTGACCCCAGTATATAATATATATATATATATATATATATATATATATATATATATATATATATATATATATATATATATATATATATATATATATATATATATATATATATATATATATTTATGACCTGTATATTTTGTTTATCTACAGAAACTTGTATTATTATTATTTAGCTGAGACAAGCAGAGATGATAATGAGGAAATAACTCACCCACTTGGGACATCTCTGGCACTGAACCTTTGTAAGGCCCCTCAATGAACTGTGGGGGGTTGTCATTGATGTCTTGCACTTTGATGATGAACTCTGAGGGCGGTTCCATAGGCTGGTTGGAGTCTCTATCGATGACCTGTGCAGTTAGCGTGTACTCTGCCTTTTCCTCCCGATCCAGCCTCTTCATTGCGTGAATGTCTCCCGTCTTTTCGTTAATGGCGAAGATGGTACCAGCCCCCTCCCCTGCCAGCACGTACTTGATGTTCTTATTCCCCACGTCCAAATCTGTATGGAGCTAAAAAGAAACAAAGGTGGATGAGTGAGACCACTTCCATTCATAGATAATACCACTTGAGCAGGACCAGATCGATGCCTTCCACGCTGGACTGAGCTGTAATCAATCACGTAAAAGAATTAAGGCCCAACGCCAAGTGCACAGCATCAGAGTCTTTCCAAAACACCAGTGTTTTAATGTGACAGCTGAAATCTTCAATCTCTAAAGACAAAAGAAGTAAAGGGCACACTAAGCCCTGGATTTCCCGGTAATGTCCGGATTGTGTATCGCATCTATCTGTCATTCACTGCTTTATACGTTGCTAGTAAAGGGTGGAGGTCAAAGCACTCTGCTCGCACCTGCCTCGGGGCCCTGTTACCAACCTGAAATCAACTGCCAGGTCACAGTTCCACAACCAGAAGGCAATTGCATTTTGACAGGAAAAAAATGGACAAAAGGGAAAGGCCAAGACTGTCCCGAGTCCTGAGACAGAATACGGACATACTCAATAGGAAGGAAGCCCAGATCTAGCTTATCCTTCTCTCGCTTTCATTCATTTTGTATGAATTTTTGTTTTCATGAGTTGGTTGTTTTAATACAATAAAAGTACAATTTTCTCTGAGATCCTTCTTTTTAATCTCCTACACCTCTAGAGTATGTTCAAAAAATTAATTGGAAAGTTTGTAAACTCCATAAACTGGAACAACAGAGTTGATTAGTGTGAGCGAGTGTTACCCTCCACCAGAGCTCACAAATCTCATTTGCGCTTTAATTCAAATACAGCACCTTCAGACGCTTCATGCAGGTTTGACGTCTTTGACCCCAAATGCCATAATTCAGGAGCACAGGTATAGAACAGAAAGCAGAGCGATGGTTTGAATAGTTGCAATGAAAAATCATACTAGAGATGTGAGTTGAAATCCGACTGCACATTTTATTTAATCCCTGGAAAAAAAGTTTAAAAAGTAATAACTTTAGATATAGATAAATATGGCAAGCATTATTTTTAAAAGTAATATTTTATATAAAACAGAATAATTTACACCTTTTTACATGCACTCAATTTGAGCTACATACTGTATCACAACTTTGTTGCTGTTTCTCGGCATCATTTCTCGAAGCGGTAATATATACAGTCTGGTGCGAGGTGGGAGTACACTTGAGACTACAGTAACAAGGCCAACATGAGCTTTGAAATACAGACTTCAAAAAAACAAGCAATTGCTTAATAACTATGATTTTATGCATATGTTGTCTCAGTGGTGCTGTTCCCAGACACTGACAAAGTACACACACTTAAATTGTCACACCTTGCACTTTTGTTCTCCTAATTGTCCTATCATTCCACATGAAAGATCTATCTCATTAACACATCATCTTCACAACATTCCTCTCTCTACGAAAACCCTTAAATGAGCCTAAATTAATGATGTACATTTTCTGACGCCAAACTTTTCGTCTAGTTTTTCTATTCTGTTTCTTTCTCTTTTTGAGTTCAAGAAAATGACCGATGATACGTTATTATATATTGCTGTAATATATATGATCGAAATGTCACTGCTGTGGACAGGTTATTTCCTCTTTTTCTTCACCCTTATTGCCCTGTGTGTACAGACAACATTTCTGCCTTGGTCCTGCGCTAGTCTCATTCTGACGAGTGATCGTTTAATCTCAATGTGCAAACAATCGACTGAAAGTACGGCAGCAAGGGGAGGCAGCCTGTCATTATACGTGTTGCCACGGCAACTCCAGTGCTCCAACATCTGACGACATCAGTATCTTAGCAAACTCTCCCAACATACATGGTCTGGTAGGGTAGAATTCTTGTTTATATTGTTTTGTTTCAATACTTAAATAGAAATAAATAATTTTATTTATAAAATTAACAAATGTTATGAATTAAATGTAACTTCGTTGGTAGAGCATTGCGTTAGGATTGCAAACTGCATGGGTTCGATACCAGGGAACACACACACTGATAAAAAATGTATACAGGCTATCGAATGGACCAAAGCATTGGGGTGATTCTCACGAAAGTAGACTTATGAGGTGTCATGAAACATTTTGATAAAAAAAGTAAAGGCTATCAAAATAAAAAGCACATTTAATGAGAAAACATTTATTACCACAATGTGTCCATGACTGGATTAGGGTTCTTTGACATAAAATATTTATAATTAAAAAAAATAAAAAATAAAAAGCTTCAGTGCATGCTATATAAACATTTACAGTAAAGAAACATGTTGTATTTGGTGATCATTGGTAAATGTAGAGACAATAATAAGGAATATAAATGTGTTCAAGACCAATTTTCTCATCCCCCGCAACAATTTTCAATCATTGTTTAAGCCCTCATGGAACTAACATTTAAAAAAAAATAATGTTGGAAGGGACATAATTGGCTGTGACACACAAGTTGGCTACCATGTAAGCAGTTCTTATTTTTTCTCTCCAGATAAAAGTGGAAATTCTGTTTGTCATAGTATAGACAACATTTTAGCTCTCATTACCAAAACACGAGTTTGTAAATGCATATATTTAATGTAATATCACGTTGCAGTAATGATAATTTTTGATAAGGATAATCTTAAAAATTTTAATAATTCTATAGGAAATATTTTTTAAATCCTCTAAAAATAATAGGTATAGTAAGTTCAGACCTTAATCTTATATGTGCAAAAAAATTGGCTTCAAGGACTTCAAGAAATTCTGATGCTGGACACCTTCTAAATTTGGATTTCGTGAGAATCACCCATCCGCAAAATGCATAAATGTAGATGTAAATACAAAATAAAGAAAATAATAAAAGGTCAAACTAGGTGAAGACAGTGGCTTTACCACTCATCCTGTAACCTTGCTCACAAAATAAACTTTATTGGAAAACTAAAGAGTATGAGAAACAGCAAGCCAAAGTATAACAGCAACGGTGGGGTGCATAAAAACCAGGGCAGTCTTAAATCTGCCAGCACACTGGTGTGGATTAGCATTCGGAGCTGCCCAAGTGGAGCTCAACTGAAACAACAGTGAGTTTTACACCCGTCTCTCTTCACCACCGCCACTGAGATCTGCTTTTATTGTCAGTTCAGGAGAAAATATGTCATCGACTGCTGGAGATGGAAACCTTTATGGTAGCCCGAGGAACAATCAGTGGCTCCGTAATGAGAAGCCCTTCCTCCCCTTGCGCCCACTGGATGAGCACTAAAGTGCAGTGTTACATGGCAAATTAATGATTGTGCTTCTTGTCAGGGCAAGTGGCAGAGATGGTGTCTACTAAGGGTTCACTGTGAGTGGAGAAGATCCACGTCACCCACATAGACACAGTATCACTTAGCTTCAAAAGTGTCAGCAGAGCCCCAACCTAAAGACCATCTCAACGGTCAATTAGGCATGGTTTAAGTGTAGGGCTTTGCTCAGCACTGGGTAAACTGTAACTGTGGACTAAGTGCTATTGCAGGCCTGCCTGCCCACCGCAGTTTCTGTATAATACCGGTGCAAAGAAAGGTTCATTGTGATTATACACATATCGGAAAAGTAAGTTGAATAGCTTTTCTTGGAACGATTTCAAGTGCTTTCAAGAAGCAATGTCATCTTCAATTTAACTGCCATCAATGACATTAAGTTCCTCATCATCAGCATCATTAGCATTGATATAATTCATTTAATGCTATTCAGGCAAAATGTAGCACAACAGTCCTTTTCTAATAGCTTATAATTTTGCTTAGTCAGTTGAAGTCTGGCTACAGGCATGCAGTGTTACTTTTAAATGTTTTATCTTTCATTAGAATTGTATCTGAATTTGAATATGGCTGCACTATTTTATGCTATTTTGTAGCGTGGGTAGGTTGAAAAACGTCAACAAGATGCAAAACCCTGGCGGGGCTCAGCTACAGCCCTTGACATGTAAAGAATAACAGAATGTAGATATGCAACAAAAATTATGACCTTTCGAGCTATGCGTTTTATTATTATTACCTATCATTTTTACCTAAGTTTTATTTCATACATTTCATGTAGCCAGCCTTCCCAAGCTGCTACCATAACTCTAAACTCCATTATTTTATGCCCAAGCAGGAACATATGACTTCTCATTCTCACTATATATAATTTATTCTGTCTCAGATATTGAAAAATGAACAGCTTGGAAAATAGCTAGGTGTAAATATTTATGAGTGATACCTGGTCATAAATATTACAGTCACACTTAAGAAACACATATGATTGTTGCATTGTCATAATAGTGCACATGGAAAATGTTGCTTGATAAGTCGAACATATTATTATATTATCTAGAGAATTTGCTCACAAAATGTGTGTTTCCTTTATATTCATATTTAGCAAATGTATTTTGTATGTGCACAGCAAAATCACCAGTGTTAAATCTACACTGCTGGTGTTTATATGCATATATACACCAGGAGTGTTCATTTAAAACTGGTGAATTTGCTGTGATAAATTACACCACATAATTTTTAAGTGAAAAATAAGCTATTGTACTACAACAATACAATAACAGTCAAAACAACATTCCTAATTTCATAGAAAATAAGTGGCTTTTTGACACCAAAAAATTGAAAACATATCCTACAGTAATTGGTGCAGGATCAAAAAATAAGGGGACTTTGCTCACTTAGAGTATAATCCATTTCATTTATTTGTAAAAGATACCTTAAGCTTCGATCAATAAAGTTCTTCATCATGTCTGAATGTTTGAAATATAAAAAAATATAGGGAAAAAAGAACAGTGTATGGAATTCCCTTGTTTATCTTTTTTCCTGAAACTTGGAACCTACTGCTGAAAATAAACCAAACACAGCACTTTATATTGCCTCAATGTAATCAAATAAAAACAGATAGATTTTCATAAAGCAGATCCAAACCACATATACAACAGTCTGTTTTGTACAAATACTATTGAGTCTGTATTTTCATATTTTAGCATAGGCGTTTTTTCCTGCTTCATTTAGTAAGTGACTGAATGAACTGCGGATTGTACAGGATGTCATTACCAACTCTCCTGATAAAACATGCACTGATTTCACGCAAGTAACACTATCACAAGAAACACGTCAGGCCTGGCCTGGGACAGCTCCTGTTTAGATCTGGCTGTGACTTTGAACTTCTGGGGTGCTAGGAACTATTCTAATATCCGCATATCTGCCAAAACCCGCAATGCACATAATAATAGTTAAACTAATACCACTAATAATAAAACATAAACAACAATAAAAAAGAATGCATGCTTTGTGAATCTACACCTGCAAGCATTCTGTCCATAGCACACTGTCCTGAAAATCACGTCACCATTACATTTATACAGTACTGTACTCTTAGGCCACAACTAGACTTGTTGTTTTAGAAGTTTTAATGTCAATCCATATTTATTTTTCAATCTATTTTATTAAGATACAAACAGGAAAAATGTACCAAAAAAAATGGCATCTTTAGTGTTTAGTGTGACCTCTCTTGGCACTAAACACATCATTTTTGAGCAGAATGAAGTAAAATAACTAATTTCTTCAATTTTTCTTTTAAAATTTCCTGCTATTGCTCAAGTGGAAGGGGAGTTTACCCTAAAAACTGTTTTTTTTTACAGTTTTTAATACTATATACACATTTCATGTATTTTCTGGATGTATTCTATTAGAGACTGAAAAACAAATTTATATACTAAAAAAAAAAAAAAATATATATATATATATATATATATATATATATATATATATATTTTTTTTTTTTTTTTTTTTGTGGTTCCCTAAGGCCATGAAGGTACTACAATGCCATTAGCCATGCAAATAACTCATCCATCTTTACTTGGCATAGACCCATGTACTGATAGAGGCACAATTATCGTGTTCTTTTCTTTGAAGTGTCTGTTGGCTGTCCCCACAAAGGCTTTAGGGACAGAGGGGGTATCAGTACTCAGGCGGCACTATCTATGCTCGCTGTCTGTTCTAATGTGAAATTACAGAGAGCTCTGTTTTAACATGTCACATCACTGCAGAGTAGACGTGGCAACAAGGGGTTGCTTTGTCTCACAGACCGAAGACTGCATGAACACGGGTGTGCACATATTTATATGCAGCTCCATCATCTTGAGCTTTAAAAACAGCAAGAAAGAGGCATGGAGTAATGTTTTATACACAGAAACACAAAGGGTCTTATTTCGTAGTTCCCCCTTGAGGTATAATGTACATTTCATGAAAGAAATACTAAATTATGAAAGAATCTTATGTGCTGCACTGTTTTAGCACCTGTACTTCCAGCATTTCTTAATCAGTGTGTGCCAAGGGCAAAATAAGCAGTTTACACAACAAAAAATAAATAAATAAATAAATCCCACAGCAGAAATTTATTTTACTTTCATCTGCTCTCTTTGGGAAGATAAATATAGAGATCTTCCTCTCTGCCTTGTGAATTATTTTGGAAGTGCATCATGTTTTATCCAACTGTTTCTAAGGGTCCAAAAAGAAACCCTGGGGAAAAGGACATGACCCCCCCCAAGAAAGAAACCTGGAGGGATACTTAGGGAAATTGTTTAGCATATACACATCAATTGTCAAAAGAGACAAAATCTTTAGAGAACTAAATATAGTCACTGAATTGTTAAAAGTGATCACATGAAATGCATGTTGATGGAGAGAAGACGTAACACATAAAAACTGACACTTCAAAACAAAGTCATGTTCTCAACAATCACTCATCCATTTTTATTCTCTTTCTAAAATGCCCATCGGTAGTGTCAACAGAGATTATACGCTGCACTGCAGGCACATCAGCCGAATGTGATTTCCCCCCCTCACCTGTAATTTAGATCAGACGGCACGCACAGTGAGATTTGTGCTGCTGGTAAAAGGCTGCTTTGACTGAGCACTCTAACAATGCCTCATCCACTCACCACTGTGAGCTGCATTCACTGCTGTGCTGTCCTGCTTTTAAAACCAGAACCATGGACAGCGGTCAAGCTGACCACTAAATCTAGTATCAAACACATGTGCCCATTTTTTTTTCAATCCAGCAATTAAGTTTTCACCATCTACTACTACAAATCATCAAAAAATGTGCTCTTTTTTCGTATTCTAAAAACAACTGTAAGTGTATACAAGACTGTACTAAAATCATACATTTTTGGATTTCTTGGATTTGAAAAACATTTTCCTTAATTGTTATATCAAAAAACTATATTGTTTTATGCTTATGCCAACTTTTGCTTTCCCCAAGACATTCACTCTTAAAATTATATTTCTTTTTATTTTTAATCTTCAGACAGTTACTCCACCTGGACATAGATTTATGTTTTTAATATAGGCCCTGCAAAAAAGAAAAGGAATTTTAATTCAGAAACTGAAAAGATGCTTATGATATAAAACATGTAAGGTCAGGTCACATTTAATTTGTATGAATTGGATTCTGAGCAACAGCATAGAATTTTGTCAGTGCTGGGAAAAGAATAATATTCAACTAGAATCTAATCAAAGGTATGATAGGTTAAAAGTGAATGCTGCTCAAACACATGGTGCCCTTCCTGCTAATGGAAGCCAATTGGAAAGATGGCATGTGGGGGTGTCCCTGTATGTGTGCCCCCTTTCTGTTGCTCCCGACTGGGAGATGGATGCTGGTTGTCACACCTGCCCGTCTTTGTTCTTGCCAGATGCAAAGGGGTTGTAAGGAAAGTGCCCAAACACTCATCAATCTCACTTCTGCCCTGTGTTCATGCTTCTCCTCTCATAGGTCCAAATAACATTTTAGTCACAACATGATTGTTTTTTTTTTTTTTTCATTTACACACCTGTTGACCTGAGTAACAACTAAAAGTATAAAGAGTTTAAAAATTAGCAAAGTTATGCAACTAAAAACTTAGGGTTAGCCTTTCAGTGGTATGCTGTCTGGCTGTGAAAATATTTTTTTCTCTCTCTCTCTCTCTCTATAATATATATATATATATATATATATATATATATATATATATATATATATATATATATATATATATATATATATATATATATATATATATATATATATATATATATATATATATATATATATATATATATATATATTGCAATGGAATAAATCCTACAACATTTCTAAAAAGCTGTAATTGCAGAAAAACAACATGTCAGCAAATTCCCATATGCATATGAAAACTCACTTTGATTCTGTCACTCACATTGTGATGCTTTTGATTAGTGTCACTGTAACACAGCACACTTATGTTCACATTCACCAGGCCCCATTAAAATAATGTTCAAAAGCTCTGATACATCTCCCTGTTTTTAAAAAATTGGGTCACTATAAACCTCACACCACCTCATATGGCCACAAACATCTAATGTTCTTCCAGAAACCCAAGAAGAGACAAAATATTGGCATAAATTAAAGGCAAAGTCTAAAAAAATAAACTCATTAAAAAGTTAAAAAAGCTCACATGGGTCAATGTTATTTTGCAATATATAAAGGGGTATTCAAATATTTGAATCAACCATTGACTGTACTTTTGTGATACACATTCAGATATTTAAAATCATTAAACATTTCACTTTTCTTTGCTTGAATGTGAAAAGAAATAGAAAGCAAAATAGCATATAGCCTAGTGTTAAAACGCAATGCACATTCCAAAAATGTATATTAGACATCTATGAAGCATAAACAGCTCGCTTGGACTGACATGTTTATCTGTGCTTTTTATGAAGACTTTTACATCTACATAGGCCACCCACAGTGTCTAATTTGTCCCATTTGCACTCCCAATAAAACGTGTAAGTGCTAATTAGCTACAGGCATCTTCTTGTAGACTTGAACCAGAACTTTAATGTGCCTAAACACAGAACGAAGTACGTACCCCTCGGAGCTTTGCAAGTTTATCCATTTACTTAAGACCAAGAATTTATCTCTCACCACCCATGTGCAGTCATGATCTACTACTTTGACCTTTAGCATACGAATTCAATCTCATGAAGTTAGTCATTTAGCGAGGGTCGGCCTGCGCTGGCAGTAAACGTGATGAACCCAGATGGCCCACCCCCACCACACGTAAATCACCAAGGGAGCCGTGAAAGGAAGTCACAGGCAGAGCTGGTCTTCACTGTCTAAAAAGATTGGGACTCCGTAGCAAGTCATCCGTCTGTTGTCACATTGACACCGTAAAACTTGTCTTCAGGCTAGGATTTGAAATGCACAACCAGCTTTTTCGTGTTATTTATTTTTTTTTGGGGGGGTAACTTTTCTCTCATTCTCTCCCTTTCGCAATCCTCCACTCGCTTAGCGATGCACAGACAATGTGAAAGCTACGGAGTGGAAGGTGTCGACTCTGAGCTGTCAATCAACTCATTCATGACAACCAGCCATGCACAAAATACACGGAGTGAGAGTGTTGGACTCTGCTGGGTATACGCTCCCTGACTTTTCTGGCATTTAGCAAGGCTTTAAATGAAACGGTGCAGTTGCGGTACAACAAAAATGGTTTGACTGAAATGGAAGTAGGCTAAAAAGACAGCGTGTTAATGTATAACCCTGATCGCAAACAATAAAGATGCATCAATCTGAGAGTCCAGTTTGTGAGAAAAAGAGCAAAAATGTCAATCCTGTATCTTATTAATAATTCAATAAATCAATGATGCATTTAAAATGGCTGCCTAAAGAACTTGATAAACATATCACAGGAGTTTGTGCTCACTGGAAGATTTGAATCAAATACATATTAATCAAATATATAAAAAAGTACTTTTAGCCCCCAATGGAATATGCAATGAAAATATTCTGTAAAACAATAAATTGGGGGGATCTTGCCTGGGGAAAACAAGATTTACAAATTCACCACAAGACGGTAAATCAAAGTATGCCACCAATTTGCACTTGTGCAGGTACCTAGAGGGACTGTTTGTTTATCTTCCCCTTTGAGTCTGGCACTTAACCAACCCGAAATTAAGCTGGTGACAAAACACAGCTCCATTGTATGGAAATGAAAATGTGCCACTGTTTATGAGAAGCCATATATTATACTGTTTACAAATCACTTTAATGCTTATGCTGAAATCTCTGTAGTCCCATAAATTTTTTAAGTCCATCTCTCTGCCTTCCAGTCATAGACCAGCCTACACTCTTCAATTTGGAAAAAGGAGGGGAATAAAGAAGTGAGGTACAAAGCCTCCGCTCGAGACAATTACATTTATTCTACCTCATTACTTGCCTTTTGGGAGAAAGTGGAGGGCAGCGAGGCAGGCCGCTATCTGTTTACATTTACTGTACAAGACTACCAGAATTATAATTGTGTTCTTCGTGCAGTGCATGCCTCTGTTTAAAGGTCCGAAGGTCCAAAGGATATAAAGAAAAATAAAAATCCCTTCAAAGCATTCCATAGCACTGGCAGAAATGCTGCAACATAACTTTTATTTCTTTTTCAACTTTTTTTCTTTTCACACTTGTGAGACTCCAAAAATCGAAAAAAGAGTATTCAAGCTCTGAAGCTGATTGTAAATGGAAAAAAATAAGACCTACAGAAGGCTGGGATAGAGAGGCTGCAGAATGATATTAATTACTTTTATCCTCACAGAGCCTGTACACAGCTAGGTGTTTTGCATAAACATTTGTTACCCCTTCCATTTATATTTTCTGTTAATGATTTGGTATCATATTGGTATCACATGATTTCCTAGTTGCGCCAGGGGTAATTTCTGTAATGAATGTGATGTCATGTGTATGCTGAGGGATCACTCCGTATTGGATCGCTTAACTCATAACTCAAAATAACGTCTGTATTACTTCATAATAATGAGGCTGTATTCCCAAGCACGGTTCTGAGAAGCACTCCCTATATATCTGAAGTACTACGGAGTCATCCATTTCAAGATTTTATGGCATGTTTGTATCCAACGCATGGCTGAGAGCACACACATAAAGATGTAATGCAATAAACCGCCTGCTGTCTTTTCATTCAGTTCTAGGCTACATATTTACAGTACATCTCCACATTTATTACTCGCACATGTACAGCAAAAGATGCATCATTGTTTACCCGATTCGTCTTTTCACTGAGCAATTATAGGTTTTTGTGTATATCTGGGAGCCAATCTGAGACGTTTGTTTAACAAGGACTCTCAACCGATACACAATGTTTGTTTAACAGCATCCCACAGCTGGATGACAATCACTACGAAACTGATTGTTGCCTTGTGCCTTTTTAAGACGTAATAACTCAAAAATAAAAACTGATGAGTACAAATACTGAACGATCAATGCTGGTCTAGCTGTTGAATAAATAATGGATTATAAATTACCTATGATACATGTGGTGCCCAAGATTATTCATCATCCACCCACTTTCATCCCTCAATCTTCATCATTCTGCCTGGGAAGACATTCAATGTGAGTTTACCCAGCAAACACCTTTCACGCAACGATCCGGTTTATGGTAAATCTACAACATTAGCATACCAGAGACGATAGAACACGTCCAGGCGTGTAAAACATGGCCTTATCCTTTCTATCCCTTGTCCAATTATGGATTTTTTTGAATACATCAAATGTGGCCCTGAGTCCACCTTATGTGAACATTTCAGGGATACTACCCTGTCAACAACCAATTACTTTATCTGTAATGATCTGTAATGTACTTTGCAAAAGGCCAACTCTGCAAAGGCAGATATACTGTATGTATGCTGTAGGCTTTGTTTGCATTTGCAATTAAGCAAGCAACATAATAATAATAATAATAATTTGTTACATTTATATAGGGCTTTTCTGCAGCACTCAAAGCGCTTTACATATGACATGTGTGGCAACATTAATTGTATCCTTCAGATGAGACGGTAAACCTAGGTCCCGACTCTCCGTGGTCTCTAAAAATCCCAGGATGTTATTTGAAAAAGAGTAGGGGTGTGCCCCGGCATCCTGGCCAAACTTGCCCATTGGCCTACTAATCATCACCTCATATACTAAGTAAGGAATAATTGACGACGGGCCATTGAATTATAAGAAAATAATGCACACCCAAGGTGCAATGCGGCACGATGCGAAGCGGGGTGCATTATTTTCAAATAATTCAAAGGAATGGAGTCAATTATTCCTCTTATACCACGGTTACCACAAACATTGCTCAGGTGCCTATTTTTAACTCTTTCACCGCCAGCGTTTAAAAAAAAGTTGCCAGCCAGCGTTTTTCATGATATTCACCAAAGTTTAATGCCTTCCAGAAAATGTTCTTCTTTAAATATATAAACATACAATATACCAAATGAAAGAACAGACCCTCTGCTTTCAAACAAACAAAAAAAAAAACGTTTCATCCTACCTTCAGTGGTTCTTTTGCAATCAGCTTTTGAATATGGCTAGGTTTCTGCAAAAACACCACATTTTGAGCAAAAAGCAGAGATAATTCCATTTTTGTGACGGACTTTTCATAGAGATCCCATTCAGAGCGATCTTTAAAACAGACACGGACATGCAGCCGCTTGCCATAGGGCAATACTTCCGGGTTTAAAAAGTTGCCACCTGGTGGATAATAGCGGTATTGCGGAAAGACGGAAAATCTCTTCATTGGCAGGGAAGCGCTTTCTCTTAATTGACGAGATATCTCGTCAATGGCGGGGAAAGAGTTAAGACATTTGACAAGTTAGGTGTGCGGTTATCAGAAATTAATGCATACCCACGGAACATTTCTCAGCCAATCAGAATACAGCATTCAACAGACCCGTGGTATAATTGGGGATAATACTCTGTGTCCTCTCCACTAATAAGCTGGTGTGTGGTGGGCGTTCTGGCGCAATATGGCTACCATCGCATCATCCAGTTGGATGCTGCACATTGGTGGTGGTTGAAAATAATCCCCCTATCATATTTAAAGTGCTTTTAGTGCTGCGAAAATAACTATATAAATGTAACAAATTATTATTATTAATTATTATTATATTGAACCACAAGGTGCAGTTATTCAAAACATGTCATGGGTGTTGGAAGCAAAAATGTTTTTAGTTAAACAATTACTTTGAAAGCCTAACAGGTTTGTTTATCTTGTTGTGGTCGTGCAGGAGGTGAAATTAGTAAAAACACAAAATGGAGTTTAAATAAAATGGACTCTAAATGAACCAAGGGGATTGGTTGTGGCTAGAAGGTATACAGCTACAGCCAAAATCTCGTGAAATCTCGCCGGATGAGCACTGTTTTCACAATAAACCTAACCCCCAAACCAACATTTCCCTGGATTTAGACCGTAGCTGTATCATATCTTGCCAGAACCACTGTTTTTATCTTAATACTACCCCCAACCCTAAACTGAGGGGCAACCTCCCGATTTCTCTGATTAAGCCAATTCTGAAGTGATTTAAACTGCTATTCATCGACTGGCCGCTAGAGGTTGACTCCAAAAGGGAGACAATTACCATAGACCTCCATGTTAAAAACTTTATAGTTGAAAATAATATGTTTACAGCCTGGTACAAATTTTTTTATTGGTCTGTATAGCTATGACAACTGTGAGGGGGGTAATTTTTTTGTAACTCATCCATTTAAATGATATTAAGCCTTAAAGTTCTGCATAATTAAGGGCGTGGTCACTTGAGTGACAGTTGAACAGCCACTGCTGTCACTAGAGTCGAGCTAGGGGGGCGTGGTTTCAGCAACCAGTCATCTTAGCTTCAACCACCTCCTGCCTCATTCCCATTTTCGTATATCCGTAAGTGATGCGCAGTGACGCACGGCCAAGATGGCACCGCCTACTTTAAGGCTATGTCCACACGAAGCCGGTGCATTCCCTATCCGATCATTTTTTTCCTTGCTCTAAAAAAATAATCTGTAAACACAAAACCACTGAAACCGACTGAAAGCGGTGTAGTATATATGCCGGACCAGTATGGGGCGCTGTATTCTGCCACAGTTATACACTATACACGGAGAAGAAGACTTTGAGCATGCGCATAACCAACGTATGGTGTTGTCCATTATTGCTTGTTGGCCACCACAATTGCATAGAAGCAATAGATTTTGCTGTAATAAAGCTAGTAGGCTTTAGTAGCTTCTGTAGCACGAACAAAATCACGTAGTCCGCCGTTCCCTTTCAATACGGTTCACTTCGCATTGCGTCAGTTAGCTGACGCTATGGGGGAAACTCCTGTTTACTCCGTGACTGAAGCCTATTGGTTAACGTCTGTACAAAGTACAGACCAATGACGTTTGAACCCGCGCGCGGGAGGAACGCGTCCTTATATAAGCGCGGTTCAATCGTCAGGAGCTCATATTATTTCTCCTTCAGCGCGAACCTCTCGCTGCTCCGAAGAAAAAGAAGAAGCCTTACCTCGCCGTTGACAAAAGCCCTGCAGCGGAGTCCAGGCCTAGCGTCTTCCCCTGCCGTTTTCCGGCTGAGAACCGAAGATAGCAGAGTCCAGGTCTAGCGTCTTCCCCTGCCGCTTTCCGGCCGAGAACCGAAGATAGCCTTCGCTTGCCGTGGTACGAGCCCTGTGCAGCGGACACACGCCTGACGAGGTCTCCCCTGCGGCCGCCCGGTAAGATCAATACTTTTAATATAAAGCTATAAGCTAAAAGAGCAGGCGCTGTTGTAATAGCGTCCAGCACAGCGGCTCGGTGAGCCTCTCTGCTATGAATTTCCTCCGAGCGCGTTACCGGTCTGGCACCTCCCACGCCGGGACCGCGCTTATGCTTTGGTTGTCTTATCCATGTTTCGTGCTCCCCCTGCTGTTCCTCTCTCGCCGGGATGAACACACGGCGAGCCATGAGACTAGATGGATGCATAGACAAGCACACACGGACTAACTCCCCCTGTGTTCTGTCACACCGCAACCGTTCATGCTTACAGAGTCCCTTCGCTCCTTCTTACATTCAGTGGCGAGATCTCTGGCACATATATTAATCCCCCGAGTGCATCGGGTGATACCGTCACGACGCATGGCTGTTCTGTCTGTGTTGCTGCTCCCCTCTGCCGTTCCTCTCTTGTTGAGATGAACAAGCGGGGAACCGTAGACCTGGATAGATGCATACGACAAGCAAACACGGGCGGTCTGCCCCTGTCTCTGTCATAGCACAGCCACTCGTGCTCCACGCTCGCGGAGTCCCTCGCTCCTTTCCCCACAGTGGTGAGGTCGCTTAACGGCTTAGCTAGCACGCGGTATTACGGCTCGCTGCCTCTAAATGCAGCTGTCCAGTGTTCAACGATTACAGAGCTTCATGCCCCTCCCCTCCTGGAGCGGCGCGATCTCATTCGTCTGCTCGATAGGGCCGATTCGCCGCTATTGGAGCACCAAGAACACTCATTATAAGAGAGCTTCATGCCCCTCCCCTCCTGGAGCGGCACGATCTCATTCGTCTGCTCGATAAGGCGGACACGCCTCTATTGGAGCGCTAAAACACTTATTATAGAGCTTTACTGGCCTGAGCCGATCTCACTTCAGATAGCTCATTCTTCGTCTGCCTGGTAATTTCTCTCTGGTTTAGACGGAATCAGAGGCAGAACGAATTTGTTTATAATATACTGAGGCCCGAATACCTCCCTTTATTCAGTCCCGTCCTATATCAGTGCGCTGAATATTGGTACATTCTTATATATACCCGGTTTTTCTGCCCTTTTAATAAACGGCAAAACCGCGGGCCTCACGGCAGACTTCCTCTCTGCGATGGGTTCAGTCTGACATTAAACCACATAGACATACTACCCTGCTCCGTGAGCCGTTCGGTCACCGTCACTACTGAGGCTTGTGCACCTGAACGGCTGAGCTCTGGTCTCCGCAGCATAGCTGCATCAACAGAGAACGAAACTGTCTGGGAAAAAGGGGTTATGTCGCGCCTCGGCTGGACTGCCCTGAAATGTTTTCTGTGTGCTGTTTATCCAAACATACTGTGTAATACTGTCGGCTATGCGACCTCACTATAGTGGCGAACGGTATTTGATTCCTCTAAAAAGAGTAATTTCCGTGCTTACTATACTGTGTATTGACACCCACGGTTGTACGGTGTCTCTAAACACTTTATCGCCTTACTGACAAGCAATCAGTAATACGCACACACGGCCCGCTGTCCATAATTCTATCGACGCTAGCCGAAAAAACCCCGGTTTGGCCATATACTGTGTATTGACACCCCACGACTGTACGGTGTCTCTAACACCTTTCTGCCAAATTCGCTCGCAGCCCACCTCAGTTTCTCCGCTACGATGCTGATGGCGCAAACGAGCACGGTCTTACGGCTGTTATTCTCTCTTCCTAGAGAAAGGACAGCCTCAGACTTTTGCATGGCTCCAAGCGTTTGAATCGCGCCCTCTCCGGACGGCCACTCAAAGGCTTACAGCCAAGCGGTTTATGACGTTTTTCGGCCATATAGCTGATTTATATTAGCGGATCCGAAGACGCTCACACCTCCGCTCCAATACTCGGAGATATTAAGGGTAATATCAACCTCAAGTGAGCTTGCTACCCGCCACAATAAGTTTCAAAGCTTAAAGCGCGCGCACAGTCAGACGCGCGCGGCATCTCGTTTAAGACGGGCGCACGTACCCCTCTAACGAGCCTCAGAAAGCTGAATATCGTGGCATTCAGTTCATAAGTCCACTTCAGTTTGACTAAGCAAAGATCCCGCCCCGAGCTGACGGCCGGGAAGCTTGCTTAAGTTACACACTGCTGCATGAAGTGCTGTCATTACGAGCTAGCCCAGCATTTGCTGTGGGTTGAACACGCTTTACGACGGCAATCAGCCTTCGGCGCGTGGAACGCCGTTTGTCTCATATAAATCACCTTGTACTGTGAATACGGTACATTAAGAGGATGATTTAGCACTGCAGCACTCTCGACCGTGTTATTGTGATAATGCGGTCGGGCAATCTACGGTGGTTTCATTATTTACCGAACCAGACTGAGATCTCGCCCCCTGAACAAGCTGACGAGTCATCTCCTTTATAAACTCATTGCATCGCTTTATAAGCTATGTTCAATCAGAGTGATACGCATCTCATGCTTAAACTACCAATATTAACCCATTACGATGGGCGTGCGGAGATGGCATCCGTGGGACACGACCTACATTACGTGCCTTATGACACATTGACACAAGCTGCTAGGACCCCTTTCACGAGGCGTCCTTATGCACAGTCTGATCCATTCTGTCTAGTGACATTTGAAAGTCAATACCCCCCGCGAATCGTGGGTGGAACACTTTTCTCCTCACTACAGAGGCACGGCGGCTCTCTCCCCTACCTATATCTATGTGGCCGTGATAACAGCGAACCACGCTTTTACGACCGACCATTCATTTAATTCACAAGCCTGTCATCTCTCAGATGCGGACGGCGGCGGTAACAGCGAACCATGCTTTTACGGCTGGCCATTCACTTTATTCATAAGCCTGTCATTTCTCAGATGCGGACGGTGCCCGAGGCACAGCGCTCTGGAACTGTCCAAGGTCCTGGATGACAGATACGTCTGACGTACATCAGACGATCAGCTGTTCATCTGCGTCACAGATCACTCACTAGAGCACCTGTCAATACAGGCTATTTATGGATCGTTGACGTTATCACCTCCCGTGACAATTATGCTCACTTGTCTTAGAGCATGGGCATGGTCTTAGAGGTTTCTCATTTGACAATTGTGACACGGCCGGCTGGTCCCCGCCGTCCACGTTGTCCGTTTACAGCTTCGACATCCCTGCTTCGCGCACTACTGAGGTTTGTTGCATTAAAGGTGCGCCCATTAGCTCACCTGTATGCACGATATGGTTTTTAATTATATGCGTCCACCGTGCGCTTAGAGAAGCTCACATGTACACGCTATAACATTTTGGTATACAATAAGATGAGCTTGGGAAAGCTCACCTGTATACACAGCTGTGTTATGCTTTGTGACACATACATTGTTGTTCATCTGTGTACGTTCACGGTGCGTTGGGTGCCCACCGTTACGTTCATCAATCATATCTGTACACATTCACGGCGCGTTCTGTGCACTGATTTATCTATACGCATTCACGGTGCACTGAAGAGTTCACCCGTGTGCGCACAATTTATTATCAGAACACATGACGGCGCGCTCGAGAATCTTGCCGGCCTGTGCATTATAACACTCTGATATGCATTCACGATGTATTCAAGTGTTCACCTGTGCCCGTGCAATTTATAGTCAATACACATTTATATGGCGCGCTTGGAAAGCTCACCGATCTGTGCACTATAATACTACCTACATGCATCCCGATGCGCTCGAGGGTGCACCTGGGTTCACACTATTGTGGTATCTGTATAATCCCACGCTACGAACCGTTCTGCCGCATATTATAGTCAGATCGGCCGTTCGTGAGCTTCGCAGATCACTCACTACATATGTCTGTTGCTAACAGTGGTTATTTAGATGGATCGTTGAAACCATCGCACTGGCTCACGCCCCTCTATGAGCTATGTCCTATATAGAGCCCACTCTGTGCGAGTTTGGCTTCTTCATGAACTTGGTCTACAGGGGTATCTATATCTATATTTGATATCTGCTACGCGGCCGGCTGGTCTTCGCCGTCTACGTTGTCAGATTGTACAGCTTAGACGTCCCTGCCCTACGAGCGCAGGTTCTCTCGGCTCAATCATGCACGCTCATGCGTTTTATGTGTACACCACGGTGCGCTCAGCGAGCTCACCAACGTGACTCTGAATTTACTTATCTCGCACAGCCGCGGCGCGCTCGGTACCTCGCCGTCTTGTGCTATGTTATGTGCCCCCGGTGCGTTTAAAACCCCACCGTGTGCGCTTCAACAATTTATATGGTGCTTACACATTTGCTTTTAAAGCTGTGAATATGCCGGGTATAGGGCCACACGCAGTGTCTCTCCGGTAAGGCACTTCAGTACGTTGTGTATGCACGGCGTGATGGGATTACGTTCCCCCATAGCGTCAGCTAACTGACGCAATGCGAAGTGAACCGTATTGAAAGGGAACGCTTAGGTTACTCACGTAACCCCGGTTCCCTGAAATAACGGGAACGAAGCATTGCGTCTCTTGCCGTGCTACAAACGTCTACGCAGCGAGTGTTATTCGGCTGCGCGCTTCAGTCGAATAATATGAGCTCCTGACGATTGAACCGCGCTTATATAAGGACGCGTTCCTCCCGCGCGCGGGTTCAAACGTCATTGGTCTGTACTTTGTACAGACGTTAACCAATAGGCTTCAGTCACGGAGTAAACAGGAGTTTCCCCCATAGCGTCAGCTAACTGACGCAATGCTTCGTTCCCGTTATTTCAGGGAACCGGGGTTACGTGAGTAACCTAAGCGTTATTGTTGTTGCTGTTACGTGTGACGCTTCCGACACGTGATGTGATGACGTTTTCGCTTCTCAAAATATACGGATTGGCTGTACAGACGAAACCGCAAGGGTGTCGGTTTCAGATTTATCCACTTTTGGACCCGGTTTCAAAAAATAGCGGATTCAGTCTCCCAAAACGCCGGATCCGTGTGGATGAAACGCCAATACGATAACAAATTTATACGTATACAGTGATACACGTCTCCGTGTGGACAGCCCCTAAGCTTCGGGTGACGTCACGCACACTATGTCCATCTTTTTTACAGTCTATGCCCTAAACCCATCATCTCGTGCGATTTGGCGGTAGCTGTATCCCCTCTAGTCAGAACCGAATGGATTTGAGGAACCAGCAGCGTGGAAGTCAAGGGTGGAGATAAAACGCAGAATGGGTTTTTTAGGGAATTCCTCTAGTGGAATGGATTTGACTGACAGCGCTCTGACAAGTGAACAGACATATTTGCTAAATTAGAGAAAAAGTGAGTGGGTCCAATATCATTGGTCTTAAAAAGTGAGTGGGTCTTGTCATACTTACCTATAATGGTTCAGACGCCCATGAAACATTTGAATTGAAAGTCAGCACAGAAAAGTTTGACAAAATGTAACAGAAAAGTCAAAACCAAGACTGTTATACATTATAAATATGACTGGAAGACTCACATTTGAAGCTGTTGTAAAATTGCTGATATAGTTGCACACCTGTGCCCATGTGATCGCACATCAGTTGAATTCTATATTAGTGCTGTATGTTGCAACATTGCTCGCAACAGTAAACAGCCTACAGTAACATCGTGCCTACATCAGACGTGCGCAGTGTGCCTAAACAAAACCTCTCCCGATATAATCAACAAAGCTGTCTGCACTAAAAGTGACACGCTTTGGAGCCTATGTTATAGTTTTCTGCGTGCCGCTGGATTTTTTTTTAAACACCCCACAGATATATTGCATTATATATGCCACAGCAGAATCTCCATTGGTGAACACATTTCTACCATAAAGAGATGTAATATGGTTGATCTGAGGATGTGTGTGGTGAATTCTTGCATTTGGATCAATTTTTTATATTATTAGCTGATTTTTGTAAGTGGTTCCATGTATGTGGCTCACATTAACTCAGGATAAACTCTGCACTGCTCCATTAGTCTTCCCTAGATAATGCTACACTTCTCAGTCCCGTTTACTTAACATGCTGGATCCGGCCTCCTCGATTTGCACTAATCAACTGATAAGGCGAAAGCCTTTTCACCAATCCCTGGAGGGTGAAAACTGAACTCCTAATGGTCATTAGTAGTAATTATGTTCCCTAACCGACACATCCAGCTCAGTGCCGTTTACGCGCAAGGAGTCGGTTTCTTTACAAGTTAAGATAATGCACACAGGATGTGCCCTCATCACCAGGAACTGTGGCCATTCACGCATACGTTAAACGGAAAGTTAGGTTTCCATTATGAAGTGCAGCTATTAATGCAATATGGCCGTATATCAGCACGGCTGTGAGGCGACAGTACATCACACCGTGCTGATATACGACCATAAGAGCATGACTGTGTGTGTGTGATATTGCTTTAATATGTGATACTTGTAAAGCCCCCAGTGCCGTTCTGGTTCAATATCAGCGATCATGGAAAGCCTCTTGTCAAAACGGATTCAAGATCCGGAACCCACTATGTATAAAATATAAAATTTTATGAAAAGCAGCAATACCAAACATTACCATGTATTTTTAATTATTCTCTCTGCTTTTCCTCCCATCGGTTCTTTCAGATCAGACATCAGTGAGCTATTCTCTAGAGTCTGACCTGCAGAGAGTGATCTGTATTGACAAGGACAAAACTACTGGCAAGGGATACCAAAAATTCAATAACATGTGTACAGGCCCTTCCAACAGCCTTAGTATCACCACTGCAATCTTCTTTTCCACCTTGTCATTTTGTCATATTCACCTTACAGGCTTATTACAGATTCAAGCCTATAGGCAGCAACAGAGCCGATTCAGTGATGCTCCAGTAAAATCAGAGGAAAACACAAAGGATAGAAAAATATTGCAAGGTATTTTGGAAGGGGATCTAAACAAAGTTTTTTTATCTGAAGTGTTATGTTTTACACACTGATGAAAATGTTTAATATTTTACATTATATTATAGGATACATGAATACAAATAAATACAGATATATGAAAAAAATATCTGCATGATTTGGAAATCTGAACATTTCCAAGCCACAACCAGTTTAAAGGGGACATATCATGAAAATCTTCTTCACCTAGAAAATGTGAAAAAGAGCAACCTAGTAACTTAGTTTTGGTGAACCATTCTCTGCAAGCATGTGAAAAAATAGGCCATTGAAATTTGTCTGCCCTTGTGATGTCAGAAGAGGATAACAGTGCCCCTTATGGCGCTTTTCCATTGCATAGTACCCCACGGTTTGGTTTAGTTTGGGTCGGGTCAGCTTACTTTTGGGAGCTTTTCCACTGGGTGCAGTACGTAGTACCCAATACTTTTTTACGTACCACCTCGGTTGGGGTTCCAAGCGACCCGAGCTGATACCAAACGTGACGCAAAAACACAGTAGATCACTGATTGGTCTGAGAAAATCGTCACTAAGCTATAATGTAAGAGATTAGCTTTACCTTTAGTGCTACTGTAGCTTGCTCTGTCTCGAGCAAACATGTTGTCATCTGTGCTCTGCTATAAGTTTCCAAACTCCCTTTTAGCGATGAAAAACATCAACAGGTTGAGAACCAGGAACACCATAACAGTTTTTTCCAAACTTGCAGTTTGTGGCGGAACATTCGCAATGTGCACGTCAGCATTTTATGCTTAAATGCAACTTGAATGAGGCTCAGCGGAGTGCGTCAACTACTGACGCCACGGGTGTTTAAACCGAAACTGTCATGTGAGATAGAGGTAACATTAGTGATAAACGCGATGTGCAAACATCTATTTGTGGTGGCCAATTTTAATTTTGTGGCAGACTGAGAAATAAATAAATGTATGGGAATGTACAAGGACGCTCTCACTTGTATGATGTCACAGTCATACAGGCATAGGCAACGCAAATATAACGACACGCCTATAATCCCTCCCACTGCAAAGTGATACCAAACTGGATGGAAAAGCTAACCACGCCAAAGTGACCCAACCCAAACTAAACTAAACCGTGGGGTACTATGTAATGGAAAAGTGCCATTAATCTGCACTATCCAAGCACTGCCATTTAGTACAGAGATCAGCTCATTTGCATTTTAAAGGACACCCAAAACAACAAATTTTTGCTCACAACTACAAAGTGGAAATTTTAACATGTTATAATAAATTATCTCTGGGGTATTTTGAGCTAGAACGTCACTTACATACTCTGGGAACACCAAATATTTATTTGACATCTTGTAAAATGTCCCCTTTAAATTCACCAATCATGCAGATACAGGTCTATAAAAAGCGTTTACTGACTATGCAGAAGAGGTTGTGCAAAAAGTCTTTACATGGAGATAGTTTGGGCATGGATTATGATAATAGTTGATTCTCTATTTGAAATAAATTGGTTATCATTAATAGAACAAGATAATAACAAAATGTATGCACTCAAAATTCTGTAGGGTTATTTTTAACCCAATGATGGGTAAATATTGGGCAGAACACATATTGGGTTAATAAATAAACCTATGCTGGGTTGTTTAATTGCAACCTGCAACCCAGCATAGGTTTATTTATAACCCAACATGTGTTTTGTCCCATATTTACCCAGCAAAAAGAACCCAGCAGAATTTTGAGAGTGTGCTTTGGGTGATATACCCTTTTTGACACCCAAGTATAAAATCAATCTACCTATAATCTGTCTATGTTTTAAATGATGTGTTCATAGTTTTAACAGCGTTCAGATGTTAATCAGCCTGCAATGTTTATCTGATTTATCTTTGAGAACAAGAGATGCCGAGGCATGTAAGTTTTGGATTCTTGTGCAGCGGTGTAGCTGACGAGACAGCCCATTGTCGGAAAACTAATAAAGAGGCTGTGTGTGTGCAATAGCTCAGCAATTATCAAGCCTGGGATATCAGCACGGTATTTATGAAAACACTACGCTTTAACAAAAGAAAAGGTCACGTGCGTTAGCAGGCCATCTCTTGAATGGATTTCAGGCGGCACACAGAGAACATGTCCACAAGCAAACGATAAGCTCAAAACTCCAATATACCATTTTTGCTGCAATCTTTAGTTAAGGTCTACAGGATAAACTTAAACAAACACTGCCACACGCATTCCTTCCTGAACTTGGAAAAAATATCCATGGTCGTCTTCTTAAAGCATTATAGAGACAGACAAATACACAGAAATGCATCAATGCAGGAACGGATCGATCCAGTGAGGCGCAACTAGCCAGGTCGTCCCCTTTGACTTTGTGTGGCGCATTTCAGAATAAGTGAAAATATTGAGTCATAAAGCTAGCGGCAGACAAGAATACATGACATGTTTTCGGTTTCCTCCGTGCAGATAAAAATACACAGCAGCAGCATGACAGTGACCTTGCATTTGTAATGTGCGCACCTGTAATGTTTGGCATGACATCATGGATCTGTTATTGGCCGTGAATTTCTAGTACACCGTCTGTCTCTGCTTATGGGTTCATGTTACTGTGTGATTACACGTCAAGGTTTACATATGTGTTTGCACTTGTCTGCCAGTGTGTGTGCGTGTGAGAATCCAATAATACAGCATACTAAAAAAAGAACATAAGATATTAAATGTAATACACTTATGAATTTCCTGTTGCAGGAAAACATATCCCCGATACCGTTTTGAAAATATCGATAGCTCTCTCACACTTTCAGAAAACGATACACTGTTTTGATGCATTGCACAATATGTGTCATTACCATGTACATGTGTGTGATCTTGCAGAAAACTGTTTTGCTGCAGGAGAAATTGATAAGAACAAACACTGTCACATCACTGCCACCAATCAATTTGGCAACTCAATAGTGAACGTGATTCTCGGAACGTCCCGAATGGTAGTAATTGTACGTTAGATAATAACAATTTAGACATTTCTCTTTTTGACACATTAGTGTAGGAGGTGAGAGAGAGAGAGAACACATTTCCTTTGTACATTTTCTCACACTATCGTACATGACCACACCAGCAGCACAATTTTAATGAACTGTAAAACAGATATGAAATTATGCCTCCAATCTTTTTCTCACTTCCTGTTCTATCTAATTTCCTTCATCTCTATAGCAGGTAGGTGTAAACTCAGGCCTGCATAAGAGGCACTACACAGGTCCTTGTTCTGTTCCACATGGTGCGTTGCTACACACACACGCACACACACACACACACACACGCACAAAGACACAGACAACTGGCTCAGTACAAAGAAAGCCATCATTCTTTGAGTGTAATTCCAGAGGCCAGCCTATACAGGCCTGATAGCCATTAAGGATTTATGATTCATCTGGATCTCATATTATAACGGCTTGAATTTTTCATGCAACCCTTCAATGCCAAGATGAGAAAAAAGGAATTGAAATTAGATGAAATGTTGTCTGTAAAACCCACCCTCACATTAGCATGTTAAAACCCTTTTACCATTACAGCAGGACCTGTGACAAGATTTGTTCCGTTTTGTTAGATATAATGATCATTTTTAGGATGTCGGTGCTAGAATGGATCGTGTTTGGACATTGCCATGATGCAGATGTGAGAAAAGCCATTTGCAGCTTTGCTGTGTGTGTGTGTGTGTTGTGTGAGAATAAAGCATATAAAGCATTTGCTCTCTCTGGGTTTTATGATTTTTTCCCAGCTCTCTCAACCAGGATGATTAAACAAAATAGTTAGTTTGTGATAAAGGTCAGTGTGACACTTCAATGGCTTCCAGAGATTCTCTCAGGTGTGTCACTGAGACAACCGGGGCAATCGATTCACCATGGTGACTTTACATTCTTCTCAAAATGGCTGCCACGCAGAAACAAACAGACGACAGCAGAAGCCGCAGTACCAGAATGGACCGGAAGCATGAATTAACTTCCTCTTTCGTTGTGATTTTGGAGCGCGTGCATATTGGACATGCAGTGGCTGTTTTTAAAAATCTCAAAATAGATCTCTCCTCCCACTCGATCCCATTGTCTACACTTTGCCTGCCCACGTTTGCTCCCTATGAACCACGCAGCCAACTGTACATCAAATAACACAATAGCAACATCCATTCTTAACAAGATTACTTTATTCTCCCAGTTTGGCTCCTAGGCTTTCATGGGTTGAGGTAGCCTCGGATAAACCCTGTTGCCTGCCGTTCCCCAGGCACAGGGTGCCGTCTGTAGGAGCGGGCTGCTTGGCTCTGCCAAGTGACTCATTGGATGACTTAGCAGCCTACAATGACTATACCAGAGACCAATTAGGAGGTTTCAATAATTATAATCAAATGTTTAACTAATCAGAATTGAAAATTGCAGTCCAATATGATGGAGAAATTAGCCTGGCTGCCAGAGCTTAAAACGGCCCGATTGTTCTTGCATTAAAGTCACTTGCAAGAGCTCAGCAAGATTTTCTTCTTAAACGTCAGTTATGACTCACTAGAATTAAAAATAAAATAGAAGTGGTGAGGTGCCTAACAAAAACATATGCATCCATATACTATAGCTCATATCAGCAACAACCTATCTTACACTTAAACTCAGGGGCATAATTTCCACTGGGGACGAGGGGGGACATGCACCCCACTTTTCAAAATCCAGATTGTGTCCCCCACTTTCAAAGTCGTTTGTTTTTATTTTTTAACCACAACTAGTCAAGTGATGTAACGTTATATTAATGCTCCTCACCTTTCAACAGCTTTAATAAATCAATGGAAATGTCTCTAATAATCTGCTATAGTTGTCCTCTTTACTTTAAAGTCCCGTTGATAAAAAACAGTCTCAAGAATCATTTAAGAGTTTAGCTGTTTTCTCGAGTTCACAGTTTCAATGATCTGTTGTTATTTTACTGAAGCTAGTGTGTGAAAGATGTTATTCACCTTATGAATAATAATGATAAAAATACAAGCTTTGGTCAAGGATTTCTTTGCACAGTCTTATTTAAAGGTATAGCGGAAGATTTTCTTTTTCCGGGTGGATCATCAAGACTATTGGTCATCCCAGTTGTCAATCGTTCTGATGGTATGTTTACGTAAGGCCGTATGTGCTCGTCCCTAGGTTTGCTTTCTGCACATGAGCACTTTCAGGTGTATATGTGTGGTGGGCTACGGTTTCAGCCATTCATTGAAGCTCCCATTCTCACCATATTTTTTTCAAAATGTCTGAGGGTTTCAAGAGAAAAAGTGTTTACAAATTGTATGACAAAAAGAGAAAGGCCTGTGAAGAAAGAAACAACACCAGAGTTTTTTTGGGAGAATATTTCACACAGGTTGGGCTTCCCACTGATGCCTCAGTCGCAAAGTTTCTACTTGACAGGTAAAGTTTGGCATGCTATTTGGAGAAATTCATTTAAAATCACTGCTAGTAAAAGTTGATTAGCAATGCTAGCCTGGGCACAAGGCACGAACCGCACAGACATGGTAAACATCTCAATGTATGAGCCATGCCGGCAGCAACTTGTAAAGAGAGCAAAGAGAAGAACTAGGCTTGTGCATGTTCTTTTGTGCACACGTTAATAGGCGTTCCCTCTCAGGAGGAGGTAGAAAGTGGAGGGGCGGTTCTTTTAAAAAATTCGGGAAATTATAATTAATTATTTCCTGTAGTGTGTATCACCATAGTCCCTAAAACGTATGTAAATGCCTGGAATGGGATTCAAGTTTAAAATATTTTTACCCCATTTTGCGCCCCCCCCACTTCTCAAACCGATTACACCCTTGCTCAAACCTATCATCACGAAAGAAAGATTTAAGTTTATATGGTGAAATGACTATATAAAGCACAATCCACAGGCTCTTGCTGTGGTGAATGAAAGGGCCATATAACACGCTTAAGCAGTGAAAGATCGAGCCCAGGCGACACTGTAAAGGTTAACTGCTTAATTCCAGTGATTAGTCCACACAGAGTTCAAGGCTCTCTGCCAAAAGCCTTCATTTAGCCGCTGCACCGTGCACCACCTCCACAAGTTCTCTTAACAGCCAAAACCCATAGACTGCTGTGTAACAAAGGTTTACATCATGTATGTGAAGTTCCCAGATGGGGGAGGTCTGTCTCCACCATTAGATCCAAGGCTGAGCACGGTCAGCATTTCATACAGTACCTGCTTTAAAGAGAGTCAAAATACTTGACTTAGATGTTTTGTTCAACTTAAGCATGCACAGATTTTATCTAAAGGCTACGGTAAGGTACCAGAATTGATGTGACTATATGGCTTACAAGGACAGACCATTATAAAAGGTTTGTCGATGTATGGATTTTCTTTCTTTGCTGTAGGATTCAAGGTGGGCGGCCTTTGTACACACTATATCTATAGACCCGATGAACAGAAAATATGGCTTAGGATATTCAGTACCGCTCACTGCCATTACTTGACAGCGTGAGTGAAATCGTCTCCGTCTACAGTTGGTTGCATCTGACGTTTTACCGAGTCCTGCTTGTTTTCCGCTCGTCTAATCTCACTGGGATGGCTGCGGGATCGTGCCCGCTCGCCCCCTCCTGCACTACGTGAAAGCGTTTACATAGGGTTCATTGTGGATTCCCACAACGTTCTGAGGAGGCCGATGAGGCGGCGGCGACTGCATGCAGATTCCCCGCCAGGACCCCGGTGTCACTTTGGAAAAAGATTCAGAGCCGAGGGACAAAGCGTACGGCCCTTGTGTGTGCGCACGCACGGGTATGCATGTTTGTGTTCTCGTTACCGCTGAGGATTGTGGGATTTACACCTCAAACAACTCTCCCTGCAACCAGACCCTATAAGTCACAGCGAAGGTGCTCTGCTGCTGTCACACCTCTGCCACACTGGCTCATTACGCCTGCTGGAGCTGTATATCAGCGAGCAATTGCTGTATGGGTGTGCGAGTGAGCTTACTTTTGTGTAAAAAGGCAGGGAGTAGAGATGCTGCGAGGGCATTAAGAAATGGAGATCGCCTAGTGAAATAAAATGCCAGCAGTTATTTATTTAAATGCTTGGCCGTATACATATTTAATGATTCAAGTGCACCTGCTGGAAAGGCAGCTGGTGCGAGCCTTTTGTCTGTAATTGCAGTTGTACAGTGACCCCAGTGTTGTAATGGAAATATGCTTAGCTGAAGAAACTCTTCTCTGTCAAGTTTAGACTCACACACATGTATGCAGCACAACAATTACGTAGATGCATAAATGCATGCACGCACCTGTGCGTACATACGCAGACCTTGTTAGTGGGGACAAAGACAACAACACCGAGCAATAGACAAGCTGTCCGGCCGATCCACAGAGGTGTTAATGTGATCCCACAGCTCAGCTGGGTGCTGTGCAGGTCTTGGTGTTTTATTACAGCCACCGTGCAGAGGGAGCGAAAGACAGAGATAGACAGAGGAACAGGGACGGTGCTCACCTAGCAATGATATAATGGCTGCATGACCCACAGCTCTTGGGTGAAATAACACACTGAATGAGAGGCATGAAATAGAAAGCACAGTGAATCTAATGGTGAGGAAAAGAGAAAGTAAGGACCGTTGACTTGCTTTGGAAGATTCTATGGATCATTTGTTGTTAATCCTGCAGTGCTGCCACCACCATGATACTGATTTTGATCACAGTGAAATAGGGCAGTCTGAGCTGTAGGTTTGTGGTCAGCACATACTAAACTGTACATTGAGCTTTAAGCTTACCTACAGTAATTTCCTGTCCATTCCATACCAACCATGTCCATGAAACATTTAGATGTGTGCATTTGGCAGAAGCTTTATTTCAAAGTGCATTTAAGGTATACTCAGTATAGGCATTTCGACCTTGCATTGCTACACAAAAACAAAAATTGGAAAAAAGTACAATTTTCTCTTTTTCTTTCCATCGGCATTACAAGTGATTTATTCCCAACCACAGGTCAGACTAGGAGCTGCAGATGGATAGGAGTAGTCAATGCTGATCATCAGCATCTCATTACTTTGGTTACTGATAAGTCCACTAATATCCTCGTTTGTGCCCACTCGCCGGCCCTTCAATCACATGAAACTGTTCGATATCCATTTGAACCTTCTCCTAACCTGAGCAAGTTCAGATTAATGCACAAAATCTTTTTACATCTCATGAGTGTGTGCTGGTTGGGGTAATCATGAAGGGATCTGTTTTTGACCTTTGATCTGCCAAAACGTCTTTCAACTAATGGTTGCACAGTATGAAGTTGTTGTCATGTGATGGAATCGAAGAATATGGGAAGATCATGAATTACAGCAGTGCCTCAACCCACTCATTATAATCTCGTTATATGAGTGATCATGTGAGCAATATGCATTCAGGTGTAAAGATCTACTGATGTTTAGAGAAAAGCACATACCGGTCAAAGGTTTAGGACAACTTGTGTAAAATCATTCTTATGATCTAATAAGTCATCTGACGGCGTATGCCGAAATGTTTAAAGTCTGTGTAAAGTAAGAGTGTCACGATTTTGATTTTAAATCGAAATCGAATGAAATTAAGTCACAACCTCGAACTTCGAATTAAAAATTGGAATTGTCGATGCTGCCACGCCCCCATGTCACGTCGAGTTGGCTTGCCAAGCTTTTGTAGTGTAAACGCACATGTGGTTGAATGTGTTCAAACAGCCACAGGACACCGCCTTCTCTTTGCCCATTTATCTAATCTGAGGTACTGAACACAATGCATTAAGTCTTTTCTGACTTCTGGCGCGAACACACGGTGTGCAGTGCTATTTTTAGCCTTTCGTTGATAAAACTAAAGCGGCTGATCTCCGCAGTTTCATTTTGCAAACGTGTGAAAGTTGCGCGATCTTATTTCATCAATTGCGCTGAAAATTCAGAGAAAGCTCTAACATATACATGTACAAAACACTGTGTAGCATGTTTACTTACAACACATGCAGCAGACTCCGACATAATAGTAGTTTGCGTCCATATAAACTCGTCATTACTCACGCTCGTGTTTAAATGACAAGGTGCAAAGTAGCCTACTGACAGGAATGTTCATCTGACAGGAAGTTTTGTTTTATCAGGTATGTGCGTGTACCATATTTTTTCACTGGCAGAACAACTAACATGGCAGGGCAATTTTGCAATTGCATGGCAATTTCATAAAAGTCTAGTCTAAAAATGGCATAGCATTTTTTGTGCTTTAAAAAAAAGGTAAAAACCGATAATCGAATAGAACCGTTGCCTTAGAATCGAAAATGTAATCGAATCGAGGATTTGGAGAATCATAACACCCCTAATGTAAAGTCATTCAGAGAAATGTCTCTAAAAATGTATTGTTGAAACACGATATAAAGACTGTAAACTATGTAGTACCAAATTGTGGAGTTACACTGTTAATTATTTTTACCATATTTCTGTGTTCAGGATTATTTAGAAGGGCTAAAACAGTGGCTCGATTACGCACTAGATGCACTGAGCATGGCCCGGCCCATAACACAATCACAAGCATCCATCAGATTGTAGCGGTATTTGAAAGTTGAGAAAGACAGCAGCTTTCCCGCAAGTGGGTGTGGTTTCAGTTCAGCAAGCGGACACGGCCCCAGCGTTTAAAAGAGTGGAGAATACTGCTTATTTTCCCCAGATTTTTATATCGACTTTTTTAACATTCAAATTTGGCTGGGTTGTTAATAACACATTTTTCTGTGGTGTGACAAATTCAGAACACATATTTAATATCACTTTACACAGACTTTAAAAAAAATAATAATTGTACCAACGTATTTCTATTAACATTTATGAAATAGCTAACATGTTTTTGAATGTCTTATATTGTATAATCAATAAAGCAGCCAACAAGGGATCAGCATAGATTGAAATTCTTCACATGTTAAAAAAACACCCAAGGTGATACCTTAAGAAGCTGTCTGAAAATGCCAATATAACATTTTTGTACATCTTAGTCTTATGCTAACAACAAAACAACATTTTGCAAGGATGAGTAAGAGATCTTAAATTTCTGACCGCATTTCTATCACAAAATCGGGCAGTCGTTAGGTGGTTGGTAAACAAGTAAGTTTCCTAAAAGTAAAAAACCTGTAATGTTTTCTAGAACAGAAAACCAGAAGGGAGGAAAACAACCGAGAGTTCGAGCTGTAATCCTCCAGAGTGGATCAGTAGGAGGAATATAGATAATTCATGAAGTGTCAAGAAGGTTGAACAGGGCAAGTATTGCTCTGTGGTCTAACTTGCAGCACTCAGTACAGAGCATGACCAGAAGCATTTCAACCACTTACAGTGTGCATATGTTATAACAGCCGAAATACTTGTGTTTGAACATAGTTTCATACAGCAACCTCTGAAGCAATAAACGTGATCATATTGTTTTCCATAGAGACACTCGCTCCTTGAAAAGAGAGGTGTTTTTGTTACAGCGCTGGTGTTAGAGCAAAACATTTCCTTTGTAGAATTGCTGGGGCAGTTTCGGTGGTTTCGGAGGTGTGATGTGTCAAAGCAGCAAAAACACAGTGGCAGTTAACAGCAAATCCTATCAAAGGGAAGCATAGAAAACATGAATCGATTGTCCGTTTCGGGGATTCACTGCTTCTTACATTCGAACTGTCACAATATTTTTCTTTTCCTCTTAGCTATAGGGCACACGTCCAAACGCCACTAAAACAAAACGAGCGAGATCCGACAACCAACGTTTCTACAACATCCCTGCTCTGCGAAATGGCCAATTTCAATTGAAATTAGAACAGCGTGGCTTTAATACAGGCCGACATTAGATTTATACCCCTTCTGAGCTGCAGTCATTGTGCTGTGTGAAACTAATCCACTCTGGCTTTCATTACAAAATGACAGAGCGCTACTAATTAATATTTGATAGCGAAGTTATTCATATTTAATATTGTAATGTAATTAATAATAACATAATGAATTTTTCAAGGTTAAGTTGTAGGCTTGCGTTAAATGAAGCATTGGAGAATAATACTGAACCCGCGTGATTATTTACACGGTTGCATTATTGCTTAATTTGGATTCAATGTACAATGCAACATAATGATATGGATTTAAACCCAAATGGAGTTATGCCTCTATGTAGGCCAAATCTATGCTAGTAAATGTCTCTTTCGTTTTCTGCCCTCATTCTTTAATAAACATATTTTAAAAGAAGAGAATGACTAGCTATAGGGCTGCACGATTTGGGTAATTTTTCCCATTGCGGTTATTGATGCTTATATTGCGATGTGCGATTGCGATTATACTATATGGTATCATGAGTCAACTTGATGGGTTTTAAGGAAAATCCACACACAGTTTAGCTAAAATGTGTATTTGTAAAACTAGAAATGTTTTCGTATTAACACGTGATGTCGCAACTGCTCAGTGTCAGTAATCCTAAATCCAAAATACCACCATACAACAGACATAGAGTTTTTTTTTTTTAGCTACCAGATCACTGTCAACCTCCTCTGCATCCATCTTCGCTCTGGTATAAGTGACGACGCACACCACACACGTGCATGCCACACGTGCATTGCCTTTTTTGTTCGTTTTTCTTTCTTTTTTTAAACGGCAAGGAAAATCATCAAACAGTTATCAGAAAGTTTGTGTTAAAAGTCCACACATTTATTTATTTAATATAATTGCAACATTTTGCTGTCATATAATCGCACAGGCTGACATCGCGATTGCGATTGCGATGCGATTAATTGTGCAGCACTAACTAGCTATTTGATAATGCTGTTTTTACCCTTACATCAGCATAACTGAGACGCACCGTATGAGAAATCAGTTGTTAGTAACATAATAACTTAATGTAAAAATAAAGATTCAACAAAACAGATTCGCAGGCAGCCTTGATGGTTTTTCAGTCCATCCATTACGCTATCTATCAAGTATTTGTCACAGTCCCTGCAAAACAGCAATGGAAACAAATTTCTACAGGCACATATCCATTTTCTTTTCTGAATTAATAATCAAAGCCATTTCCTTGCATTCAAACTGACACTCCCAGTGATCTTGTTCTTAGCTCGGATTGCTAAATATGAAAAGCTTATTATCCATTCTCTTTTTGCCACAAACACATATAATCTCATCAGAGATAAGAGCACAGTATGGTAAGAAAAGACATCAGACAGCAAGGCTATTAATTTGAGCAGAGTATATCTGTACTCTGCAGAGAAGAATGGTCTTCGTATTATCCGTTGTACTTAGGCAACACCACATGCCCCATCCAAAAGAGGAGAGAACAATGCCATGTGCTAGATAGCATCTAAATGACATACGCTATAATCAAACTGACAGTGATTTAAGTAAACACATCTACGTCGCTTTTTGTCGTGCCAAGTTTTAAATATCTTGGGAGTGTTTATAAAAAAATATAATATGTTAAAATAGACATCAACTAGTATGTTGTAAGCAAGCTCATAATGAAATCATGTACACTTACAGATTATAGATTGGTGCATTAGTGTATTCGAATTATTAATGATGGTTTACGTGAAGTATGGCACGGTCGTGTTGATTCAGGACACAAGACGGAGAATCACAAGTCGTGAATATTTTCCCATGCATGGAAAAGTATGCAAAACCATACCAAAAATATTCATGAAAAAGTGTCATAGGACTTCATGCCCATCTAAAAGCAGCTCGGTCTTGTTTAGATGGGTTGTGCCGGGAGCGGATCAGAGCTTCAGGAGCAGCGTGAGTTGTCCTGTGTCTGACGTGCCCTTCAGAACCAGGTGACGGCAAGCAACATCTCCAGCTCAGTGAGTCAGACTGCTGAGACCAAACGACCACATGGAACAGAGAGGAGCATGCTGTCATGCATCATAGCTACCTCTCCCTTCCTCTCTCTCTTTATACTTCTTTTAGCCCTGCCATGCCCACTTCTACATGTATGCTAATTGTCCCCTCCGACTGGCAGCTGGTGCTCAAGGGGAGTTCAGGCAGTGACAAGACAGGAGCTGGGTGTATAATTAAACATCAGAATGGCACGTAATAAAGTTAAAGGATAAAATGAGTGTAATCCTGGCCTGAGGTTCCTCAATAATCAGCCCACTTCCACATGAAATGGTAGGAAAAGGGAAAAGAAACATGCTGATTCGAATGACCCATTTGAATCACACACCTCCCACTTCTTATTTGATTCATTTTTTAATTAGAGAGAAAGAGTTAGAGAGGATTGCAGATCTTAGGTGATGGAGAGAGGGAGACATGGAGAGAGTGAGAGAGCGAAGAGGTATTCAATCTCATCCTGACAGCATGGCTTCCTATCTCACTGCAACATGGAACTTATCTGAGCACTGCAAGCCATGCTCATGAGCACTTAACCTTGCGGCGAGGAAAAAAGGCACAGCAGAAAAATGAAGCTCAATCAATGCCGGCCCACCAAGGATGCCAAATACGCCGGCACCCCTCGCGCCCGACCATTCACCTGAGCTGTCATTCTGCAGACAATAACTCTTTCTCTGGCAATTTAGGAAGCTGCACAAAAACTTCATGACATTGAATAAAGCACAACACATTACGGAGTAACAAAACAGCACGTCGCTGTCTAAGCAGTTGCTGTGGCTCTCCATCACCCACAGAAAACAGTGCAGCGTTGTGGATGTGTCAGCCGGAAAGCATCACTCTCATTTGCCCTTATACCTTGGAGATCATCACAGGATGCCTGTTTATTGTGTTTGTTTATTCATTTCTGCTGATCAAAAGCTATGGCAGAATCCAACAAAGGCTGTTTAATTGCAGCTCTTGAAAAATTGATGCAGCTCTTAAGAAGTTTTTTTTGTATCGTGCAGATATTGAGAAAACACAGGTGTAAAGGGCACATGAGAGCACATGTTTTATTCACATGCCAGAGTGGCGGGAGGAGACAAGCGGAATAAAACAGGGGAGAATTCAAGTGAGAGGCCTTAATTAGCTGCTTCCCAGCCAAATGCTGGACACACAAAGGATTGCATTGAACCTCAGCGATATTAAGGATAGCATCCTCACAATGCATCCTTGAAGTAACAGGTTTTTTAACAGGTAATCGAGAAATAAAATGTTTTAAAAATTCAAATTATGATAAAATAACTTATCATGTGATTATATTTCTCATTATAAAGTATTAATTTTGTATATGTGACCATGCCTGTGAAAACCCAGCTTAAGACATTTTTCCGATTTACTGTTTTCTACATAAAATAATTCTAATGCAAAAAATGCAAAAACATTCTGTGAAAATAAAACTTTAACTAAGTAATTGATGCTCGTTCTATCATACAGTAGATTTCATAAATGCAGGATCACATACAGTATGTAAGCTGTTTAAAGGTAAGTTATTAGATAAAACAATCTAATTTTTAAATAATTATATTGAGAGACTGGCTTATTTAGTTGGTTACAGCAAAGTACTAGTTGCGGGACAATCGTAGTGCCAGTTTCAGTCTCGAGGTTCTCGGTTGCAGCGATCTGTGAACAAGCTGCTTTGGCCTGTTCTGACTCTAGTCCTCTCAGGACCCCGAGCTCTCTGCACAGGTCCTATGCCAAGTCACTCTCCTGCCCTTTAAACATCTCAATGCCACCTCTCCACATACACACATACATTTTACATGTGTAATACAGTATGTTCTGCCATCAAAAATCTCTTCATACTGTGTTTGTTTCTGAACATTTTTGTGTTTTACAAATACCACTCAATTACCCTCTAAAGCTGTTTTTATTTTGCCTGATTTGTCACTGTCTTATATCCATTAAAGACAGACACTGCGGAAGGTTAAGATCTGGCTGTGATGCCAACCTTGCCCTCTTCTTCACACCAATTATGCTCCCTCACAAAATGTCAAACGCAAAGGCATTCAGGCTGCAGAATTAATGTTTCCACATGATAAGTAAGCTTAATATTCGACCGACAATTAGACTACTCACCCTGCCAACCAGAATTGGATCGGGTCCAGAGAACTCCTCCAATACAAACATTTGATTCCAAACCCATCCTCTCTTGGCACGATTGAGGATTCTTTGTCCTTCACTTGGCCTGTTTCGCAGGATCACGGTTGATGCGGTTTGTAAACTTTGTGTCTGATTGTTCAACGGAGACATGGAAGAGTAGGGCACACAAGTAATCCACACTAGCAAGAGAGTCCACAGGTCTCGCTGCATCTCCTCTCGCCTTTTCCGCATTTTTGCGGTAATTTCTGTCTTTGTTTTTTGTTCTGTTTCCCCTCCAAAAGTCTGGGGTTGACCAGCTGACAGACAGCTGAATGGTTACTCTTTTGTTCTAAGTATCCAGCGACTCGGGTTCATGTTGTGTGGAGGATCACGAATGCACTCTGATGTATCTCCAGAACAGAGAGAAGAGAGACACACAGCCAGATGCAACATCCATTAGTTGTTTCATCAGTGTAAAAGATCTAGAGGAGAGAGAAAGAAATGCAGGCTTACAGGAAGTGCATGTAAATAAAACTGATAAGCTTAAGAAGTGAAGTTTCAAGGTCAGTTAGATGTAGACATGGTGTCCTATACAACATAATCTTTTCATTTAAATTTATGGGAACATTTTAGAGACTATGAAGCAAAAAAATGCTTTGGTTTTACATTATATTTAACACCACATATTTTTAGGAAACAAAAATAAATAAATTACATAAAAAACAGAAAATAAAACTTTTTATCCTTTCCAGATTAAGAATATCTAAAAATAAAGAAAATAATAATATGTGCAGGAATTTGGAGAATAAAACAAAATGCTGCACTATACTAATAAGTAAACAAAAGCACTGTACACTATGACTGTCGTAAACTTAAATATGGCATGTTAAAGAAAATATGTATTTTGTCATGCCAACAAGCCTTTCTTTCATTTGCCTTAACCAGTTGTTTTCACATCCTTGACATGTTACCACACAATATTTCATTAAATAAAAATACACTCATGCAGGCAGACATAGAGAAAATCAGAAAATCAAACTCAGACAGAAAATTAGATCATCTTTCAAACAATCCCTTAATTATGATATTTGTGATTCACTAACAATTGTAATTGTTAGAGAGAGTGACAATATTGGATGAGAGAATAAAGTCTATTCACGCACTTATAAACACTACTAAAAATACTGCTGTTACCGGGTCTTCATTCAAAATCCAAAATGTGCACCAAGTCCATGGTTTTCTCCTTTCTGGCTTACCATACAAAAATCACAAGCTGCATTTCCACTAAACCATATTATTTAGCTAAATGGTTTCAAAGCTGAACCCTATTATCTCTTACTTTGTGCGTTTCTATGCATCAATATGCAGCAGAGAAGTAGTCAAGAGAAAATCAATGATTTAATCTAATCAAACGATTATAATATAATATACAACAGGAAAATAAATTAGCCTGTTTTTGAAAAGGAGTATCTTAATATATACACAACTTTTAAGGTATACAAAATTAGACTGTTGACTAATAAGTTAGCAAAACATTTTAAACAAACAGCTATCCACACAGCTTAACAGTGTAACTTCAGTTAGCAGTAAAGCTTTACCACCTACATATAGAGTCAAGCGCCATATGCGCCACGGCTGCTACTGAAGTCGGTGTCCAAACGCAACACGAACATCAGCGGGTAAATTTCAGCACCACCGAGAGTGGACAGCTCCTCACAAAAAGTGCTGCAGAGAAACCCGCTTAACATTCAGAATCGCTTTTGGTTGACTACCAAAACAGGATTTTAACACTTTAAACACTGCAGAAACCCACATGAACAACATGACAGGGTGAGTTGACTAAGTTGACCATAACCGAGGCATTCACACATAACGTTTTTCTGCAAATGTACACACATATAAGCGATATTCCTAACAATTGATGGATAACATTACGCATATTATTTTGTCTGGTCTGCAGGTGTCAATCTGTCTCATTGCCGGATCACACACCGTAGCGCAAACTGGATCAAACGAAACATTTTCTTTATTTCAGTAGAGCCAAATGAATGGGTCTGCACGCGCCTGCAGCCAAATAACAAACAGTGCATAAAATACTCTGTTAATGCGAGTCTTAAGTACTTACTGTGTCTCATCCGGACGCCCGATCCATTCAAAGAAAACAGTGCAAAAAAGACGTGACTTGTTTCAGAATACAGTTGGCACTTTGTTTTCTTTATCAGTAAATTCTCAGCCAATTAGGACAAGGAAAATGAAAGAATAAAAACGAGAGAATCGGTTGTCGGACGCAGTGGGGTGCTATTAGGATCCGTACAGTTTTGCGACTTGGCGTTGACAGGGTGTCGGGTAGCTCCGGCAAGCCCGCTCGCTGAGTGGAGGAGTGAGGAGAGATGGACGAGAGGTGTTTGGTGGGAAGAGCCTCCCCTCTGCCGCGCTCATTGGGCTGATAAAGAGGCAGGTCCTCAGCCCTGGCAATGAATGCCTGCGCCCCTACCCTGGGAATACTGAACTTTTATGGCAACGCGTTGGCGTTTTTCCTCCCTTTTTGCAAAACGCATTGAGCTAACAAAACGTCCATACGTACGCCGCCGGTGTCTTCAATCACGTGCGCGACGGTCCTCTAAAATTCCGCTTTATTTCGCCCTGCGATTAAAATCTGATGAGACTTTATATAACGGGATGCCGAAGTCTTTACGTGTTGCTGTAAAATTTACCATTTCATGGCCTGCGTGATTTCAAAATGAGACTGAGCTCCTCGTTTTCTCCACCGTAGACTGTAGAGCTACTACAGCATACTGTGTGAGTTACTGAGAGACTTGGCGACGACTGGGGATGAAATTCAAAGCCTTCTGGCTCAGCTCATGTATCACAAATTCAGAGTGTATCAACAGGGCTGTGCGCAGTAAAAAATGAGAGGAGTAATGTTGCATAAAGCCACAATTCTGGCAGAACTGGATAAACGAAATGATTAGGCAAACGATTATGATGATAAAAAAACACATATTAAAGGCCCCTAAAATGGAGCATATTTGAAGAGAGAGATTAACAAGCTACTCATCTGTTCACTCTCAACTTCGTACTGATCATTAATAACAATTAAGTGTTACTTTTTCTTTAAACCAGATACCTTACCTTATTTACCATTTTAAGCATGCTTTTGTGTGCAATTGTAGACTGTCCAGTTAAAGATTCCCACGAGGCAATAATGTGATCCGGAGTAAAAGTGTGTCTAATTTGAAATCTTAGATAAAACTGTCTCCCTCTAGCGGCCACATATCTGACAGGCATCAAGACAGTGCTCAGTTAAACCATTAAGGAATAAATCTTCAAAATTAAGTGTAATACATTCCTGCTGGCAAGAGCTTTTGTTGGCTAGATCTCAGTTTAAAAACACACGCACCCACGCACGCGCGCACACACACACAAAAAAAAACATTTGGTGCTGTCACAGAAGATGCTTTTTGGAGACAGGTGGAGTAAAATGTATATATTTTAATCCATGTGATTATCTCTGAGTATGATGATAATGCCATTTGACAAAAAAATATATATATATACTTTAGGAAGATACAGATAATCTTGTCACTCAGATAAGTGTTTTCCTTATCAACTGTCCTAGTCACAAGCAGGATGTTGGAGTAAATTCTCCTTGGGCACAACTTTACAGTCTGTGAACAATAAAAACACAAAATTAACAGTCATATCCCATTTAAAATGTCCAAAAACACTGCGGCATCACACGAATATCAGTTTTCTGAACTGCAATTGTTGTTGTCACATCACAAACGATTACGGATATAAAACGGCTCACATTTTACGTCCTGCCAGACTTTCTCTTTAACTCTATCTTGGTTATCTTGTGCAGTTTGTCATGCTGTTCTCCAGTGGTTCTTTTTCTCTGTCAATGATTAATTTCACTGACACAGCCTTTACCGGTGATCAAAATATCAGACGTCTTCTGAAAAAGGCAAAGTAAGTGAAGGGGAAACGGTCTTTACAGCCCAAGCTTCCTCAATCGATCATTGGTTACTATATTGTCAGTGGAATTAATCACAGGGCCGGTGCACCGTGAACTGCTAGCACCTCTCTCCACACACCTCAGTCCTGTCATTTACAAACAACGACAGCAAACTTCAGCAAACAAACAGGAAACAAGCCGTGATTTATTCATTTGTCCATGCATTTACATCAAATCATTTCGAAAGGCAGAACAATTACTTTGGGATTTTCTCAGCTGTCACGCAAAGAGTTATGGTTATGTCTGAAACAACTGACATTGTTTTTTAAGACTTGTACACAGCAAAAAGTTCAGTGTTAAATTAACTCTTTACGGAGTTGATTTCAACATTTTTTTAGAAGTTAAATGTAAACGAAAAAAATGAAATATGTGGGTGGAGTGTAACTACATCTGTAAGGAGTTGGGTTAACACTGTTATGAGTAACTCTGTCAATTAACTTCAACTTTGAAAAACAATTCTCTAAATACTCTAAATATTTCAAATTTACTCTTGAGGTGTTGAATTCAACTCTGAAATTTGAACTCTCCAATTTTTGCAGTGTAGCTGCGATTAAATTTTAAGTATCACAATATTATCCTGTATCTCCAACCTCTTACCTCCTCTTACCTTATGTACCTACGTATGACTGTATACTGTCTTAAAAAAAAAACATTTCACTGCCATTTGGATTAAAAGTAATATTGAATATGCAAAACAATCTGTGCATACATGCAAGCAAAGACTATACAAATTCTTCATGCACCATTGTGCAGCTATACAATTTTCCCAGATTTTGCTTTTACGTAGCCATACATCAGCTTTAATGGTAAATAAGCATTACTGTTAGACTCTCCATTCAAAATACAATTCTACAGGACAAGAAGATAATGGACTGTGTTTATCGATTTCACTTCAACCAAAGCAAAAACGAGACTGTTCTTTAAAGAGCAGTCTCAGCTGTATAATAACAGTTTCAGGTGGATGATTCTCCATTTCTGCAAAGTGAGTGTTCATTCAAAGTAATGGAATCTCTGTCACACAAATAACAAAATAAAGTTATGCCATTCAATACAAGAATGAACCTGCAACAACCTGTTTCCCTCTCCGTCCCTACTTCTGAAAGGGAATACAAAACAAAACTATTTCCTGAAGGAAACATCTAAAAGCCATGGAATAGTCTTACCCCTTTTCACAGAAAAGGCTTAAGGCTGGTCCTAGACTAAAACATAATGAAAATAACTTGCCATGACAGATCCTAAATATCTAAAATATGGCAGTGCTATTGATTTTTCTCAATTTACACACCAGTAGGGTCTTTTTCTAAGGCATCCTAGTACTGGCATTAGCCTTGTCTGTGAAACCAGGCCTTAAAGTTTTAACTGGTTTTAGCCTCAAGTACTGTGTACTCTAAATAAAGTGCTGCATCAGAGCTGCTTTTGTCCCCGTCATGATGAGCGAATGTTTGTTTTCACTCAGCTGCACAAAGAAATCAACAGTCAGTCAAATAGCAGCATAATGATGGCTATGTTAAAATACAGTCATGGCCAAAAGTGTTGACACCCTTGGTAAATATGAGCAAAGAAAGCTATAAAAATAATCTCTAACATTTCTTTTTTTTTTTTTTTAAAAAAAAAGCTTTAATAAAAAAAATCACAAAAATGCAATGTTTCATTGAAGTAAAATAATTGAAAGTGAGGGTGAAATTACAATATGAAATAAATGTTTTTCTTCTGATACACACTGGACACAATTATTGGCACCCCTTTATTTAATCCTCTTTTCCACTTCCATTTGCAATACCAGCTCAGAATTTTCTTTTATAATGTCTGATGAGGTTGAAGAATTCATGGCAGGAGATCTTAGATTTTCTTTTATACAGAATTTCTCCAGAGCCTTCATATATTGCTGCTCTCTCCTTTAAAGTTGGTATTTAATATAATCCATGACACAATGCATCCTAATAAGATGTCCATGACCTCTGTTACAAAATTAGGTTAAAAACAATTAAGGTCAGGAGGTATATTTAACTGTAGCAATTTTAAATCCCTGTGCACCAAAGCCATATTGAGTTCCTGCTGCCAAAAAAACAATAATATTTCATATGGCCGCAGAACCAAGTCCTGTTCAAAGTTCCAGTTCGGCAAATAAATATACTGGAATTTGTTTTTGCATGAGAGCAGAGGATTTTTTAAACTGCGTCCCAAAAAACTTGTGGTTGTTCAAACTGGTCTCACTGTTAATACGTAGTATTTACACTTAACTTTAAAAAACAAAAAAAATATTTTTAAATAGATGCTAAAATGTACAATGTAGACGTATTTACAACATTTAAATGTAGCATTATTATGTTTTGACAGCTTAAAAACGTAAAACATTTACGTATCTTTCATTCCTTAAAGATGTATGTATAATTTCCTTTTAACCATTTTAGCGATATGTTACCACCTTAACCCTACCCCAAAGGTAGCCCAAATCTTACCCTAAACCCAAACAGACAGACAAGTGTAATCACAAGAACTTATTTATTGCGAATATTAAAATCAGTACCAAAAGTAGTTAAAATGACGATGTGCTGCAGCCACGGTCCTCTCTGAAGTATATGAAGTAAATTAAAGAGAAGTATAAAAGTTATTAATCCAAGAGTTTGATCAGCGTTGATCTGGCTTCCCTCTGTCACGGCGCGCTTTTTAAATTTCAAACGTACACCAACGGAAATGGAAACGACACAAATATGTCATGTGGCACTCAAAGAGCCAATGAGCTTTTGATATCACTGCCGTAAAGCAATGTGTCGTAAAGCTTCTTGAGGCGGGATATTTGAATTCACATTAAAGAACGCGCGATCTGACTTTTGCTGATGAGAACTCGGATCGCTGTATAAAGGGCTGAATTTGGATCTTTTCCTCGCAATCATATGAATTTTTAAGATGTGGATTACAGCAAATGAATAAAAGTAACATCTTTTGTGAATTTATGTTGTATTTTGTTGTAATTATTGCTTAGTAGTAATAATAACGTATTGCATAGAAGACAGCAGGAGAAAACGCGTTTTTGTATGTCATGGCAAACAAACTAAATAAATACAGAAATGCTATTCATTTTAAAGTTTTAAAATGTTAAATATTGTGACATTCTCTGAATAAAAATTTCTTAGGTAAATGTAAACTGTCTTCAATAAATAAGTCAGAAAATATGACTGAAAACATGTCATTGTTATAAGTAAGAAACGCCAATGCCCGCGATTTTAATATTTATGAATAGGAATAACTTACGTACAAATTTGTACGTTGGTAAAGCTGTAAATACGTAAATAATTTACTTATTAGTCCTGTCAAAACGTCGATATTGTACGTTTTAGTGTGTTTTAAACGTAAGTAAATGTACGTATTGTACAACCACACTGAAATGTAAAAATACACACGGATTCTCATGAGATCACGGTTGTGGAGGTGCTGTTTTCCTTTATTATTATTATTTTTAAAAGCTTTCTGACCCCAAGATTCAACTGATTTCTGAAGTTCTGTTATCTTTGGAGGGTCTTTGTCTACTCAAATGATTCTCTTTGCTGAGCATTAATATGATATAGACATACGTTCTATATTTCAGGCACATTTGCAACATCTCCAGTCGATAAAAACATATTCATTATTTACCTGCTTTCCGGTTGCTTTTTATGGTTTAACTATTTCCTTAAAGCCACTTTCTATTTAGCTCATCAATGTTTGCTGCACACAGAACTATAGGCTTTGGTTTTATCCACTGTGATGACTTATTATTGGGACTTGGGGTTTGTGTTACTTAATATTTATTCTCTCGTGAAACAGGAAGCCATGACTGGACAACATCATGTTTGAGAATGTTATAGAGAAAAACATTTATTTCATATTGTAATATTTCCCAAACTTTCAATTGTTGTATTTCAATTAAACATTACATTTTTGTGATTTTTTTAATAAATCTTAAAAGAGGAAACATTGTAGATTCTTTTTTATAGCTTTCTTTGCTCATATTTACTAGGGATGCCAACCCCTTTGACCATGACTGTATATGCAAAGAGGGAACCAATTGCTATTCAGTTTTCAAATAGATTGAGAGAACCAAACGCAATTCAGTATACCTACACTGTAAAAAAAATGCAGCATGAAGTCAATTCAACCTACTCTACACATCAAACAACCATAGAGATACAGATACTGACAAGAATTTTTCAATCCAACTTTGAAAAGTTTGCTCACTAATGAATCGATGACATTAAACAGTCAGTTCACTCGATATGCATCATGCTTTTCACATTCATGACAAGACTTCCCACCATCACATTCCCACCTCTGCGTGCCAGCATGCACGCAGGCGGCCTCGGGGCCCTGTGATGTGTAAACAGTTTCCAGCATAGGTTTAGTGCCATGCTTAGCATATTAACACTCCTAAAAGTCAAATTTTAATTGGTAGCAAATTAAAGTTAATTGGTTTTTACGTTGATGATTTTAAAGCACTGCAGATAATTAAGTGCAGTGTTCAGAATTTTGATATGTTGACATTTTGAGAATGAACAACCTGGATCCAAAATGAACAACACAACTAAGATCTTAATCATGCAAATTGAAAAACACAGCAGATTTGATTATCACGGGTTTCATATTGGCCCCCTTATTAATTACACTTAACTTATTTATTTATTTATTTATTTACATCTACTCGCATTTATTAAGCTTATTTCCCAATTGCAGTAATTATTGTTTTCTTTATAATTCCTTGGCTCAAAAGCAAACCGATGGAGCTGTGTCAGATAGCTAGATACAAGCAGGGGTTTTAAACATCCTTATTTTTTGGCAGGGAGTTTTTACACTAAGAAGGCATGATGTGAATGCAATCGAAATGAGCATCTGGCAGGCCACAAGCCTCACTCACATTTAGCCGTGAGCCAAGAGCTCATTTTTTTGGCACTGGGATTCATAAATTGTCATACATCTGAATGAAGCACTCCGCAGGGCAAAGCTGCTCTGTCTACCTGTCTTAATAAGTTGTGCAAGTTGATTAGAATAGGATACAGTATCAGACCTCCGATCAACCGAGGAAGCAGCTGGATGTGGAAAAAAACCCTTTAGAGTGATCCATTTTAAACCTGGCTTCTAAAAGTAGACGCTGATGGTTGCCATAAATAACAGAGGTGGCGTGATAATGGCGCGAGGTACCTTTAATAGCGCTCATTAAGACTGACGTTTTCTCCGTTTTTGGAGGAGATGAGAGGAAACTCATTACGATTGCTGTACATCCACCGCTCCAGACTAAAGAGTGTGTGTGTGTGTTTGTTTCTGGCTTTTATTGTTAAACATAAGCAACAAGTTGAACTTGAAGTACTGTTTATGTTTACAGTATAATTTGTAAAAACTTAACATTGCAATTGTGCAAGACATTCATACAATAAGGCATGAAAGATATTTTTAGATCTGACATCTACTGATGTGTATGTCATTAAAAATGGCAACCTTTATGAAATATGCACTTCCTCCTAGATAAAATTAGAATAAATTAAAATACCTGAAGTGAATTAATAGACGTATAATTAAAGGCCTTCAGGATTTTAGCAATGATAACTTTTTAATAGAATCAGCAACAAAAAAAATTACACCATCAACCTTTCCATTGTTTAAGGAATAAAAAAAAACAAGTAGCACGTGTACTTATTACATATTTTTTAATTAAATAGTTTTGCCTATATACACAAATAAATGAATTTTCATTACATTAGTTTCATAAACAAACAGTAACAACAAAAAACATCTGTTGTGACCTTGGCACTTAGTTTATTTATAGCACAGGCACATTTTTTTTATCAAATGTCATTGTTTGGCTGACGCCATAAACACGTCAAGCTGAGATGCTCAAAGACAGCTATTCATCTGACAGTGTAAACAGCGATGTCGCCTCTAGTCTATGTCTCTTTGTCTTTTTTCCCAGAAGTTTTGTTTTTGACAGAATGTGAGTCATTGTTTTGTATCAGAGTCTAAAGTGAATCTATCAATTGTTGTCCATATTAACATATTTAGATCAACTCTGCTGGACAGTTCAGTCCTATACGAGTATTCCAGCAATAAAACATGAGGCGTGCTATGCTCCGCAGGACTGCAGATTTGTAGAAGACAAAAGTCTGCCATCGCGAAAACACTGCAGTGCCACCATTTTGAACATCTAATCCTCGATGACAGTCACCCTGAGAATATTACCCTGTGAACCTCCCACACTGAGGATTCAACCATGTGCGGAGATTGCGTGCTGTGCTTATACAAAGCTTTAAGCGGGACGTTCATGTGCATATGGGGATACAGACTGTTCGCATGCTCGCTGAAAAAAGTCCTCAGTGGGATTCCTATCTTCTAATTAATAAGTGGTTCATGTGGTCGACACCCAATAAGATTGTTACAAAAGGAGGCGTTGGAACAGCCTTTTCTAACATCGCAAGCAAGGATCTTGGAACTCCTATGGGAACGCTCCACTGCACCAAAGCATTTTGTTCTAGAAATTTAATTGCACAATCTACAGACTTGTTCCTGTGTGTATTACAACATAATGACTCAGTGCCAACATGAAATTAAAAGGAAAGGACTTTTTTGTGAGCTGAGATAATCTTAATAGAACGATATTATTATTGTCAAGTCGTGAGTTCTGCTCAGCTTTGAAGTCCATAGCAATTGTTTAGTGATTAAAAACCCCAATGGTCTACACTGTCAGATATAATTTATCAAATCCAGACATAGACTTACTTAGCTGTGCCATCTATAGGGATATAAACCTGGTCTCTGAAGTACGGTGTAGGCTGATCTGCAGAGACGTCCAAGTCCCTTTTCACGTAAATGTAGGAAGAATATCTAGAGTGTGATATATGTATATTTTTGATATGCAAATTTCATAACACTCGGATTGCAAATGCCAAATTCATTGCTTATATGTGTCTTCAATTCTGATATCAGATAAAAATATTACTTTTGACATATTCACAACATTTACAGTATCACTGTTACATAACAGTAAGAAGTTATCTAGTCCTCTCAGAAAAAGCAACCTGTAAGTCATGGGAAAACATCTCAAAAACTGAAGCAGCATCCTCAGTTGTTTCTGTTTCCTTCACTTTAGACATTCACTTAAAAAGTTTGTAAAAGTACAACAGCTAGATGAAGGGAAACGTGGTTAAACAAAGATTCTTATATAGATGCATTAATTACCATATTGTGTCCCAATTGATTTTAACTGTACATACTAAAAAAACTGATTGTAACGACTTACAGAAAACATCAGTGCTGATGTTGAAAAATTAATTCAAGCTCATGACAGCTAATAGAAAATAATGCAAATCAAAAGCCCCTACTGACCTCAGTGTGTATCTATCTGTGCTCTCCACTGCCAAGACTACAGCACAGCAAAACCAACACAACATTAAGATTTTCTAGTAACTGTTCAAAACATTCATCACTTTACATTCTTGTCCCCATCCCTCCTCTCTTTTTTTACTGGGAGGGTAGTTACTATCATAAGCTTTTATTTCCACACTATGCACTTATAACCAATGATATGAATGTCTCCAAACTCAGCTGCCCTAAAGCACATGTGCAGAACTAACCCTTTCTCTGATCTTTCCAATACTTGTAGTTATAACAGCCTCAGTAAAATTAACTGGGGGAGTGACAAACAATCAGGGTTCAAAAGTTTCAACCTGGTGATCACATTTATGCACTCATGTAAGAGGACCCACATAACACTTCTTATTGAGTAGAAGTGTTCTTGTTCCACTGGCTACCAGCACTGTATCTGCCTATTAATTTCAAAGCAATGATGATTATATACAGTCAGAATACACTGAATCTTCATCTTTTTATCTACACATAGTAAAAGCACATTCATACACTTTATGTACACCATTTTGTATGTCCAGTAAATTGGTAACACTTTACTTAAAGGGGAGTTCTTAAGACTGACACGACACCTTCATAATCATGCAACATGACATGACACGTTTTATAAACATGAAGGAGATTTATGTTTTTTATGACAACTGTCATTAAGTGTCATTTGTTCAGTTATGTCATTTTTAATGCAAATATGACATTGTTCATATAGTCTTTGTTATGACAACTTGACATAAACCAATACATCATAACTTGTCATAAATCTGTCATAAACATGACATAGCAGAATAATTATCAAACTTAAGAAATTACATAGCTTTATGGGTTAACATTACATTAAACTGTCACCTAAATGTCATTTAGTGTTAATACTATGTCAAATAATTTGAAATACCTTAACAAAATGCAACAGATATGTCAAAAGATTACACTTAACTTCATGTATGTGCACAATACATAAAAAACATTTAATCAATTTAATTTATTGTAATTAACTTTGCAGCAATATGGACCCAAAGCTGCATGGCTTAACCCATTATTGTACTGTTTTAATTTAATTTTAGGTGAATCAGTCTTAAAATTCCATTTAATATAATTTTATCAGTTTTAATTATTAGTATTATTGAATGATTGATTTTATTTGTTAAACACATGGAGGAAACCTAAAAATCATTATGAACTGAAGAATATTCATGACATTGTTCTAAAACTATTTGACAGAGTATTAACACTTTTAAATTTTAAAGACATATTCAATTGTTATTACTAGTAAAAGTTGGCATAACAAAGACACCTCAAACAATGTCATCTTTGCATAAAAATGAAATAACTGAACGAATGACAGTTGACATAAATGTGCATAAAATCTCCTTCATGTTCATAGCATGTGCATGTAATGTTTATGAACGTGTTATGTCAGTCTTATAAACACCCCTTCAAGTAAAGTGTTACCAATTGTACTGTAACATAATGAACATAGCCAGTGTTTAATACAGAACACCAAATTTCTTTTTTAGCACAGCTAAGGTTATGGACAGTTTGTGAATATGATAAAAGAAAATTAATCTTTAAAACTAATAATTTTATATTTAAACCTCCCACAATAAGACACATTTACTGTTTTAACCACTGTCCTACACCTTTACCCATTTTCGGGAAAAAAAATTC